>NC_137347.1:36326067-36698567 GCF_965287045.1 Carcharhinus amblyrhynchos | reverse complement strand
TCAATTCTGGACTTTGAAAGAAGAGGAACACTACTTAACTTTATCTTAAGGCATCCAATCACCCTTCTGAAAGCTACTGGCAAGACTCTTAATTCACTGGAGAGCCACTTATCAGTAACAAATGTCTGCAATGACAGCAGGTCAACTGATTGTGAAGCCTGTATTCATGCTAAGCATTTTTCAAGCCCCTAGGGTAATTATTTTCTTGAGTCTGTGAAAGTACCTGTCACTTACTTAAGGGCCCTGTGGCCCTTCATTGGTCTAACCCAATAGCTTACGCCGTACGTTTATACAGAGCCTTTAAAAGAGAAAATGTTCCCAGGGTCTTCATAGAAGCTTAATAAAAAAAAGGGAATTTTCCAGCCCTTCGTGCAGGTGGGATCTTCCAGTCCCGCCAAAGTGAACGCTTATTTCAATGATTCGCTGGAAAATTCCAGCCGCTGGGTCTAGTAGGGAAATATTACACAGGGTGACCGAAAGCTTGGTCAAAGAGGTGTCTTTTAAGGAGGGTCTTAAAGTAGGGGAGAGAGTTAGCAAAAGAATTCAAGCATGTTCAAACTCGTTGGAGTTTAGAAGGCTGAGGGGAGATCTTATAGAGACGTACAAGATAATGAAGGGGATAGATAGGGTAGAAGTAGAGAGATTCTTCCTGCTTAGAAAGGATAGCAGAACTAGAGGGCACAGCCTCAAAATAAGAGGGTGGGAGCAGTTTAGATCAGAGTTGAGGAGGAACTTCTTCACTTAAAGGGTGGTGAGTCTCTGTAATTCTCTGCCTGTTGAAGTGGTGGAGGCTACCTCGCTAAATATATTTAAGTTATGGGTAGATAGGTTTCTGATAGACAAGGGAATTAAGGGTTATGGGGAGAAAGCGGGAAAGTGGAACTGACCCACTTCAGATCAGCCATGATCTTATTGAATGGCGGGGCAGGCTCAAAGGGCTAGATGGCCTACTCCTGCTCCTATTTCTTATGTTCTTATGTGGGGCCTAGTAGCTGCAGGCAAGGCCTTAGTGGGAGGGACAATGCCAGAATCGGAGGAGGACAAAGCTGAAGTACTGGAGGAGTTTATCAATAGTGAGAGATCGTGCCATGAAAGGATTTAAACACAAATTTGAAGGGTGAGGTATTCATCAGTAGTTCGGTGGGATCAGATCAAGGGGGCAGGGGATGGATCTTAGACAAGAGGAGAAGATAAGAAGGTAGTTGGGAGAGAAACTAGAGAAAGAGAGCGACAAAGCAGTTTGATGACATTTAAGAAAAGTTTATTCATTTCTAGGACATGAGCATCACTGGCTGGCCAGCATTTATTGCCCATCCCTTGTGGCCCTTGGGCAGTTGAGACTCAACCACATTGCTGTGGCTCTGGAGTCACTTGTTAGCCAGAGCAGGTAAGGACCACAGCTTCCTTCCTCAAAGGACATTAGTGAACCAGATGGGTTTTTCTGACAACGGTTCTTAATTCCAGATTTTTTTATTGAATTCAAATTCCACCATCTGCTGTGGCAGGATCTGAACCTGGGTCCCCAGAACATTTGCTGACTTTCTCGATTAATAGCCTGGCGATAATACCACTAGGCCACCGCCTCTCCATATGAAATATATGGATAATAATGGAGTTGAGGTACAGATCAGCCATGATCTTGTGGAATTTCAAAAAGAAGCTTGAGGGGCTGAATGGCCTACTCATTGTAGTAGAAGGATCCAGTACATTAAGGGTTAATCTGGGACTGAGTACAGTATCACCAACCAGTGATGTAAATAGGCACCTGTACTAGAACTTAGGTCAGTAGTATAGAGCTAGGTAGGAACTTGTAAGGATATGCCATGGAGATCTCTCCATAACTATAAACATCTACTATAAACATCTACATAATTCAGTAGTGTTAATAAAGACTTCTTGAAAACTTCTGCAAAGACTACTTAATGATTTTTAAACAGTAACACCACGAGTAACGATAACCCAGCAAAACATTCATGTTGCTATGTGTTGTATCTAAAGGAGTTTCATTTTGAGGCTTGCATTCAGTTTGATTGGGTAAACCTGAAACCTTCTTTATAAAACCGAAACTCTCTGATTTTTCAAAGCCCCTTCTGTCCAACACCAGAAATACTAATCTCTATCTCTAGCAAGATGTAACACGATACTTACAGAATACACCTAACTTTGCCGAGCTAATGCAATTGGTTACTTTTGATGAAGTTTTTTTACTCAGCGTACATTTCATCTAATCAAGGAATAGCTCAGCAATGGCACGTTTCTTTCTGGTTTTCTCACCTTGCTGTGGAGGGTAAGACAACTTCGGCGTGAATGATAGATTGCAGAGAATCCTGGGACTGCAGTAATGTTTATTACAATTTGTCTCATTCTAGCTTGGCGGTTAGTGAAAATGTCGTCCCTACCCTGGATTGCATTACTTCCACTGGCCAGTGATGGAGGTGGACAGTGGGCACAGACAGGACCGAGCTTGGTTGTGCTATGATTAAATAATCCCTGATTCTCACTTTTTAGCCTCTAACATGATGGATTGGCCATTTGAACAAGATGTTGGATACTTGCTTGCTCCACAAGACTTCAGACACATTGGGTGGGATTTTATGGTCTTGCTCATCCCATAAAATCCCACTCGAGTTCAACAAACCTTTCCATGGTCTGCCCCTTGCCTGCTCTAATTTCCGTGGTAGATGGTAAAGTTCCATACATTGGATGAAATTGCCAGGGAATGAAAGAGTCTTCCCCTTCTCCAATTTCTTTAGACTTCCTCCTGTCTAAGCTCTTCAATAGTCCTTTGTTCCTTCAATCTTCTCAAACTTGTATATGGTTCTTCCATTCCTCTGCCGTAACCTTGGCAAAACATCATCAGAGTAACAGAGAAATGAAGTGAAAAAGCCATACTTGTGTTTATCCAGTGTTTATAGAGGGAGATAAGGAGACCTGGCGGAAATCTAACCCAATGTATGTTATTCCTTTTGTGCTTCTGCCACCTGACTAATCATCACTCCACTGATACTTCCTGCCTGTGTTTCTTTGGTTAATACCTTTTTCCCTCCTTGCCTTTTTACTGATCCTATTAATGTTTATCCGTCTGTTATTTTTCAGCTTTGAAAGATGGGTCCAAAACTAAACTGTTGACTGTTCTTTCCGCTGACAGGTCTGTTTTGTATTCATGCTTCTGTTTCAGATTTCCACTTTCAAAGTAGGTTTGCTACAGGTTTTCCCTGCCTATTGCTTCAGAACCTCATCTAATTTCAGGTCCTTAGGGGATTTTCAGTAATTTTATCACAGTGTTAATGTAAGCCTACTAATAAATAAACTTTAAAACTTTACATTGTCATCTTTTTGAACATTTTTGATTGGGGCAACATCCTTGTTTCCTTTTCCCTCATGCTCCTTATTAGGGGTTGGTTTCTGTTCTGCCCCTGAGCTTTTCTGTACAATACAAAGAGTCAGAACACCTCGGCATTTGGCCAGCTCCCCAAGGAGTGCCCATGACCCAGTGGTACACCTGGAAACTACATACTCTGTGGGTCTACTGTTGCTTTCAGAATGATTTGTCACTGGCCCTGGTGATGCCAGTAAGTTACTCTGGGTTAACATCTGGGTCGGACACTGGGAAGTTCTGAAGAACAAAGGCGTGTTTGCCCATAGACCTCTGAAGGCAGGTAGGCAGGTTAATAGGGTGGTGAATATGGCACACTCGCTTTTATCAATTGGGGTATAGATTACAAAAGCAGAGACTTTATGATGGAGTTGTATAGAACTTTGGCAAGACCACAGCTGGAGTACTGTGTGCGGTTCTGTTTGCCATATTATAGGAAGGATGTAAACGCACCAGAGGAGATGCAGTGGAGATTTACTAGGATGTTGCCCGGGATGGAATATTTAAATTATAAAGAAAGGCTTGGATTGTTTTCTCTGCAGCAGAGAAGACTGGGGGGTGGGGGTGTGGGGGTGTGGGGGGGGCGGGGGGGGTGGAGGTGGGGGTTGGTGTGTGGTTTGGTGACCTGATTGAGGTGTACAAAATTATGAAGAATCTGGACAGGATGGATGGTGAGCAGCTGTGCCCCTTAGTTGAAGGGTCAAGTTTGAGGGGACACAGTGAGGGGTGAGGGGGGGAGGATTTGAGGAAAATCTTTTTTACCCAGAGGGTGGTGACGGTCTGGAATGCGCTGCCTGGGAGGGTGGTGGAGGTGGGATGACTCACATCCTTTAAAAAGTACCTGGGTGCATACTTGGCTCACCATAACATTCAAGGCTATGGGCCAAGTGCTGACAAGTGGGATTAGGTGAGCTGGTCAGGGCCTTTCATGTATCGGTGCAGACGAGGGGCCAAAGGGCCTGTTGTCCATTGCAGTATTCTGTGACTCTGATTCAGTTGCATTGGGCTAGTCAATATGGGCACACCATTAATCAGTATAACAGTATTTCACAATGCTCTTGCTCTCCTGAACTTCACACCAGTTAGAATTATTGAATCCACCTATCAGAGGGAGAGGAGTGATTGGCTGCAGTTCTCCATGAAAAATTGCCAAAATGACAAGGTTTTCAGAGGACACATGAAGAGGTCATTGACTCTGATGCTGTCTATTTAAGTGCAGTGTGACAGTTGCCAAGAGTGGCCTCGGCTCACAGGGTAGTTTTCCACTATCTCAGTTAGCAGGAGGCTGTGAGAATCTCAGAGCACAAAAGGCACCTGTTGCTTTCCTCCATTCAGTTGATTCTTGGGGGCCGTACAGCTGTCACCCTTTCAGCTTTCTCAGACTTTTACCTGGTCTGTTACTAACTTAGAATCATAGAATCCCTACAGTGCCGAAGAAGGCCGTTCGGCCCAGCAAGTCTGCACCAAATGCAATCCCACCCAGGCCCTATACCATAACCCCACTGCTAATCCCCCTGACACAACGGTCAGTTTAGTACGGCCAATCAACCTAACCCGCACATCTTTGGGTTGTGGGAGGAAACCAGAGCACCCGGAGGAAACCCACGCAGACACAGGGAGAATGTGCAAACTCCGCACAGACAGCGACCCCAGGCCAGAATTGAACCCGAGTCCCTGGTGCTGTGAGGCAGCAGCGCTAACCGCTGTGCCACCGTGCCACCCAATTACTTACAGGCAAGAGAGGGAAAGAGGCAACAACAGCAATTTGCATTTATATAGAACATTGGACGTAATGAAACATTTCGAGGCATTTGACAAAATCAAAATTTTAGCAGTCATAGAGGAGGGAAAAAAAGAGAAAGATGGAAAGGTTCAAAGAGGGAATTCCAGTGTTTTGGGCCTAGCCAGCTGACGGCAGCATCGCTAATGCTACAGTGATGAAAATAAGGGACGTGCAGGAGACCAGAATTGGTGGGGAGGGGCGGGGGAAGAGGTGGGGGGGGAATCGGTAGGCATTTATCAGAGTATTGTGGAGCTGGAGGAGATTCCGGAGGTAAGGAGCAGTGAGGCCGAGCATGGATTTGAAAACAAGGATGTGAATTGAAGGATCAAGTTATTGTTGGCCTGAGAGACAATGTTTACACTGTTGCAACACTGAAGGGTGTGCGCTTGAAACAATGATAAATAGCTCAGTTATACATTACTCAATAGTTTAATGGGCTAAAACATCATCAATGTGGCCAGGCCTGTGGGTTCGATTCTTGCTCAATACCGCATTAAATGATTTCAGCAGGTGTGGAGATGGAGATGCTACAATTAGCACTAGCTCTTGATTTGATTTATTATTGTCACACGTATTAGTGTGCAGTGAAAGATATTGCTTCTTGCACACTATACAGACATGGCATACCATTCATAGAGAAGGAAAGAAGGTGCAGAATGAAATATTACAGTTATAGCCAGGGTGTAGAGGAAGATCAGCTTAACATGAGACAGGTCCACTCAAAAGTCTGATGGCAGCAGGGAAGAAGTTGCTCTTGAGTTGGTTGGTACGTGACCTCAGACTTTTGTATCTTTTTCCCAATGGAGGAAAGTGGAAGAGAGAATGTCTGGGGTGCATTCTCATCTTCTCCATTCTTTGCCTCAGTCCATTCAGCATCAAGGCAAATGTTACAACCATAGAATCCCACAGACAGAAGGAGGCCATTTGGCCCATTGAATCTGCACTGACCACAATCTCACCCAGGCCCTATCCCCATAACTCCGTGCATTTACCCTAGCTAGTTCCCCGACAATAAGGGGCAATGTAGCATGGCCAATCCACCTAACCTGCACATCTTTGGACTGTGGGAGGAAACTGGAGCACCCGGAAGAAACCCACGTAGACATGGGGAGAATGTGCAAACTCCACACAGACCCAAACCAGGAGTTGAAGCCAGATCCCTAGCACTGTGAGGCAGCAGTGCGAATCACTGTGTCACTGTGCCACCCCATGTAGCACAGTTGCCCCAAGTGGACTACTAGGTCACACTGACTTGTGATTGCATAAGAGCACTAAATCCTCGTGTCCTCGTAATATAAACAGTCCCATGTTAGCACACTGCCAACTTAACAAACTGAAAGCTCAGTACTGTCTTGTCGTTCACTGATACAAATAGTCCATAGAATTACCGGCATTGATTGCGCTGGGGGAATGAATCCAGCTCTTAAACTTGCGTCCATTAACCTTAAGTCCAGAAGAACCACTTTGAAACAAATGAACCTTTGAACAAAATTGCTTAACATCACCCGTGTCTAGTGTGTGAAATAAAGGAGGAAAGTTGACATTTTAAGGGTTGTACAGGTAGAGATTGCAGTCAGGTTTTTGCTGGCACTTTGTCTCCTGTAAATGATGTCATTGGTTTTCTGTGCACGCACAGACTGGTATCAGCAGCCATCTTGCACGGCCATCTTGCTTTGGCAAGAGAAACAATCACAGCAGCATTCGTTGCAAGTGGGACGAAAAGTTTGATGGACCAGCCAAAAATCTGTTGATGTGGGTAGGAATTTCTGGTCGCACAGCAGACGGGACTGGAAAATCCTGGTTGCAGTGATTTCAGTTCGGTGTTTGCTTGAAAGTCATGACTGATTTGATTTAATTTGATTTATTATTGTCCCGTGTATCGGAATACAGTGAAAAGTATTGGGAAGTGGGAGGGTGGTGGGGATGGCTACAGCCTGACTCATCCTCAAACCATAAAATGCCACCCAAAGTCAATGGACCTTCCCAATGTCCACCCTTTGCACACTTTGATTCCTGTGGCAGCGAGGTGGCAAAATTCCAGCCATTGTGTCTTGCGCGCTATGTACCGTTCATAGAAAAGGAAAGGCGAGGGTGCAGGTTGTAGTATTACAGTCATAGCTAGGGTGCAGAGAAAGATCAACTTAATGTGTGGTAGGTCCATTCAAAAGTCTGATGGCAGCAGGGAAGAAGCTGTTCCTGATTCGATTGGTATGTGATCTCAAACTTTTGTATCTTCTGCTCAATTGAAGAAAGTGGAAGAGAGAATGGGCCTAATTTTACTATTGCATTGCGCCCGTTTTCAGATTCAAAAAATTGGTAAAGTCGGGTGTGAGCCGAGTAGCGCAATCCCAGTTGGCCTCTGCGCCGATTTCTCTCTTATCAAGGCCCAAAAATGGCCACAATTGGGACCGTGCCCGATATGGGCATGAGGCCCATTTACATGTATTTGCATGCATTTAAATTGACTTAATGGACAGCACACCAACTGTACTGGCACTTCCCCATTCTACCAGCATGTTCGGCCATCCAGAATCACACGGAACAGACATGCTTTCATATGAGCCCAATTCGGGCTTTCCCGAGGGTTAGTGAGGAGGTAAGAGCCTAGCATCCGATGGCTCTCTGCTTGAGATCGATGGGGATACAGGGGGTCCGCTGCCACTCTGCCTGAGATCAGTGGGGCTGAAGGAGGGTCCACGGCCATTCTGCCTGAGATCATTGGGGGAGTGGGGTCCGCTACCACTCTGCTTGAGATTGGTGCGAGAGAAGTGGGGAGGCATGGCCCACGATCGGTCTGGGTGGCTGAGGGGGTAAGGGGATAAGTGGGTCGGTAATGTGGTGGAGGTGGGGCAATGCCTGTGGGGACCAGGGGGAGGCATTATTCAGCCCAGGAGGGATGTGGCAGGGGAACCACATTCTGTCATTTTTTTGTCTGCGCGTGCACAGTTGGAGGCGCTGATCGGAGCTGTAGGATTTCGGGTGTGTTAAGCCCCACCCACAGGCTTCTCCAGTGTGATTCGGAATTGCTGATATTTTTGTAGGCAGGGTGAGTATGAGGGCAGCCTGAGAACGGGTCTAAAAGTCGGATCTGAAACATTCCCAGTTTCAAGTCCACCCAGCACTTAGAATCAAAATGGTGAAATAGGGCCCTATGTCCGCGGTGCGTGGGGTCCCTGATTATGCTGGCTGCTTTTCTGAGGCAGTGGGAAGTGTCCATGGAGTCAATGGATGGGAGGCTGGTTTGAGTGATGGACTGGGTTTTGTTCATAACCTGTTATTGGAGCTCAGGGTGCCGTGGGTCACATGATTTGCAGTAGCAATTTGAACAAATGTTAATGCCTTGTCTAAAAGTTCATTATGTACCAATACATGGCACTGGCTCACCGGTAGACTAATTGGTAGCAAATAATTGTCATGATTAGCCAAGAGATCTCCATTATTGTTTTAACTTGTGAGTGTATATTCGATGCACCTTTTATCATCTCGCAATATTCCTGTGAAGCAGCTTCAGTAATACAACGTGCTACCTCTCAAATTGCCACACATTTACTTTTGGAATATATAAAACCCAGAGCCTAAGATTTAAACGTACGTACTCCAATAAGGGCACATGTTTACAGTGCACCTTATAGAACATAGAACACTACAGCACAAACAGGCCCTTCGGCCCACAAGTTGCACCGATCACATCTATACCTACCAAGACCAAAACCATTGGCACACTGAGATCGTAAAATGCTCATATAGAAAGTATTTTTATAACCTTGCTGCATGGCTGTTTCTCAGCATACCGGTGAAGACAGGGTCATTCTAGGCAGCTATATGCCTCTTACACTCTTTAAATCTGCCAAAATCAGGTTATGATCATGTCTGTGACTTAAATGTGCATCATGGCGAGATTACTTTTATCTGGACCGGAAAGTCCAGAAGTTTACAGATGTTTATAAAATTATGAAGGGGCTTTTTTAGGATAAAGAGTCTGTTTCCACTCGAAGAGGTCATATAAATAAGACAGCCACCAACAAATCTAATAGAGAATTCAGAAGAAATTTTACTGAGAGAGTGGTCAGAATTTACTCTTCGTGGCCATGTGGAATATGGATTATTCTAATCATTCCTGGCTGGTCTCCCATATTCGATCAACTGTAAACCTGGGGTCATTAAAAACTCTGCTGGCCATGTTTTAACTCGTGCCAAGTCCCATTCCCGTACCATCCCTGTGCCCTCTGACCATCCCTGTGTCCTATGAAGCAACTCCTGGATTTTAAAATTCTCATCCTTGTTTTTAAATGCCTCCATGGCCTCACCCATCCCTAACTCTGCAATCTCCTCCAGCCCCACATGCTCTGAGGTGTCTGTGCTCCTCTAATTCTGGCAACCTGAGCATCCCTGACATTATTTGCTCCACCATCGGTGACCATTGTTTTATATTTAAGTGGTTGCATGATTGCTTCAACAGCTGGCCACGTGACTTGATGGTGATATCATCGGGATGTTGCATAGATTCCTGCCTTGATTTCATTTCCTTCTCTGCATAGTCAACAACTCCTACAGTAAATCTGCTTGTTGTTATTTTGAATCTACGCGCACAAATCCCATATTTTTCTTTCTGTTTAAAACTTACAACCCCTAATATAGTCTGGACATTATAATCATGCCTTCACCTGTCTGATCCCTAAGCTTTGCAAATCTCTGTGCCTCACCTTCCTCCTTTAAAACATTCCCTAAAACGTACTTTCTTTGACCAAGTTTGTTCCCTTTGTCCGAATATCCCCTTATGTTTCTCCTTGTCACATTTTGCTTTATAACGCTGTTGTGAAGCACCTTGGGATGTTTGATTAGATTAAAGACGCTATATAAATTTATTGTTGTTGCTGGAAGTGAATAGGGGAAACTGGATAAACACATAAGGGAGAAAGGTGTTGAAGGAGATGCTGATAGGGATTAAATAAATTGGGAGGAGACGTGTATGGACCACAGGTGTTGGACTGAGTAGCCATGTTTCTGTACCTCTTTGTAAAACTTTTCTGCTTGCCACCTGTTCCTGAGTTGGTTGGAGAAATTATTTATCCAAATAATGTTCAAATATTAATGCTGTAGTTTTTGTTTGAAGTGTTGCCCCTCAACACTTCTTTCATTGTCACCCATTGCCCTTCTATCGCCATCTGTACTCGCTCCCTGCTTCCAGCAATGTCTGATTGATGAGACATTAAGCTGATACGTAATTGGCCCTCTTAAGGTGGACATGAAAGATCACATGACACTGTCTGGTGTTTCCCCCCCACTGTCCTGGGCATCATTTATCCCTCATCCAACATTGGTTAAAAAGAAACCAATTACCTAGTCATTACCTCATTGCTGTTTACACACAAATAGAATCCCTACACTACAGAAGGAGGCCATTCGGCCCATTAAGTATGTACCAAGGCCCTGTAACCCCTCAATCCCACGCAGGCTCTATTCCTGTAACCCCTCACATCCACCCCGCAAATCCCCCTGACACTAGTGCCAATTTAGCCTGGCCAATTAACTTAACCAGCATATCTTTGGAGTGTGGAAGGAAACTGGAGTACCTAGAGGAAACCCACGGAGACACGGGGAGAATGTGCAAACTCCACACAGACAGTGACCCAAAGCAGGAATTGAACCTGGGTCTCTGGTGCTAAGGGGCAGCAATGTTGACCACTGTGCCACCGTGCCTCTCCAATTGACAACTGCATTTCCTACATTACAACAATGAGCATTATTCAAAAATATTTAATTGGCTGTAAAGCATTTGGGACGTTTTGGTGATGAAAGATGCTTTACAAATGCAGCTTTATCTGTGTTGCATGAGGTACGAGTGGAGCCAACATGGGAGGCATGGTGGCACATTGGTTGGCGCTGCTGCCTCACAGCGCCAGGCTTTGGGTGCTCTGGTTTTCTCCCGCTGTCCAAAGATGTGCTGGTTGATTGGCCATACTGAATTGACCCTAGTATCAGGGACATTAGCAGGGTAAATTTGTGGGGTTATGGGAATAGGGTCTGGGTGGGATTGCGGTCAGTGCAGACTCGATGGGCCAAATGGCTTCCTTCTGCTCTGTAGGCATTCTATGATTCTATAAGAAAGTAGAACATAACATGGGAGGGAACAGACCTGGGCTGGAGGAGGACACAGAAATTCTGAGGCTTGGCATTAGAGTGAGTCATTTCAAGTACACAGGAAATCCACATTCAGGAGTGACTGGCACCACAGAAGATACCCACACAGAGCCAAATGTGTAATAATGCTAACAATCGTGCTCTGCGTCAACGTCTATTTAAAACAGCGGTGGGAATCTAGCTCAAGCTGTTGTCGGTGGGTGTAGTCAGTGGGTGATCATTGAGGTTTGCAATTGTACTGTCCATTGCAAGAAAAAGTCTGAAGTCTGATTCCATGATTAGATGCTGCCAAAGAAGTGTGACATTTAGAGAGCTCAAAGTAGGAAATGATAGATCCAGAACCTGCAATTTTATGTCTATTATTCTTGACGGATAGAAAATCAGGGACTGTGGACCTATGATTTTCCAACCTGTGTTTTTGATGAGTCTTTATTAAGAGTGGTTAATGATGGACTCAATAAACCAACGATTTAACCTCGATGCTTGTCAATCCTTGTCAGGTGCCCAGGACCAGGTATTTTGCTGATACATATCGGGTGTCAGTGCTATTGAACCACTGACACAGGCTAGAGATCTGCTTATTGTTTACAGACGATGACAAAACGCCTTCAAAGCCTGGTTTGTTTTTATCACTTTCCCTCTCAAACTTGAGCACATTCCACTTTTAAAAATAAACCCCTCAAAAATGAAAGTAACTCTCGTTCCTCCAGTCCTTCCTGTGGATGAGTGGCGTGGTGGTTAGCGCTGCTGCCTCACAGCGCCAGGGACCCGGGTTCAATTCCCGGCTTGAGTCACTGTGTGGAGTTTTCACGTTTCCCCCTCCAATTTTGCGTGGGTTTCCTCCGAGTGCTCCAGAATTTGGACTGTTTCTTCCCACAGTCCAAAGATGTGTGGGTTAGGTGGAGTGGCCATGTTAAATTGCTCCTTAGTGTCAGGGGGATTAGTAGAGTAAATGTGTGGGGTTATGAGAATTGGGGCTGAGTGGTATTGCCATTGATGTAAAAATAGAAACATAGGAGCAGGAGGAGGCCATTTGGCCTTTCAAGCCTGCTCCATCATTCACTACGATCATGGCTGATTGTCCAACTCAATAGCTTAATCCTGCTTTCTCCCCATAACCTTTGATCCCATTTGCCCCAAGTGCTATATCCAGCTGCCTCTTGAATACATTCAATGTTTTGGCATCGACTACTTCCTGGTGATGAGTTTCACAGGCTCACCACTCTTTGGGTGAAGAAATGTCTCCTCATCTTCGTCCTAAATGGACTACCATGAATCCTCAGGCTGTGACCCTTGGTTCTGGATCATCAGGAATAGCCTCCCTGTATCTACTTGGTCTAAATCTGTTAGAATTTTACATGTCTCTATGAGATCTCCCCTCATTCGTCTGAACTCCAGCAAAAACAATCCTAATTTAGTCAATTTCCCCTCATACATCAGTCCCATCATCCCTGGAATCAGCCTGGTGTAGACTGATGGGCTGAATGGCCTCCTCTGCACTGTAGTGGTTGTATGAGTAGCGGGATCCTGAGTACAGGATTTACTTCCTTTCTCTTCCATCTGTGCCGCTGCTCTGTCTCAACATCAAGATGTTGTGACTCAAAGTGTGATGCATCTCGGGGAATAATTTGTCGCCATTTTGAAAAGTTGGTAGCAAGTTCCTCTCAGTCACAATGTCAATGCTGCCACGCATCAAGGAGAGCTTCAGAATTTCTTTGAAGCAATCTCCTTGTCCTCACCTGAAATGCTGAGCAAAAAGTCCTACCATGTTTTCTCAAGCCCGTGCAGGAGGTAATTAATTATTAATTAGTCGATGCCAAAACATTGAATGTATTCAAGAGACGGCTGGATATAGCACTTGGGGCGAATGGGACAAAAGGTTATGGGGAGAAAGCAGGATTAGGCCATTGAGTTGGACAATCAGCCATGATTGTCACCTTTGAAATCACGAGGGGTAAGGACCGTCTTAAAAAGACTTGGCCATGGGATGCGGGCATTGCTGGCAAGGTCTAGCACTTATTGCCCTTCCCGAGCTGCCCTTGAGAAGGTGGTGGTGAGCCTCCTTCTTAAACCAGCGCAGTCCACGTGGTGTGGGTACGTCCATCGTGTTGTTAGGGAGGATGCTCCAGAATCCTGATCCAATCATGCTGAAGGAACGTCAACACAGCTCCAAATCAAGCTGATGCATGGCTTGGAGGGGAACCTGCAGCTGGTGATGTTCCCAGGTGTCTGCCGCCTGGTTTGACTAATCAAATACTTTTGATTTCAATGGATTTAAATGGAAAGCAGAGTCAGCAATTCCTGAATCAAGATGAACTGTAAATTAACCTGTTGCCACCTGACCTTATAATCACAAATCATTTTGTTTAATCTGCAGTGGAATTCAGAGCAGAGTAAAAAAAAGGTCAAGCTGTAAAAATTGTTGAAGTATTAGTTTGCAATAACGATAAGTTATTGCAACATGGGATTTGGCAAGGGAATGGGACAGAGCACGAGGAAACATTTCTCTTTTATACGGTGAGTTTTTTACAGCTGCAGTGCACTGCCTGGGAATGTTCTGGGAACAAATTCAATAACAACTTTCAAATTGGGCAAGATCAAGTTTTGCAGATGAATGGACAATGTTTAGGATGGGGTGGGGGGGGTCTCTCACTGAATAGCTGATTTAAAGAGCAGATATTAGCATAGAGTCATAGAGATTTACAGCATGGAAACAGGCCCTTCGGCCCAACTTGTCCATTCCGCCCCTCTTTTTTAAACTCAGAAGCTAGTCCCAATTGCTCTCATTTGGCCCATATCCCTCTGTACCCATCTTACCCATGTAACTATCCAAATGCTTTTTAAAAGACAAAATTGTATCCATCTCTACTACTACCTCTGACAGCTTGTTCCAGACACTCACCATCCTCTGTGTGAAAAAAATTGCCCTTCTGGACACTTTTGTATCTCTCCCCTCTCACTTTAAACCTATGCCCTCTAGTTTTAGACTCCCCTACCAGCTGACTGGCCTGACCTGTTCCATAAGTCAATAGAATCACCTGTATCAGAATGTGACATTTCACCGGGAAATAAGAACATAAGAAATAGGAGCAGGAGTAGGCCATCCAGCCCTTCGAGCCTGACCCGCCATTCAATAAGATCATGGCTGATCTGTCGTGGCTCAGTTCCACATTCCCGCCCTCTCCCCATAACCCTTAATCCCCTCTCTTATCAAAAACCCATCAACCCGCGTCTTAAAAATATTGAGCGAGGCAGCCTCCACCACTTCAACGGGCAGAGAGTTCCAGAGATTCACCACCCCTTGAGTGAAGAAGTTCCTCCTCAACTCTGTTCTAAACCGCCCCCCCTTTATCTTGAGGCTGTGCCCTCTAGTCCTACTATCCTTTCTGAGCGGGAAGAGTCTCTCCACCTCTATCCTATCCATCCCATTCATCATCTTATACGTCTCAATGAGATCTCCCCTCATTCTTCTAAACTCTAACGAGTACAAGCCTAGTTTATTCAGCCTCTCCTCATAGCTCAACCCCCTCAACTCCGGTACCAGCCTAGTAAACCTCCACTGCACTCCCTCCAAGGCCAAAATATCCTTGCGTGAGTACGGTGACCAAAATGCAAATGAACAATTTACTGGACACACCTGCCTGGGGATGAGGTGTACCAGCTCAGAATAAGGTCACCCCACCTTCCCTCACTATCATTATGTAAAAAGCAGCCTTAATCCTTATTTTGTTCTATAGTGAATAACATTGAATCTGAATTCAGAGGAGTGAGTGTTGCGTAAGATTACTGCAGTCACTCAATACATGTTGTGAAAGTGATTCGATAGATATTGGCAATGGTTATTTAACCCAGGCACAGGTGATCAAATCTGAAGCCACTTGTTGACTTCTCACTGGGTAAGCAAAACACGGAAGGAGAATTTTTAACCTGGAATATTGAAGTTTTGGTTACACACCAGTGAGGGTCCAGCAGCGGGGTTAGCTCTAATAGGGGGCCAGTATGGTTACGGCAGGCTGAGTGGTCTCGTTCTGTGTTGTAACCGTTCTGCGATTCTATCGGACAGGATCACTGGGGGCAGAGCACTGCTGGAGCTATCACTTGAAAAGGTCAGAGTCCAAAGTGGAATGACACACATTGGCTCATAGATTGTCCAATTGGGGGGAACATTGCTCTCAAACTCAACTCAGCCGCTGGGATGAGAAAGTTCCAAAATGACCCTCTGTGCTGTGTCAGCCAATTGTGGACAGAGAGTGTTGGTCAAGTGGCCTTCTAGGTAACCCCCACACCCCCACCACACTCCCACATCCCTCCACACACACACACACACACACACACACACGTGCCCTCTTGTAACTGATCTTGCCACTCTGTGGAAAACAATTCTGACTATCCACTCTGTCCATGTCTCATAATCTTGTAGACTTCTGTCAGGTCGCCCCTCAGCTTCCATCTTTCCAGTGAAGACAATCCAACTTTATCCAACCTCTCATACCTAAAACCCTCCAGGCCAGGCGACATCTTGGTAAACCGTTTTTTTTTTGTTTATTATTTATTAGTCACAACTAGGCTTATATTAACACTGCAGTGAAGTTACTGTGAATATCTCCTAGTTACCACGCTCCAGCACCTGTTCGGGCACATTGAGGGAGAATTTAGCGTGGTCATTGCATCTAACCAGTCTTTTGGACTGTGGGAGGAAACCGGAGCACCCGGAGGAAACACACACAGACACGGGGAGAATGTGCAAACTCCACACAGACAGTGACCCAAGCCGGGAATCGAACCTAGGTTCATGGGCACTGTGAGACAGTGGTGTTAACACTGTGCCACGGTGCTGCCTCCTTTGCACCCTCCCCAAAGTATCCATGTCCTTCTGATAGTGTGGCAATCAGAACTGCATGCAATATTCCAAATGCGGCCTAGCTAAAGTTTTTCTATATAATTTGCCAACTTTCATACTTGATGCCTCAATCGATGAACACAAACATGCTGTATGACTTTTAAACACCTTTCATGGCCCCTTTTAGCCCTCCTAACTCTCTGTTTGAGCCCCTTCCTACTTTTACTATATTCTTCAAGGGCTTTGTCTACTTTTAGTTGCCTTGATCTTATACGTGCTTCCTTTTTTTTGACTAAACTGACAATTTCTCTGTCATCCGATGTTCCTGAATCTTCCCATTCCTGTCCTTCATTTTCATAAGGACACACCTGTCCTGCACTCCAAACAACTGGGGAGCGATTCTCCCAGCCTGCTCGCTGCTCGAGTAACACAGCAGGCTGGGACACCTCACTGAAATCGGCGCGGATACATCACCAAAAATCAGCTCAGAGCTGACTACAATATGGAGATCTTCATTTCCACATGATTAGCTGGCCCATGACGGTGTCCTACCAGCCCGATAGTGTCTCTATCCTCCCCACCCCAGCCAGGAGTGCTCCCTCCAGCGGGATTTACTCCTGCTCCCCACTAATGGGAAACGTACGACCTGACCCTGCTGGAAGGGAGAAAGGCCATTAAGCCCCTGGGATGCTGGGGGCAAGGGCCTTGCCCCTTGAGCAGTGCCAGGGTTTCAGGCTGGCACTGCCCAAAGGGAAAACTGGCATTGCCCAAGGTCCCCCCCCCCCCCGGGGGGTGGCCTTGCGCTCCTGTTATAAGATAGCATTTGCTAAGACTGGCAGCTTACCCACGTCTATAACAACTGAATCGTGGCGAACCTTGCTTCTTCTTGGTGCCTTCCAGGGTCATAAGACTGCTGCAGGCTTGAAGGAAGCCAGCACAATGGCTGCTACCTGTGTGGGTACAGAGCAAAGTCCACAATCGGAGACCTTCCCATTTCTGCTAGTTGAGAGTGTGGTAAGTGGCCTTACAAGGAGTAAAGTGAGGTCATTGGATGTTAAAGTTGGTCAAAGTGTAACAATTAAGTGAAGCCAAAATCAATAACGGAGAAAAAAAAATCAATGTTTTCTGGAAGCTTTTGTATGTTTCACTTTTCATTGGATCTCTACAGTGCATGGGGAGGCCATTTGGCCCATTGAGTCTGCACTGACCACAATCCCACCCAGGCTCTATCCCCATAACCCCACATATTTACCCTGCAAATCCATGTATCCCGGGACACTAAGGGTCAATTTAGAAGGGCCAATCAACCTGACCCACATATCTTTGGACTGTGGGAGAAAACCCATGCAGACACGGGGAGAATGTGCAAACTCCATGCAGACTGTGGCCCCAGCCGGGAATCAAACCCGGGTCCCTGGAGCTGTGAGGCAGTGGTGCTAACCACTGCACCACCATGCCATCCCCAAAGTTATTACATCGTTATCATATGAAATGAACTCACACCAGCTTATATCAGTGACTTTGGGCCTGGAATATTAGATGTGAAGATTGATTCTGATTTTGGATCTAATGCCCCAGTGGGGGATGATTTTTCTATGTTGATTTTAATCTTTTTCTCCATGTTGCTCCCATTCTTTAAGACTCGGCGTAAAAAGGAAATGAGGGGATGGAGAGAGATCGTCCAAGCGCATTCAGCTTGATTTACTGATCCTGATTTGAATGCCTTTGTCCAGCAGAGGCACACCTCCAACAGAAGGCAAATTTCTACCTGTAAATTCAAGATATGTTTGTAGAAACGGATAGGTCTAAGTCACTTTTTCCTGTAGCCCAAAGCATCCCTACTGTACAGAAGGAGGCCATTTGGCCTATCGAGTCTGTACCGACCACAATCCCACCCAGGCCCTATTCCAGTAACCCCACACAATAACCCCACACATTTACCCTGCTAATCCCCCATAAACTCAGTAATAATCTGGATACACTGGCCTGAAGCTTAATCAACGCATCTCAACATCTCAGCAGCTTTCCTTGGGAAAAGCCACAGGAAAAGCAAACAAGCCTCCACCTCACATTGCCTCTCCCAATTGTCAAATCCTTGTTCGGCTACACAGGGGTTTCCCAACATAAAAATAAATGTCTGCATTTACATAGCACCTTTCACATCTCAGGATGTCCTAAACTGCTTCACAGCCAATTAAGTACCTTTTAAATGGAAATTAGAGGTGGTGTTCCCATGTATCTGACACCCTTGTCCTTCAAGGTGATAGAGGTTGCAAATTGGAAGGTGCTGTTGAAGAAGCCTTGTTGAGCTGCTGCAGAGCTTGTTATACAGAGTACGCTGGTGCCACTGTGCGCCGGTGGCGGAGAGAGTGAAGGTTTAATTTGGTGAATGGGATACAAATCAAGCGGACTGCTTTGTCCTGAATGGCATCGAGCTTCTTGAGTGTCGTTGGAGCAGTAATCGCCCAGGCAAATGGCAAATATTCCATCACGCTCCTGACCTGTGCCTTGTCAACGGTGGACAGGCTTTGGGAAGTCCAGAGGTGAATCACTTGCTGTCGGGCTCCCAGTCTCTCAGCCGCTCTTGTGGCCAGAGTGTTTATATGGCTGCAGTCATCTGATGTTCGCACAGATAATCTTCCACTGGGCACCTGCGAACACAGCAAGAAGTCTCACAACACCAGATTAAAGTCCAACAGGTTTATTTGGTAGCAAACACCACTAGCTTTCGGAGCTCTGTTCCTTCGTCAGGTGAGTGGGGAGTTCTGATCACAAACATGGCATATAAAGACACACACAGTTTACAGAATACTGATCAGAATATGAGTCTTTGCAACTAATCAGCTATTCAAGTCTTAAATGTGCAGACAATGTGAGGGGAGATAGCATTAAGCATGGGTTAAAGAGATGTGTATTGTCTCCAGACAGGACAGTAAGTGAGATGTTGCAAGTTCAGGCAAGTCATGGGGGTTACAGATAGTGCGACATGAACCCAAGATCCCAGTTGAGGCTGTCCTCATGTGTGCGGAACTTGGCTATCAGTTTCTGCTCAGCGACTCTACGTTGTCGTATGTCGTGAAGGCCGCCTTGGAGAACATTTACCCGAAGATCAGAGGCCGAATGCATTGAAACTGATAGCCAAGTTTCGCACACATGAGGACGGCCTCAACTGGCCTTGGGTGACAGCCAGTGTGGAGTTTGCACATTGTCTGTGGGTTTCCTCTGGGTGCTCTGGTTTCTTTCTACAGTGCTTAGCACTGCTGCTCCTTAGCTATGATGTGGAGGTGCCGGCGTTGGACTGGAGTAAACACAGTAAGAAGTCTCACAACACCAGGTTAAAGTCCAACAGGTTTATTTGGTAGCAAAATCCACTAGCTTCCCGAGCGCTGCTCCTTTGTGAGGTGAGTGGAAGCACCAGGGACCCGGCTCAATTCCCAGCTTGGGCCACTGCCTGTGTGGAATTTGCACATTCTCCCCGTGTCTGCCTGGGTTTCCTCCGGCCGCTCTGGTTTCCTCCCACAGTCCAAAGATCTGCAGGTTAGGTGGATTGGCCATGCTAAATTGCCCCTTAGCATTAGGGAGACTAGCTAAGGTAAATGCATGGGGTTAAAGGGATTGGGCCTGGGTGGGATTATTGTCGGTGCAGACTCGATGGGCCGAATGGCCTCCTTTTGTACTGTAGGATTCTATGAAACATCTATCTATCTATCTAGTCCAGATTAGGTGGATTGGCCATAGTAAATGTGTGGGATTATGGGGATAGGGCAGGGGGGGGGGGCCTAGGGTGAGATGATCTTTTAAAGAGTCAGTGCAGATTCAATTGTATGGTGACTGTTTCTGCGCTGTAAGGATTCTACGGATATCTGGGATGTCCAGAGGATGGAAAAGGCACCATACAAATGCAAATTCCCTTTTCCTTCCATAGAGCATGTTCTGTATAGCCCAGTGAATTTATCACTACAGCCCTATGGATGATATAATGCTCAATAACCTTGCAATAGTTTCTCCTGTTTGTATACAGATTTTTATTGTTAAAAACCCCTAGCCACCTGCAACATCATTTGTTGGCAAAAAGGTGAACAGTAGAACAGTGTTGCTGTTCTGGCAACCCAGGTGAACTCAGGATTCCCACAAGCTCAATTCTCATCACAGCAGCTGGGGAAACCTAAAAGCAATTATACTATTAAATAAATCTGAAAGAGGCAGCTGGTGTCACTAATGGTGATTATCAGACCACTGTACTGTGATTAAAAACCTCATCTGGTTCATTAATGTCTTTTATAAGTAGGAAGCTAAAATTAATTATTGGTGTCACAAGAAAGCTTACATTAACACTGCAATGAAGTTACTGTGAAAATCCCCGAGTTGCCACACTCCGGTGCCTGTTCGGCTACACTGAGGGAGAACTGAGCACGGACAATGCACCCCACCAGCAAGTCTTTCGGACTGTAGGAGGAAACTGGAACGCCCGGAGGAAACCCACACAAACACGGGGAGAATGTGCAAACTCCACACAGACAGTGACCCAAGGCCAGGAATCGAACCTGGGTCCCTGGCACTGTGAGGCAGCAGCGCTAACCACTGTGCCACCAGTGTCCTTCCTCGATCTGGCTCACATGTGACACCAGACCCACGGCAATGTGGTTGACTCTTAACTGAGCTGGTAAGTTACTCAGTTATATTCGAGAAGGCGGCTCACACCACCTTCTTGAGTAGAGATGGGCAATAAATGCTGGACTTGCCAGAGCTGCCCATATCCTTTGAAAAAATAAAATAAACCTAAGATTGTTGATGATCTTTGGCCTGGACAGATGTTCAGCCCCGAGTGCTCAGGTTTGCCCTTCATTCCGGAGTGGGAAATCAGCATTAACAGCACTCTGAGACAAAACATATAAAAGACATACACAGAGGGAGAAAATGCAAGGGAGTGTACAACTAAATGGTAGGCTTGTTCGAAGAGCTAGTACAGGTACATTGACCGAATGGCTGTATCATTCTATCTGGGAGAATTCTTGTTCAGTTTGGTAGAGAATTTACTTAACTCTTGAAGGTCAGACCAGAAAAAAAAATCTGCCAGCAAGAACTGAACTTTAATTGCCAGGGGAACAACAACATTTGTAGAAAAATAGAAGTTGAAACAGGGTAATCTTGGCAAAATTCAAGCTAAATTCTTCCTCAGTGTATCTGAACAGGCACTGGAGTGTGGAGACTAGGGGATTTTCACAGTAACTTCATTGCAGTTTTTTTTATTCATTCATGGGAGGTGGGTGTCGCTGGCTGGCCAGCATTTATTGCCCATCCCTAGTTGCACTTGGAGGGCAGTTGAGAGTCAACCACATTGCAATGGTTCTGGAGTCACAGGTAGGCCAGAGCGGGTAAGGGTGGCAGATCTCCTTCCCTAAAGGACATCGGTGAGCCAGATGGATTTTTCTGACATTTGACAATGGTTTCATGGTCATCAGTAGATTCTTAATCCAGTCAGTGAGAACGAGAAGAATAAAGGTCACACACTTCTTATGGTTGCTTCCTTTGAGTGTTAGAACTGAGGGAGTTCTCAGGAGGACCACAGCTGGAGTTAAGGATAAGAAGAGTTGGGTAAAGCAAGATTTCTTCGTAAGACCAAACTTGACTATGACTGAAGCATTACAGAAATGTTTTACAAAAGTCTTATGGGAATATTCAACATATTGTATAAGTTGTTTCTTTAAATTATATTTCAGGGAATTTGCAATCTCTTTACGAACATTGTCCACAGGGAGATTTTTGTACAAACTCATTACTATAAAACCCTTCATTTTCTGAAGCATAATTGTCCTGAAGTTGTAGAGCACCCTATTAATAATGAATATAGTCATTATTAATGTCAACCAAACAATTTCAAATAACATGGAGAAGGCTTTAAGTTGTCAGAAAACTATTAACATTCCAGGAATATTGTGGCAATTTGTAATAAGTTTATTGCATAATATGATTTTTAGATTTCTTTTATGATGCATTGACATAGAATGTAGAAGGATGTCACGTGGCATTTCGCTGATAAAGAAATCAGACAAAAATGGATGTCAAGCCATGGGCATCACTGGCTGGGTCAGCAGTTATTGCCCATCCCTAGTTTTCCTTGAAGAGTCACACACAGGCCAGACCGGGTAAGGATGGCAGATTTCCTTCCCTGAAGGACATTCGTGAATCAGTTACAATTTTACAACAATGGTTTCATGGTCATCATCAGACTGTTAATTCCCGATTTTTATTAAATTCAAATTCCAAGGGATTCGAATCTGGTTGCCCAGAACCCCGACTCTCTGGATTATTAGTCCAGTAACAATGCCACCACGCCGCTGCCTCCCTTTAGGAATGACTAAAAAATGGTCCAAGTGGTGGGTTTTAAAGAACATCTTGCAAGATGGCAAGACAAAGGAGTTGGGAAGAGAATTCCACAGTGTAGGACCTTGGCGAATGAAGCTGTGGATGGCAAATGTGGAGTGAAGGGAGCAGGAGAGGAGGAAACATAGACGATAGGAGGAGGAGGAGGCCATTGGGCTCTTTGAGCCTGTTCCGCCACTCATTACAATCATGGCTGATCATCCAACTCAATAGCCTAATCCTGCTTTCTCCCCATAGCCTTTGATCCAATTTGCCTCGTGCTATATCTGAATACAGTCAACGTTTTGGCATCAACTACTTCCTGTGGTAATGAATTCCACAGGCTCACCACTGTCTGGGTGAAGAAATGTCTCCTCACCTCCGTCTTAAGAGGTGGACAATCAGAGAAACTGGGATTTGTTTGAAGGGGAAGGTAGTTTCAGGGTTAAACAGAACTCTGTGCTAACAACCAGCATGATTCAACCTTACAGAATGGTTGAGAAAATCAGTGGCAAGTGGACAGTTTGTGGCAAGATCACAAAACTCTAGGTAGACCCTCAGTGCAGTGCTGAGGGAGGGCTGCATTGTCAGAGGTGCCATCTTCGAGATAAGGTGTTAAACCAAGTCTCCGCCTCTCTCTCAGGATCAAAGAATGCCGTTGTATCTGGAAAAGTGGGGTGTCATCCCCTGTGACCTCAAAACAAACATCACCATCACATTGCTATCACTTACTGACGAATATATGGGATGCTATTTCCTCCCATCACCTCAGAAGGCCAAACCATCACACTCCCACACTGCTATGAACAGGCTAAAAATACTATTCCAGAACTTATTTATAAATAAAATAGGACATTGAAGCAGAATGAAGTACGCACAATGCTAAGCCACATAATCATTCTGCACAAATAGAACTAGAATCAATCCAGAATACAGCTCATCACAGAAGCTGCCAGTTGCCATCTCTTGGCACGAGCGGAATTTTGTTTTTGAATCAATGGGATTTTCTCTTTTCAGAGTTTTTTGTGAGATGATGTTGCCTGTGGGGTGCCTGCGAGTCCGAAATGCCAGTGGATTCTCAGTATTTACTGCAGCAGTGGAGGCCAGCTGAAGACAGTATCCCCTCGATGCTGTCAGCTAATCATAGATAAAATCTTCAACCCAAACCTTTCAAACTGGATAGAACATAGAACAGTACTGTACAGTACAGGCTCTTCGGCCCTCGACATTGTGCTGAGCTATGTCCAAACCCAAGATCCCACTCCCTATCATTCTGGTGTGCTCCATGCGCCTATCCAATAACTGCTTGAAAGCTCCTAAAGTGTCCGACTCCACTATCACAGCAGGCAGTGCATTCCACACCCCAACCACTCTCTGAGTAAAGAATCTACCTCGGACATCCCTCCTATATCTCCCACCATGAACCTTAAAGTTATGCCCCCTAGTAACAGCTATATCCACCCGAGGAAATAGTCTCTGCATTTCCACTCTATCTATCCCTCTCATCATCTTATAAATCTCTATTAAGTCACCTCTCATCCTCCTCTGCTCTAAAGAGAAAAGCTCCAGCTCCTTCAACCTTTCCTCATAAGACCTACCCTCCAAACCAGGCAGCATCCTGGTAAATCTCCTCTGCTCTCTCTCCAAAGCTTCCACATCCTCCTTATAACGAGGTCACCAGAACTGCACACAATATTCCAAATGTGGTCTCACCAAGGTCCGGTACAGTTGCAGCATAACTCCACGGCTCTTAAGCTCAAACCCCTGTTAATAAACGCTAACACATTATAAGCCTTCTTCACGGCTCTATCCACTTGAGTGGCAACCTTCAGAGATCTGTGGATATGAACCCTAAGATCTCTCTGTTCGTCCACATTCCTCAGAACCCTGCCGTTGACCGTGTAATCCGCATTCAAGTTTGTCCTACCAAAATTAATCACCTCACATTTATCAGGGTTAAACTCCATCAGCCACTTTTCTGCCCAGCTCTGCATCTTATCAGTGTCTCTTTGCAACCTACAAGAGCCCTTCACCTCATCCACTACTCCACCAATCTTGATGTCATCAGCAAATTTACTAACCCACCCTTCAGCCCCCTCTTCCAAGTCATTGATAAAAATCACAAAAAGCAGAGGACCCAGCACTGACCCCTGTGGTACACCACTGGCAACTGGCCTCCAGTCTGAAAATTTTCCCTCCACCACCACCCTCTGACTTCTATGAGACAGCCAGTCACTTATCCAATTGGCCACATTTCCTCCTATCCCACACCTCCTTACCTTCTTCATGAGCCTACCATGGGGAACCTTATCAAACGCCTTACTAAAATCCATGTATACGACATCAACTGCTCTGCCTTTGTCTACACGTTTAGTTACCTCCTCAAAGAATTCAATCAAATTTGTGAGGCAGGACTTACCCCTCACAAAACCGTGCCGACTATCCCGGATTAAACTGCATCTTTCCAAATGGTCATAAATCCTATCTCTCAGGACCCTTTCCATTAACTTACCGACCACCAAAGTAAGACTAACTGGCCTATAATTACCAGGGTCATTCCTATTTCCTTTCTTGAAGAGAGGAACAACATTTGCCACTCTCCAGTCCGCTGACACAATCCCTGTGGACAGTGAGGACCCAAAGATCAAAGCTAAAGGCACCGCAATCTCATCCCCTGCCTCCCAAAGTATGCTAGGATGTATCCCATCTGGCCCAGGAGACGTATCGACCCTCAGGTTTTTCAAAATTGCTAATACATCTTCCCTCAGAACATCGACCTCCTCCATCCTATCAGCCAGTATCACACTCTCACCCTCAAAAACATGGCTCTTTTCCTTTGTGAACACTGAAGAAAAGTATTCATTCAACATCTCACCTATCTCTTCTGACTCCATGCACAATTTCCCACTATTACCTTTGACTGACCCTAATCTTACCCTGGTCATTCTTTTATTTCTCACGTAAGAGTAAAAAGCCTCGGGGTTTTCCTTTATCCAATCCGCCAAGGAATTTTCATGCCTCCTCCTAGCTCTCCTAAACCCTTTTTTTAACTCATTCCTGGCTATCTTGAAACCCTCAAGCGACCCAACTGAACTTTGTTTTATCATCCTTACATACGCTTCCTTTTTCTTCTTGACAAGACATTCAACCTCCTTTCTGAACCATGGTTCCCTCACTTGGCCATTTCCTCCCTGCCTGCCAGGGACATACCTATCTAGTACATGCAGTAGTTGTTCCTTGAAAAAGCTCCACTTCTCATTTATGCCCATATGTGACAATTTCTGTTCCCGTCTTAAGCTCCCTAATTCTTGCCTAATTGCATCATAATTACCCCTCCCCCAATTATAAACCTTGCCCTGTCGTGTGACCCTATCCCTCTCCATTGCAATATTGAAGGACACCGAATTGTGGTCACTATCTCCAAAGTGCTCTCCCACAGACAAATCTAACGTTTGGCCTGGTTCATTACCCAGTACCAAGTACAATGAGGCCCCACCTCTTATCGGCTTATCCACATATTGTGTCAGGAAACCGTCCTGCACACACTGTACAAAGAGTGTCCCATCCAAACTATTCGACCTATAAAGGTTCCAATCAATATTTGGAAAGTTAGTCACCCGTGATAACTACAAATAAAACATCATCAGGGCCCACAGTGAGGGACAATAGCTCGGAAATCCCGGTTTAGCCTCGCTAAATATTTTTAAGAAGCGGGTTGATGGGTTTTTGATAAGAGAAGGGATTAAGGGTTATGGGGAGAGGGCGGGAAAGTGGAACTGAGCCACGACAGATCAGTCATGATCTTATTGAATGGCGGGGCAGGCTCGAAGGGCTAGATGGCCTACTCCTGCTCCTATTTCTTATGTTCTTATGTTCTTATGTTCCTGACACAGAATAATTTGTTGACGGTATCCACAAATCGTATTTTCTATCTGCTAGCTGGAATACTTTGATGTTAATTGATTTCTGAACAAAAACCCATTAGGCCTTTTCATGCGGTTAGATTAACTGATAGCTTCCAATTTGAACGTTAATGGAGGCTTCTATTCTGGCTGAGTTACTTTTAAACTACACAAAACCAGACAGAAATTTCACTTAACACAATGTGAGCCACCTCCATCTGAGGAGATACCTTGATAATGTGAAGTAAAAGTAAAGTTTATTTATTAGTCACAAGTAAAGCAATGAAGTTACTGTGAAATTCCCCTAGTCGCCACGCTCCGGTGCCTGTTCGGGTCAATGCACCTAACCAGCGTGTCTTTCAGACTGTGGGAGGAAACCGGAGCACCCGGAGGAAACCCACGCAGACGTGGGGAGAACATGCAGACTCCCACAGTAACAGTGACCCAAGCCGGGAATCGAACCCGGGTCCCTGGCGCTATGAGGCAGCAGTGCTAACCACTGTGCCAATGTGCCGCAAAATGTGACATTTTGAATAGGTTAAACCCCATTACATAGCGAATCGCTGAAGTAATTCCTGGCTGATTGCACAGACTGTAACCTATTATAAAACTTCAAGTCAGTTTGATTGCCCACCTGGACTCCGGCTCGCAATATAAAAAAACACTCTAAAGATAATGGGTGTGATTCTCCAGCCTCCCAACTGCATGCTTCCCGTCAGCGGGAGGTGGCGCGTTGTTTCCTGGCGGTAGGATTTTCCAGTCCCGCCGCTTCAATGGGAATTCCCATTGATGTCACCCCATGCCAGCAGGAAACCAGCAGGCGGGTTGGTGGGGAGAATCCTGCTGGTGTGAACGGCCAGAGAATTCTGGCCAATATTTTTTTTTACAATTCCAACACTGTCGAAGGCAGCAGGAAAGATTAAGAAAGAAAAGCTTAGAAGGCATGTGGCATCCTGGGCCGAGGCTTAGAGCACAAAAGCAAGGAAGTCATGCTGAATCATCATTAGACACTGGTTCAGCCTCAGCTGGAGTAATGTGCCCAGCACTGGGCACCGCACTTTAGGAAGGATGTGAAGGCTTTAGTCAAGGTGCATCAAAGATTTATAAGAATGGTTCCAGGGTAGAGGGACTTCAGTCACGAAGAAAGATTGGAGAAGCTGGCCCTGTTCTCCTTGAAGAGAGGGTTGAGAGGAGATTTGAATGAAGTGTTCAAAATCATGAGGGGTCTGGACAGAGTAGATTGGGAGAAATGGTTCCCACTGGTGAGAGGGCTGAGAACCAGACTGCTTAGGTTTAAGGTGAGCGGCGAAAGAAGCAAAGACCTCCTTCCGTGATCTAACAATTCTGGGGTACAATGAAGGAAGGGACAGAGGCAAATTTTGGGCAGCACGGTAGCACAGTGGTTAGCACTGCTGCTTCACAGCTCCAAGGTCCTGGGTTCGATTCCTGGCTCGGGTCACTGTCTGTGTGGAGTTTGCACATCCTCCCTGGGTCTGTGTGGGTTTCCTCCGGGTGCTCCGGTTTCCTCCCACAGTTCAAAGATGTGCGGGTTAGGTTGATTGGTCATGCCAAGAAATTGCCCCTTAGCATCCAGGGATGCGTGGATTAGTGGGTATAATATGTAAGGATATGGGGGTAGGGCCTGGGTGGGATTGTGCAGACTCGATGGGCCGAAGGGCCTCTTGCTGCACTGTAAGGTTTCTATGATTCTAAATAACGAGGCAGCATTGTTAACAGAAGGTAGGTCTTTGAACATCAAAGATGGGACTACCTGTTGAAGATAGTTACGTTTATTAACCATTATACTTTGGCATTGGACAAGATGAATGAAGCAATCAAGCAAGTGTGGTATTATTCTTTATTGATAGGGATAATTTGCACAGTAGCGGCTAAGTCCACAAATGCTTTTCTTCAGGGTTATAATTGGTAAAATGATTATAGGCAACAAAGCCCCAACGGAACTACAAGCACAAGAAGGAATTTACGCTTTGTTCCTTATGCCCACATTCCTTCTCAGTCTCCTCTGCTGTGCTTTCCTTTGGCATTCCACTGAAATGCTTGTTTCGTTTCAGGGATCAAGAAACGGTTCAGTGAACTTTGAAGAGATAATTGTCTATGTGCGGCAGAATTGAATTGTCGTCATTTAAGCCTGTGCACCACAACAAGTACAGGCACAGTTAATGCTCTAACTCGGAGTGCATTGCCAAGCTCCTGCAGCCTGTAACATGCACTCTCATTATTCATTAACCCTCTAGGTCTTGCGATGACTTGCATTTTATAGAACATGTTTAAGCAATCCATTTGCTGCCGTCATCTGTTCCACGAAGTCTTTTTACATTTTAACTGTTCAGGCAAGAGATCATCTTAACCTGAAATGTCAACTCTTGTTTCTGTGTGTGTAGGTGCTGCCCAACCCACTGATTATGTCCAGCATTTTGAGATTCTATTTTGGTTATCAGTAATAGGTGTGTAAAGGAAATAAAATGCAAGCCTTTCAGTTCAGTGGAAGTTAGGGCTGGGGAACAAATGCTGGCCCAGACAGCAATGCTCACATCCCATGAATTATTATGAATTAACCAGGCGCACTGCGCAGAGAAGGCTGTTGTGCCTAAAACATCCTCATTGGCATAGAATTATCCTGAAAACACGTTGCTATGTAAGAAATTCCCCTGCCCACTCAGTCTGTGTGCAAAGTGTTACCTCCTCATTGGTGTGGAATGGGTGTAAACGTGACAGATCACTGAGAAAGCTTGTGCATAGAAGATGGTCCAGCCTGCCCTCTGAGCAGCACCCAGGGGAGCAACCCACTAAGTGCTCGGCTCTTTCACTTCACCCTCTAATCACTTATCTGCACGTTTTATAATTTTGTTATACTTGTGCACGTAAGCAGGGTAGCAGGGTCTGGCATCACGCCAGAGTGGAAGAATACAGAACATCACTGACTCACAGCTCTGGGCTGATCATGACGATACTCAGTGAATCATCAGGGAAATGGTATCTCGACACATCACAGTTTACTGCACCCTTTATTTTATTAGAACATCCCAAGCATCAAATAGTATTTAACACAGAAAGATAGAAGGAAGTAGGGTGCCACAAGTGGTTAGCACTGCTGCCTCACAGCACCAGGGATCCAGATTCGATTCCCTGCTTCGGTCATTGTGCAGAGTCTGCACGTTCTCCCTGTTTCTCCGTGGGTTTCTTCCAAGTGCTCCGGTTTCCTCCCAGAGTCCAAAAGATGTGTTGGTTAGGGTGCATTGGCCATGCTAAATTCTCTCACAGTGTACCTGGATAGGGACTGGAGTGTGGCGACTAGGGGATTTTCACAGTAACTTCATTGCAGTGTTAATGTAAGCCTAATAAATAATGACACTAACAAATAAACTTTAAAAAAAAGCTTGCAGAAAGCAAATGGTTTTTAAGGCCTTGTCACTTTCTGTCCAGGATGTTAAAACTGGTGGTGCGGGTGGAGTGGTAATGTTAATGGAGCAGTAACCTCCAGGCCCAAGTTAATGGTCTGGGGTCCTGAGTTCAAATCCCACCACTTTGGGATTGGATTTATTTTTAGCGTGCTCAGTGAATAGAGTGCTGGGCCACTGCAGTAAGTACCAGGCAATCAAATGCATTGCAGCTTTCTGTAAATAAATAGAATTTGTATCTAGAATCATAGTATCCCTACAGTACAGAAGGAGGCCATTCAGCCCATCGATCCTGCACTGACAACAAAATCCACCCTATCTCCATAACCTCGTATATTTACCCTGCCGAAATTAGGGTCAATTGAACATGGCCAAACAATCATAACCTGCACATCTTTGGACTGTGGAAGGAAACCAGAGCACCCAGAGGAAACCCATGCAGATATGGGGAGAACATGCAAACTCCAGACAGACAGTGACCCAGGAATTGAACCCACATCCCTAGTGCTGTGAGGTAGCAGTGCTAACCACTGTGCAGCCCTAGTTCCATACTCCCCATCTGGCCTGGGGTTCATTTATTAGGGGATTTGTGTTTCAGAGGGACAATTCAGTCGTAGTCAGCCTCACAACCAGAGCTCGGGGTTTTCTGTTGACAGATCAATAAACTTACATCACCGCAGGTTTGCTAAACTTAATATCAGGCGACAAAAAGGACTCTCCTCAACCCCCTTCAGTCAACTAACAACAATCTGCATTTGTATAGTGCCTTTGACATATTAAACATCTTTTCACAGGAATGTTTATCAAACAAAATTTGACGTTGAAATACATCAGGAGATATTGGGACACCTGACCAAAGGAAGAAGGTTTTAACCTTAAAAGATAAGAGAGACATAATGAGATGGGTAGAAGGAGAGAATCACAAAACCCAGCCTGCCATTGGTGCAGGGATTAAGTTTAGGAATGTAAAAGAGTGTAGAGATCTGGGAGGATATTTCAGAGCCAGGAATTACAGGGCAGAATTTTCCTGCCCCATCCGCCACGGGAATCGGAGCAGGCAGGGGGTGGACGATGCAAAGGTCCATTGACCTCGGGTGGGATTTTCCGGGGTGAGTGCGGCTGGAAGATCCTGCCTATTGACTCCGAATCCCTACAGTGCCAAAACAGGCAATTTGGCCCATCGAGTCTGCATCGACTCAGAATGTTAACCAGGCCCAAACCACCCTCCCACCCCCACCGCCCAATCCCCGCAACCCCTAATCCACTTTCCCTCCCAATGTAGGTCTGTCAGTGGGCACAGAGTGAGAGGTGAACAGGATTTGGTGTGAGTTAGGATATAGGCCATAAATGATAGCAAAAGAACAATGGGACAACTGACAAGTAGGAATTAGGCCTGAGGCAATGAACCTTACTCTATGTCTAAACCTCATTCAGTCAAAGTGATTCCTAATCACAAACAAAAAAATACCCTCACCCTTATGACTCTCACCTCAGAGATCTCAAGAATTATTCTAACACGAGTCACTCTGTTCTTTCCTGCAAACCGTGCCTATTTATCGGGGGGGTAGGGCTAACCCTGGAAACTATTCACCACACCTTTGTATAAAAAATTTCATCAATTTTTGCATACTCTGAATATTGTGTAACCTACAAAACACCATTGTACCCTGCATTCTGCAATAAATTCTTGCACATCTGATCGACAAAAAAATGGGATAAAATATTTACAGAGATAAAAGCAATGTTTGAGTAGGTTGAGAAACATCAAATTGTTTTGGTGCTGAGAAAATGCGGTTAATTTGAGCTGTTTTTGTATTGGCACAGTTTAGTTCATTCAGAGGTGATCTATATCTGCCCTCAAAGCTGACGCTGGCTCGGGCCCAATTTTACCGTCAAGTTGCACCCGTTTTTGGGTGCGAAAACTCGGTAAAGTTGGGCACGCGGCGAGTAGTGTGATCCGCGCCCATCTCCGCGCTGGTTCCATCTTTACCAAGGCCCAAATATGGCCACGATTCGAACCGTGCCCGAAATGAGCGTGATGGCCATTTAAATGCATTTGTATGTGTTTAAATTGACTTAATGCCCAACTTTACCAGCACTTCCCCCTTTACCACCGCGTTCGCCCATCCCAGACTCGACACGAAACAGACATGCGCCACAAAGTCCGATTCGGGCGCTACAGGTCATGAGGAGATAAGTGCCGAGCGATCGAGCTGATCACCAAAGAGGTAAACTGACAGTTCAGGGCCACTGCACATACATTGCACAGAGTGTGGGAGATCCTAGGGTGAACTCTCACTGAAGTAACAACAGTGCGATTTGCTCCAGTTTCTCTGTGAATTCAACACTTAGAACTTTTCTGGGAGAATCCCAGCAGTAGAATTCCAGCTGAATACAATCCGCCAGTGACTGCCGCTTCTCGACAAATACAGCTCATAATCTTCTTTGTTTATCTAGAATTTATCCAAAAATTAATCCTGTGTGTTTATAGATATACCAAAAATCTGCATTCGATTAATTTCAGGAATAATACAGGCACTCAAACTAATTCCATTTCTGAGAGCCCATACCTCAGTTCATTTCCCGCTGAAACAAGCATCCCATGCTTTCATTGCCTTGCGACTGGAATATTCCGGAATTTCCCAGGTTGATTTCCCACATTCCACCCCCTCATCTAATCCAACCCTCTGCTGCCCACATCCTCACTCACACCAAGTCCCATTTATCCATCATTCCTGTGCTTACAGAGTGACATCGGTTCCTGCTCCACAAAAGCCTCAAGCTAAAAAGATCTGTATCCAAGTCTTCTGAGATCCCACGCGGTCTCGCCATTCCCCATTCTCCACCATTCCCCATTTTCCGCCATTCCTCTGGCCGCACATTCTTTGAATTGCTGCGTACCTCCAATTCTGGCCTGATTTTAACTCCTTCATGTCACCCTGATCTTCAGCTGTCCAACTAACTTTACGAATTTCCAATCTGATGCTCTCTGCCTCTCTTCTTTAAAATGCTCCTTAAAAATGACCATCTTGACCAATGGCGACACTTTCCGGCCCCGCTGCAGTGGGTTTTCCAGCAGTGACCCATTCAAATCCCCACTGACTTAGGTGGGGCCGAATGGAAAATCTCACTCTGTGACACAATGGTTAGCACTCACAGCGCCAGGGACTCAGGTTTGATTCCCAGCTTGGGTCAGTGTCTGTGTGAAATTTGCACATTCTCCCCATGTCTGCATGGGTTTCCTCACAAAGATGTGTGGGTTAGGTGGATTGACCATGCTAAATTCTCCCTTCATGTCCCAAGATGTGTAGGTTAGGGGGATTGGCCACAGTAAATATGTGGAGGCCTGGGTGAGATACTCTCTCCATCAGAGAATCAGTACAGATTCGATGGGTCAAATGGCCTCCTCTGCACTGTCAGGATTCTATGATTATAATATGTTGGTCTCCTGTCCTAATCGTGGAATGAAAGAACATGAAAGGAGGCTATTTGGCCCATCATGCCTGATGTCTCACTGAGTGACTTGATGTCAAATTTTGATTGGTAGGATACCTGTAAAGTATATTAGACATTGTACAATGTTAAAGGTGCTATACAAATGCAAGTCAGTGTTGACCACATAACTGCACTTAAATATGCTTTCACAAAACAAGTGTGGCTGTAAACTTGAACAGGCATATTGGGCAGAATTTTCTCCACTCAGTAGGGAAAGCGATGTGTAACCTGCTGTCTAAGCTGCCGGCTTTTCCTGCCAAACTCTTAGACACTCTGAAACAGGAACCCCTGGAGTTTGTGACCACTCTGACATACAATGTTGTATGGCAACGTGATCACATTCCAGCGAGCACGTCTGCTCAGACACCTGGGAGCTCTTTTTAAATTTACATTTAATAAAAGCCCCCCCCACCGTCCTCCATGAACACAGGATCCAATCGCACTCCAACAGACCCAGGTTCCCCCTCCACTGACTTGAGTTCCCCTCCCCACCCCATGGACAATGATTTCCCCCCCTCCCAACTGGAGCATGACACCCCCACCACCCACCCCACCCTCCACACATGGTCAAGGGGGCCCTCCTCATGGGAAAATGGGGAATTCAAACTCTGTTTGAATTGATTCAGTATCAGTGTCACAAGTAGGCTTACATTAACACAGCAATGAAGTTACAATGAAAATCCCCTAGTCGCCACACTCTGGCGCCTATTTGAGAACACTGAGGGAAAATTAGCACTGCCAATACTCTGGTGTCAAGATGCACGGCTGTGTGTCTGAGGGTTTTGTTCACCTGTTTGTGGTCAGTCTCTGTGAGCAGAGACGTCAGGAGAAATATCACTGATTGCCAGACTAGGTCCTGAGCAGCCCAACCAGTCATCCTCAAGGAGGTTAAAGTGAAAGCCGATGGTCTGATGTATTGGTGAAGCTGGAAGGGGCAGTAGCATTCTTCATGAAACAGATTGCTAATTGCCCTGACCCTCCCCCAGTGAAAATTCTTCCAAGACTGCCCACCCGGTGCAAGAGTGAAAATTCAGGCCAAAGTACCTGAGTGTGCGAACATTTGGTGATGAGGTTAATGCTCAACATTTTTTACCCATAATCAAGTAAACCTCAAACACTCCCTCCTCAGACCTTTATTTGAAGATTAGCTGTCATAAGTCCACAGAGGCGAGGGTCCCGTCACCACAAGTTCCTTTATTTACAAGGCAAATTATAAAACAGAGTGCTCCCTGCTTCAGCAGGCAGAGAGACTGACACACCTGCTTTAAATAGGGAGCATGAGGCTTCCTGATTGGGCCATCAATTTGGACTCAGTCAGGGATATCTTTTGTTGTCCAAACAAATAAATGAAATCAAATTAATTTAGGGACAGCTCAAAAGGGGCTGCTCCCTAAACAAAACAAAAGACAAAGCGGAAAGGAAACTTAAAATATCAAATTAAAATGTGATTAACGGGATCAATAATTCACCCCAGTCCCTGTGGTGCCCAGTGGACATGGAAGGTATTAATGGTACCCTTGGACACCGCATGCTCCCTTTCCAGGGACACCCGACCAAGGACTCAATCAGGGAATTCATACTCTAGCAGGCCAACCTCATTTGCCTGACTGAAGTAATCACAATAGCCATTTGTTTAAGAAGAAATAAAACATGAACTTGCATTTACATAGTGCCCTTTATGATCTCAGGACATCCCGAAGCACTTAACAACCAACAAAGTACTTTTGAAATGTTGTCACTAACACAGGAAGTAATACAACTGGTTTTCCCACAAACAGGAGTGTGACTAATGACCAGATAATTTGCTGAAGTGATGTTAATTAAAGGATAAGTATTAGTCGGAAGGGAGGGAACATTCTCTTGCTCCTCTTTGGAAGTGTGCATTGTGACTTCTTATAGCAGAGGAGATGGCTCTTCCCAATGGTGTCTCCTCTGACAATGGGAGAGAGAGAAAGATCTGCATTTATATAGTGTCTTTCACATCCTGAGAATATCCCATTGCACCTTCCAGGCAATCTTTGAAGTATGATCACTATTGTAGAAAACACAGCAGCCAATTTGTACATAGCAAACCCCCACAAATAACAATGCAATATTGTCCCGATCGTCTCCTCAATGTGAGTTTGATTGAGAGATAAATATTGACCAGGACACTGGAGATAACTCACCGACTCTTATTTGAAACCGTACCAGGGATCTGTTATGTCCACCCGAGGGAACCTTGTTCTAATATGAACTTTTAATCCAGAAACTCTGCAAACATTCTGAGGACCCGTGTTCAAATCCCACCACGGCAGATAGTGGAATTTAAATTCAATAAAAAATATCTGGAATTAAGAATTAAGAATGACCAAGAAACCATTGTCAATTGTCAGAAAAACCCATCTGATTCACTAATGTCCTTTAGGGAAGGAAATCTGCCGTCCTTACCTGGTCTGGCCTATATGTGACTCCAGAGCCACAGCAATGTGGTTGATTCTCTACTGCCCTCAGGAAACTAGGGATGGGCAATAAATGCTGGCCAGCCAGCAACACCCATGTCCCACAAATGAATTTTAAAAAAAATGCCATGTAAAGATTCGTTCCTCTGACACTGCAGCACTCCCTCTTAACTGTACTGAGGTGCCAGCCCAGGCTTCTTGCTCAAGTCTCTTGGGAGTTGTACCCAAGGTGTTCTGACTCTGAGCCAAAAGTGCCCCATGTACTCAATGACCTCAGAAGGTCATTGAGTACATGGGGCAGCTGGAATGAAGAAAATGATTCTTTAATCTGTATGTTGGACAGAGGTTTCAGAGCAACAGATTGTTGAACTCAACTGATACGCCTCCTGTCTAAAGGAAGAATTCCTTTGCCACACACCCCCCATCTTCTTATCCACTGTATAAGTGGTACATTACACAGAGAAGCTTACATCGCATCCCTAATATCCACTTCCGAAAAAATAAATCCATGTGTTATTCCCTTCCATTTTCATGTTGACGGCTGTGAACACAGAAGTGTTCAGTGTCCCTCTGTCTGAGCTTTGCTGTACCAACCTGCTAATGGCTGACTTGCCTGTAGCTGTTGGGATTGCAGAGTGTGATTGACAGAACGTCACCTTGGCTGGAAGCGTTCCAATGCAGCTTGCCACCCAGCTGAGAGCTCATTCCAGAATTCTAGCTTCCTGAGGGTTGTGATGTGGAGATGCTGGCATTGGACTGGGGTAGGAACAGGAAGTAGTTTCATAACGCCAGGCTAAAGTCCAACAGGTTTGTTTGATAGCATGAACTTCCAGAGCATTGCTCCTTCATCAGATGAGTGCAGGGTTTGTTACACAAACAGGGAATATATAAACACAAACTTAATTACAAGGTAATCACAGAATTGTCTGCACCTGTAAAGACTTGATTACTTGTTAAGACTCACATTCCTCCCATTATCTTGTAATTGAGTTTATGCCTATATATGCCCTGTTTGTGTAATAAATCCTGCACTCATCTGATGAAGGAGCAACACTCCAAAAGCTCGTGCTGTCAAATAAACCTGTTGGACTTTAACCTGGTGTTGTGAGACTACTTACTATTCCTGAGAGCTCAAACAATCATCTTTCTGAAAGATTCTTGCCAATCTCGAACTGGGATTCCACTTCTAAATCTCCTCCTGATTGAAAAGGATACAGTAACTTTCCTTTTCCTCTCTCAGTGTTTCTCTGATCCTAGTGGGCATTGACTTTGAAATTATGGTAATGTGTAGATGTGTAAAAGTGGTGTGGTGTTATTATATAACGCAAAGCCTGTGACGAGCCATCGGTTGGAAGTGTAAGGGTAGCAGTTTCTGTGGGAACATCAGCAAGTTGCAGTGTCCCGCTGCGCGCACATTTCGTTCATTGTCACTGATGCAAAATCCTGCCTCTATCTGCCTACCAGAACTGACGGTGGTTCAATAGGAAGGTTCACCAACATCTTTGAGGGCAACAAGAGATGAACAATAAATATTATGGAGTTTTACAGCACAGAAAGAGATCCTTTGGCCCATTGAGTCTGTGCCGCCCATCAAGCACCGATCTGTTTCCATTTAGCGACGCGGTGGCACAGGAGTCAGTATTGCTGCCTCACAGAACCAGGGACCCGGGTTCAATTCTGTCCTCGGGTCACTTTCTGTGTGGAATTTGCATATTCTCTCCATGTATGTGTGGGTTTCCTCTGGGTGCTCTGGTTTCCTCCCACACTCCAAAAATGTGCGGGTTAGATGAATTGGCCATGCTAAATTGACCCTAGTATCAGAGGGATTAGCAGGGTAAATAGATGGAGTTACCGGGATAGGGCCTGGGTCGGGTTGTGGTCAGTACAGACTCGATGGACCGAATGGCTCCTTTTGTATTGCAGGAATTCTACGATTTTTCTATGATTCTATTCAATTCTGGCCATGGGTCATTGTATGTGTAGAGTTTGCACGTTCTCCCCGTGTCTGCGTGGGTTTCCTCTGGGTGCTCCAGTTTCCTCCCACACTCCAAAGATGTACGGGTTAAGTTGATCACCCATGCTGAACTGTCACTTAGTGTCAGGAGATTAGCAGGGTAAATACTTGGGGTAACAATGATAGGGCCTGGGTGGAATTGTTGTCGGAGCAGGCTCAATGGGCCAAATGGCCTCCTCCTGCACTGTAGGGATTCTATCATTCTATAACTTTCCTGCCTTGTACGCTATGGTGCTTTAAGTGTTCTTCCTTACCGGCAATGTTCACAATCCTTTAGTGCATTCATGAGATGTACCAGGAAAGCACAGGAACGTACAACATGGTAAAAATAATACCAAGTTTACGCATGAAAATAAAAATGTTACCACATCCACTCTTTTAAGGAGAAAGGCAGACTGCCATGTGCAGTGCCTGACTTGGATGTGTCTGAAGTCTTGGAGCTTGACTTCCCTCCGTCATGCTACAGATGGTCTTGGAGGTTTAGCTTAGCAGGGGAGTGTAGCTTCATCATAAGCCCTTAACTGGCAGAGGGGTCCTCTTCTAGGAGGTTACCCTCTGCGACCGAGTGCTGAGCTTCGAGAGGGGCACACATGGAGCTGTGAGGGAAGGGGGACGCCCGTCTAGCCAGCCAGATCAGCCGAATCAACCCTAGTGATCAATACACCCACCTGGAGGTAGCAGAATTATTCAGTTCATTGTTTCACTGGAGAGATTAAGCCAGGCCGATGAACTGACTGGAATGGGCTTTGTGGGAGAATGTACTCTCTGTCACTGGAGGAAAACGTTAACAGCTGCTGTGGTCTAACTGGCCTGTTCTTTCTTCCCAGTTACAGAATGTTCCAGGGAAAAAAAGTCAAGGCAAAACAAAGAATTCAAAGGCCAAGATTCACACCTCACCTCATTTCAATGATGTAAGGAACACAGCGCCTCGACTTTCTGCGCAATCAAATTGGCACAAAGCTCAGGGATTTGGGATGTGACTCGAATTTCTACACTGCCGGCAACAGCACAAACTGAAATCATATTGAATCCATAGTCAAGCTGTGCCATTTAGCTCCAATCTAATATCTATTCCACAAAAACTTCTCTCAGTCTTCACACTCCGCTGCTGCACCCCTCTATTCTGCTCTCTCCTTAAGGGCAGCCAACATAACCAGTCCAATATGGAGCATATAGCGTTTGTGTGGCCTGGGTAACACATTCCATTGCCTTTCACTTAGCAACATTAACCAGAGGGTCCCAGGCTGATACCCCAGTCTATGCTTCAAAAACTCCTTTCTATAATTCTATGTCCATGAGCAGAGTCATAGAGGTTTACAGCATGGAAACAGGCTCTTTGGCCCAACTTGTCCATGCCGCCCCTTCTGTTAACCCCTAGGTTGTCCCAATTGCTCACATTTGGCCTATATCCCTCTATACCCATCTTACTCATGTAACTATCTAAATACTTTTTAAAAGACAAAATTGTACCTGCCTCTGCTACCACCTCGGGCAGCTTGTTCCAGACACTCACCACCCTCTGTGTGAACAAATTGCTCTTTTGTGTCTCCCCCCTCTCACCTTAATAGCATGTAGAGTGGAGAAGTGTAGTGAGTAGTAGAGTAGTGAGGGAGGGTCTTTTGAAACTGCCTTCCTGGGCACCTGGCAGCTCCTGTAACTGTCTCTGAACTCTTTCATGCGTCAATTGGTCAGTTTGCAACCTGCATCCACAATGGAAATCCGGCCTTTCCTAGCACGCTCTGGAAGACCAAGCCAGGAATTTCCCAATTCCCGCTTCAAGGATTAAAATCCAGACCATAATTCCAAGTCAGGCTGGTGTATGGCTCGGAGGGGAACTTGCTGGTGTTGGTGTTCCCGTGCACGTGCTTACCTTGTCCTTCTCGGTGACAGAGGTCACAGGTTTGGAAGCTGATGTCAAAGGAGCCTTGGTGAGTTTCAGTGCATCTTGAAGATGATACGCACTGCCATCACTGTACATCAGTGACAGAAGGTGTTATACTTTCTCTAATTCTCAGATACTTTTGACCAGTTTACTTACTCAAATGTTTTACTCCCTATTTGCAAGATGGACAAAGGACAAATGCAAGTAAAGATTCAATAAATTTATTAATAATAATACTATTAACCCTTAAATTACCCACATAAAACAAGAGCATACCCCAGATTCAAGTTTACTACCCGCAAAGATGGTTTGGTTAAATTGCAGGCCCGATTCTCTGAGCCCCTCAGGTCGGTTGTCACGAAGGCGAGTCTCAATGGCAGCTTCTTCATTCCTTCCTTCTCTGGTCAGTCTTCCAGACGGTGAAGGCATCTCCCTTGTTGAGTCTTCACTGCGGGTGTGTCTGAGATGCGTACCTTTATCCCCCTACCTGCCTGCATTTCCAGAAAGTTCTCTGGTTTCCAGTCAATGAGATCTCGGGAGAGGGTCCCAATATCCAGTGCCTGACAGGACACCGGGCCCGCCCCCAGGTGTCCACCTCCACGCTGTTGCTTACATATAACCTGTTATCAGATAAGGTAACTGCAGGAACTCTCGGTGACAGAAAGTCTGACTCGATCTGGACTTCTAACAATAGGCCGGTGCATTTTAATGGGGTGCAATGATCTCCTGCTGGGTCTCAGTAGTGTGCAACGATCTTTGATGGGTGATTGATGGGCTAGGCCCAGACATGTTCCTGGCCTGTCCAAGGTTTGATTTTAATATGCCCAATTCTTTAATTTCAGATATCCAACTTAATCAGCCTTAAAACTAGGCCCTGATTATATTACCACAAAGGAGTGAATGTTGTGCCAATTAAGTGGACTGCTACCTTTTGGATTGTGTTCAGCCTCTTGAGTGTTGTAGGAACTGCACTCATCCAGGCAAGAGGTGAGTACTCCAACACACTCCTGACTTGTGACTTGTAGATGGTGGACAGGGAGTCAAGGGATGAGTTACTTGCTGCAGAATTCCCGGCCTGTGAGCTGCCATTGGTATCCTTTGTATCTATATAGCTGGTCCAGTTTTGTTTCTGGTCAATGGTGTGGTAGTAAGGTCTGCTACATAAAGGGTTAATGTGGGACCGTGGCCCCATTTTGTTGAACTCCAATGGGAGATCGTCAGGAGTGCTGCACTAGATTATGTGCACTCGCCTCCGACTTCCCTCTAAGGTCAGGCCACTGGGTTCGTGCCTTTAAAAGGCAGCTGTAAATCACAGTGTTCCAAAGTCATACTGGCGTGGGATTTAAATTTGATCTGGGTGGCTAATGCCAGTGTGAGGACACAATGTTGAGATGCTAATTTATTAAAATTAAGTTCTCGACTCCGGGAAATATGGCCCACCATTGTTGGAGGGGAGGGGGACCATTACATTGTCAGGAAACATCACTAAGATCCTCGAGAGATTCTCCGATCTCACCCTCAAACATTCCCGTCACCAACACGCGTGGAAAATTCCAGCCACAGTCTTTCACCTTCCTCCTCATTGCATTTGTGATAAAACGTAAAGAACTCCTACAGGAACAGGATAAATTGTAATTCCACTACCACGACACAAGGTTTGTCTCTGAGATAGAGAATTGTGGGTTCAAGTCCCACTTCAGAGACGAAGCATAAAATCTAGACTCTCTCTCGTGCAGGACCGGGGGAACTCAACATGTCCATCGTGTAAACTGGTTTGTGGTTTGGTTTCCATTTTGAATAGTATTTGGATCTTTGTTGTGGCCAACTGTTTTGGGAAGGTTTATCTTTACTTATGAGTGATGTAAGTCTAACTCCACACAACTATGAAGGGTTGTGAAGATAGCCCAGTCCATCACTCTAACTCCCATTCATTGACTCCGTCTACACTTCCCGCTGCCTCGGAAAAGCAGCCAGCATAATCAAGGACCCCACGCACCTTGGACATTCTCTCTTCCACCTTCGTCCGTTGGGAACCAACCAATTCAAAAATAGCTTCTTCCCTGCTGCTGTCAGACTTTTGAATGGACCTACCATATATTAAGTTGATCTTTCTCCAGCTATGACTGTAACACTGTGGTGGGATTTACTGGACTCGCTTGCCCCAAAACTGGAAAATCCCAGCCAGGTTCAACAGACCTTTCCATGGTCTGTCCCTCGCCCGTTCCAATTCCCGTGGGCAGGTGGGATGGTAAAATACACCTTCTCCTTTCCTTCTCCCTATGTACTCTTTGAACTATATGTTTTGTCTGTACAGCACGCAAGAAACAATATTTATGACAGTATCCCAATACAAGTGACAATAATAAACCCGATCAAACTAAAATTCTTCAAAAACCCCTTTCTTTGTACAATGCTACATTCTAATCAAAGATTTTTTGTACAGAATCTTGTACCCATTCTTTTCTTCAATCTCTTGCACTGTTGTTGTCCCTGTTACATCATGATACAGATAACTATCAACCTATTATTCTACAACAACCTTTGGATGAGATGTAAAACTGAGACCTTGCCAGATGGATGTTAGCGATCCCCAGGCACTATTTGAAAAGCAAAGCAGGGGACTTCTCCCCAGTACCCTGACCAATATTTATTTCTGAAGCAATATCACTACAATCTTATTATCTGGTCAGTTATCACCGTGCTGTTCCTGGGAGCTTCCTGTGTGTAAATCGACTGTTTCATTTTCTACATTACGCCAGTGGCTACACTTTAAAAACATTTCATTGGTTGTAAAGTGCTTTGAGAGTGTAAATGGCATGTTGGCTAAATTGGCAGAATAGTTCCACATCCCAGGGTCTAGTGCTGTACAAAGATTCACAATGTACTTAGTGTTACATTCACAATTAATTTCCTTCATTAGGATGGTTGTAAAATGCAAATTGTTAAACCCATCTGTTGTAAACAGCAGTTTGCTCAAGAGTACACTTATTTATCGGGCAATTTCAAAATTTACGCATTACTTCATATCCCTGCCTGGGGCAATCCACAATGAACTGTATCGCATTTAATCCGTTTTGGGTCACCTCCACAAAACGGACCTTTTGCCATGTTAAATGCACTTTTACAGAAACAATTACCAAATAACATTTGGCATTGTGTCACCGAGGGAAATATTAAGGCAGGTGACCCAAAAGTTCGATCGAAGAGCCAGGTCTTAAAGAATGGCTGAGAAATCATTGTAAGGAGTCTTACAACACCAGGTTAAAGTCCAACAGGTTTATTTGATAGTAATCCCACAAGCTTGCAATGCAATGTCTGCATCTTTAAGACTTAAATAGCAGGTTAGCTGTAAAGACTTGCATTCTAATCAGTATTCTGTAAACTGTGTGTGTCTTTACATACCCTTCTCTGATCAGAACCTTCCACATACCTGACAAAGGAACACCGTTTCCAAAAGCTTGTGGGTTTACTATCAAATAAACCTGTTGGACTTTAACCTGGTGTTGTGAGACTTCTTACTGTGTTTACCCCAGTCCAACACCAGCATCTCTGGCGATCATTGTCAGATTTCTTGAGTGCAATTACTCCAACCTTGACCGTTCCTGCTCCACTGACAGTGAGAATAAAATTTTTTTAAAAAGTTTATTTATTAGTCACAAACGTGCTTACATTATCAATAAAATGAAGTTACTGCGAAAATCCCCTGGTCGCCACACTCCAGCACCTGTTCGGGTACACTTAGTGAGAATTTAGCATGGCCGATCCACCTGACCAGCATGTCTTTCGGACTGTGGGAGGAAACCAAAGCACCTGGAGGCAACCCACGCAGACACGGGGAGAACATGCAGGCTCCGCACAAACTGTGATCCAAGCCAGGAATTGAACCCAGGCTCCTGGTGCTGTGAGGCAACAGTGCTAACCACTGTGTCACTGTGCCACCACCTTCTTCTGGCGGGAAAAAGATACAAAAGTCTGAAGTCATGAACCAACCGACTCAAGAACAGCTTCTTCCCTGCTGCCATCAGACTTTTGAATGGACCTACCTCGCATCAAGTTGATCTTTCTCTACACCCTAGCTTTGATTGTAACACTACATTCTGCACCCTCCTTTCCTTCTCTATGAACGGTATGTTTTGTCTGTAGAGCGTGCAAACTACAATACATTTCACTGTATACATGTGACAGTAATAAATCAAATCAAATCAAAAAAACAGAATTTGGTGTTCAGTCAAAACCCCACTCACTGCAGCGATACCGGAGAATCCCAGCTGCGGGCAAGGTTGGAGAATTCCAGTGATTTTTTCCAAAGCTGCAATGGGCATTTTTTAAAAAATCATTTACATGTAGCTGATCTCTGCAATATTTTTCAAATAGAGTTAAATAAAAGTCATCAACCGCTTTAAATTAAAATCTATTTCAGTGCCTGTGTACTAAGTTGTTAGAAATAACTCAAGGAACAACCTTTTGTGTTTGGGGAATTTTATTGTCGAGTGATGATGTACAAAGGAATATTTAAAAAATATAATTTGTGTCTGTTCCAAAGGCACAATTTTTTTAACCCTCCTAGTTTAGCGGCTGCCTTCAGTGTAAGATTGTTGCTCACTTTCTGCCATCCTAATATCTGAAATGAGATCATCTCAGCAAGCTCATAACCAGGCCTGTTGGTTTTCCAATGATTTAATCTCAATTCATATTATAAACCACTGAGGCAACTGTCTTGGCAGCATCATATTACAAAGTGTTCAAATTTAATTTGTATTTGAAATGTTCTAACTGTATAATGGATAGAGCCGTATAACTTCCCAGTAATCCAGGTTAAACCCTGGTGATGGCATTACAACGAGGTCACCGTTACATTGATAGGTCTGAGGTAAAATAGTGGATCCCTCCAGAATCCCGCCCACCCTGACCCAGAACCAATTTTAGGGTGGGGGGGCGGAAGGCCCTGAAGTAGCCACATGATGGTCACTTAAGGGCCTTTCCCCCCCACCCAGCCTCAATCTTTAAGAGGACTAGGGGGGTGGGAAATAGAAAAGAGTCTCTCTCTTGATCTCGGGCAGGAAGAGCCTTTATTAGAAGGCCCCTTGTGGTGCATTTCCCACATATACCTCCAGCCCCTCCCCTCATCCTTAGCCTACCCCACTCCTGACAGTGAGATCACCCTCATTGTGACACCCCAGTTGATCTTTTATCCTCCCCTCACTGGGACTCCTCGCATTTATCATCTCTGCAGTTCCTGTGGCTTAGTCTCCTGGATGGGTTGGAGAGCTGTCAGCCAATCTGATTGGTCAACAACTCTCCGAGGCGGCACGGTAGCACAGTGGGTTAGCACTGCTGCTTCACAGCTCCAGGGTCCTGGGTTCGATTCCTGGCTTGGGTCACTGTCTGTGTGGAGTTTGCACATTCTCCTCGTGTCTGCGTGGGTTTCCTCCGGGTGCTCCGGTTTCCTCCCACAGTCCAAAGATGTGCGGGTCAGGTTGATTGGCCACGCTAAGGAATTGCCTCTTAGTGTCCAGGGATGCGTAGGTTAGAGGGATTAGTAAGTATAATGTGTAGGGATATGGGGGTAGGGCCTGGGTGGGATTGTGGTTGGTGCAGACTTGATGGGCCGAAGGGCCTCTTTCTGGACTGTAGGGTTCTATGATTCCCCGCAAGTGCAGATAGAGGTCTCACTTGCTGTCAATCGACATTCATTAGAGTGTTAAATGACAGAGGGTCTGTCAGAGTCAGTGGGAATGTGTTTCCCGCCAACACTCTGGATGTCACATGCTGAGTGCTCACCATCTGAACAATTCAGGCCTACATCCCCTGTTTCTATCCTTCTGCTGCCTCAAGGAGATAGTGCTTCCTGTCCAGTCTATACAGATCCCTCAGTCTTACCCTCGTCAATTAGATCTCCCAAAAGCCTCTATTACAAAGAGAACGATCCAATATTGGCTTAAGGCCACAATTCTCCAATCCAGGCAATATCCTTATAAACCTCCTCTATACCCTCTGTGGGACAATCGCAGCCTCCCATCTTTGGCATCCTCCTAAACTGTGCCCAGCTCGTCGTTCCTCATTTCCGAGCTAATTCAAATGTTGGCAGTGGACACCAATCCTGTCCTTTTATTTCAATTAATGGGACAATGAAGATAAGCCTTCCCGAAGAATGTCCTGACAACATCCACACAGTCCGAGAACAAAGTTGACTACATTAATACCAGCTTACAGCCTGCATCAATTCATTCTGGTCAACCAATAGACTTTCCGGACGCAGGAGATATGTTAATTGTTCTTCGGTCAGCACAGAGGACATGATGTCACGAACAAAACAAATTAATCCAGAGCCCTTGGCGTTAAGTGACCTTGAGAGATTGAGACACACACTGTGACCTGTTACTTGCTGAACTGCCAGTTAACCATGTATTATTTTCTCACCAGGAGCTCTGAATTTGCCTCATCGCCTCTCTGTCTTTCCTTCTGATTACAGTAGGAAGTCTCACAACACCAGGTTAAAGTCCAATCAATTTATTTGATAGTAAACTCACAAGCTTTCGGGGTTTGCCCCTTCGTCAGGTGACATTGCCTGCACCTTTAAGACTTGAACAGCAGGTTAGTTGTAAAGACTCGCATTCTAATCAGTAATCTGTAAACTGCCTGTGCTGCTATATGCTCTGTCTGAGGCCAGAACTCTCCATTCGCCTGACGAAAGCTTGTGAGTTTACTATCAAATAAATTGGTTGGACTTTAACCTGGTGTTGTCGGACTTCTTACTGTGTTTACCCCAGTCCAACGCCGGCGTCTCCACATCATTTCCTTCTGATTTGCAGGGCTGGTGTTAGCCGGCCTTTGAACTCGTCTCGAGATCCTAGAGAGAATGTATTTTGTTTAGGGTCATATAAGGTATCAGTCTCAGCCAATGGGCATTTTCTAGCCCGCACCTCGGAACAACTAGCACAAATTCTCATCTGCGTAGAGACAGTTGCAAGCATCCTCCTTAAAAGGCAAATGTTGAGTTTGCCGAGCCAAGCTTGTTACCATGAGAACGGGCGCTTCCCACATACACATTGTGTCTTTCATCTGAACACGTGTATTCTTATGTAAAAATATTGAGTCATGATTTAAACTTTAGTAGCAATTAACTAATGCTCGATTATACTCTCATTGTTTATTATCAATAAAACTTTAAAGATACAATGGATTCAACTGTTTAGATTAGGGACGTCTGCATAATTTGAACTGCCAAACAATTATTATCCCGAACGTCTGTGAAACTTAGAAGGTGAATGTTAATTGGGGGCAGCGAGGGTTGGTGTGCAAGTCTTTCAGGTTCAAAATGATTGTATTCCCCAGTCACCAGCCAAACAACCGCAGCAACCCTGTATCGTGAAAGCATCTTTAACATCGAGAACCATCCTGTGTACTTTAGAAATGTGAAGAAAATGGACCCCGAGCCTCAGGGGAAGAGCTTAGAAAGGGGGATGGGGGGGGGGGATCTTATTGAAACTTACAGGATACTGCGAGGCCTGGATACAGTGGACGTGGAGAGGATGTTTCCACTAGTAGGAAAAACTAGAACCAGAGGGCACAACCTCAGGTTAAAGGGACAATCCTTTAAAACAGAGATGAAGAGGAATTTCTTCAGCCAGAGGGTGGTGAATCTGTGGAACTCTTTGCTGCAGAAGGCTGTGGACGACAGGTCATTGAGTGTCTTTAAGACAATATAGAAAGGTTCTATAAGGGGATCAGGGGTTATGGGGAAAAGACAGAAGAATGGGAATGAGAAAAATATCAGCCATGATCGAATGGCGGAGCAGACTCGATGGGCCGAGTGGCCTAATTCTGCTCCTGTGTCTTATGGTCTTCTGGTTAAAGGGTGAGCACAAACCTGGTCAAAGGAATGTGTTTTAAAATCAGGTTTCAATGGGAGAGCGGGAGATGGAGAGTTAGGAGAAGATTCCAGAACATCAGGTGCCTGAAAGCTTGGCTTCCAGTGATTATGGAGTTATAGAGGTTTACAGCCTAAAAACAGGCCCTTTGACTAAACTTGTCCATGCTACCAGTTTTTAACCACTAAGCTAGTCCCATTGCCTGCGTATGGCCCGTATCCCTCCGTACCTATCTTGCCCATGTAACTGTCTAAATGCTTTTCAAAAGACAAAATTGTACCTGTCTCCACTACTACCCCTGGCAGCTTATTCCAGCCACTCACCACCCTCTGTATGAAACAATTGCCCCTCTGGATCCTTTTGTATCTCTCCCCTCTCACATTAGATCTATGCCCTCTAGTCTTAGACTCCCCTACCTTTGGTAAAAGGTGTTGAATATCTACCTTATCTAAGCCCCTCATTATTTTATAGACCTCAATAAGATCATCCCTAAATCTCCAACATTCTAGGGAAAAAAGTCTCAGTCTTTCCATCCTCTCACTATAACTCAAAGCAACAAGTCCTGACAGCATTCTAGTAAGTCTTTTCCGCACTTTTTCTAGTTTAATAATATCCTTTCTACAATAGGGTAACCAGAACTGCGCACTGTATTCCAAGTTTGGCCTTACCAATGTCTTGTACAATTTCAACAACTCCTGTATTCAGTTGTCTGACCAGTGAAACTGAGCATGCCGAATGTCTTCTTCACCACTCTGTCCATCTGTGACTCTACTTTCAAGGAACTACGAACATGTACCCCTAGATCTCTCTGTCCTGTAACTCTCCCCAACGCCCTACCATTAACTGAGTAGGTTCTGCCCCGATTCAATTCACCAAAATGGAGTCGCACAAGCATCCAGAGACTGAAGGACTGAAACTTTGGGGTTGGTGAAGGGGGTTAGGGGAGGTGTTGGAAAGCCGTGAGAAGCTACAGAAACAGCAAAGGTTGTTATCTTGATGGTTTTAAATAATCAGACACTGAGTTGGCTGAGCAGTTAGGGACTTGTGCAAAAAGTGCATTTCTCTTCGAGGAGTAACAGAGTTCAGCACAAATGTTGTCATTACCCGTTGTTTTGGACTCTGTTAACTTTCCTTTGGCTTATGTTAAACATCTTTCATTCAGTTCAGCCTTCAAGTACCTATCTTATGAATCGGGCCTCGGGAATAAGGGAGTGACTCTCAGAAGGTGGTTCCCTTGACTGGAACATAAATAATAACACGTTCGAGGAATTCTGTAGCATCTTATTGGCCAAATCGTGTGCAGTGATAAATATCACATGGTCAAACTTTATTGAATTTGCTCTGAGGAAGAGTCATATTCAACTCAAAACATTAACTGTTTCTCTCTCCACACACCTGGTCGGCCTTCTGAATATTTCCAACACACCAATTTTATTTTAGACCAATTTTACTCATAAGCTAAAGTACCACAATATCCCTCACTGCCACCCTCTCCCCCGCAGCCCCAGGTTATTCTTGCATCTTCTTTAAGCAACTCTTCCCGTCCCTTTGTATTTTCAAATCCTCAATTGTCTTTTGACTCCAGTTGGTACCCAGAGTTTCTCCTCGGGATGTGCTCCAGTGAGTGGTCGGGGCTAGAACCTGCAACACGTATGTTTTCATGTACAGAATGGGCACTTCTCTTGCAACATGTACCCTAGCCAAAGTTTCATGCCCTTCCTTAATTAAAATAAAATGTGTGTTTGCCAGTGCGATCCATCGTCTTCATTAATAATGGACTCAATTCGGGCATCAATTTTGAAGAACTGTAGTCACACGGACACAAAACGTTGGGCACAATTTTACCATCAAGTTGCGCCCGTTTTCAGGCACAGAAACTTGGTACAGTCGGGTGTGAGGTGAGCAGTGTGACCCGCGCCCACCTCCACACCAGTTCCCCCTTTACCAAGGCCCGAAAATGGGCATGATCAGGACTGCACCCAAACCGGGCGTGACGGCCATTTAAATATATTTGCATGCATTTAACTTGACTTACTGGGCTGCACACCCAACCTTACCGCCTCTTCCCCCTTTACCACCGCGTTGGCCCACCCAGAATCAACACAAAACAGGCATGCTCCACAGAAGTCCAATTCGGGCACTCCAGTTAGTGAGGAGATAGGTGCGGAGCATCTGACAGCTCTCTGCAAGAGATCGTTGGGGGTAGCAGGAGGGGGAAGATGGATCCGACTGCTCTCTGCATGTGCAGTTGGAGGCGCCGATCGGAGCTGCAGGGTTTTGGAAGTATTAAGCCCTGCCCAGAGACTTCCACACTTTGAAATTGCTGATATTTTTTCAGACAGAGTGTGTATGGGGGCACCTGAGACCGAGTCTAAAAGTCGAATCTGAAACACTCCCAGTTTCAAGTCCTATTTTGGAATTAAAATAGCAAAATAGGGTCCATTAACTTTATTTCCTCTCTCCACAAATGCTGCCAATCCCGCTGAGTTTTTCTGTTTCTGCATCAGTTTTGTGTGTCACTCGCACTATTTAAAGGCAGCCCACAGCTCCTATGGGCGAGCTGCACTCTGACTGCAAGCAGTCAATGTCGACATAGACCCTGCACAATGGCAGATGCTGCAGAAACTCCAACTTGTGTGTTATCTTCACGGACCACATCGAGAGTTCAGACATGGGGAAGGTGGCCAGCTCTGTCAGCACTGCAAGGATCTCCCCCAAAGATGAACCCTCTACTGACAACTTTGATGGAGGCTCGGGCTCCTGCCCTCTTGGTTTAGGGGCTGCAGTATCTCCTCCGGTTTACAGAGCTGGCAGGAGAATGTGGACAAGGGCTTTCAGACACATCCTGCTGGCTGGCACAATATTCTTACAGAGGAGTGTTGAGATTGAGTCCTCCTCCGAAGGTGGCATTGGGTCAATGGAAATGGCATCTGATGCCCCATCCTCAGGTTGGCAGCACATCTATTTCCAGCCAGCCTGTCAACCTGTGGCCCATTCTGATGCCAGACAATCAGTTGGCCCAGCAGCCTGCAACAGCCCAGATGTCTATAGCTGGATCTCCTCAACAGTTTCCAGCGTGGCCCAACTCAAACACTTCTCAGCAGATGTTCAGCCTTCCATCTCCCAAGCTCTAATCATTGGATACCCATTCAAAATCCAATAGAGTTTTCTTGAAATTGTGCTCCAAAATTTAAACATCTGTTTAATTTGCCAATTTTCTTCCTTTATCTTGAAAACACCTCTGTATGCAGGGATGCAGTTCCACTAGTTACTCTCCAAAAACTCATCAAAATAGCTAATTTTTAGTGTTTTTAAGGATTTTTTTTACTCCATCCTTAAAGTTACAAAGCAAATGCTCAGAATAGACTGGGCAATCCTTGTTTGCTCTGAAAATCAAATCCAAATTCCAACTGAATCATGGTCCCCGCAAGAGAGACCTAGAATCCATGGATTCATAGAACCCCTATGTATACAATATATCCAAATCTACTAGCTGAAGGGTGAAGTTTTTATTAAATGCTGAATGTACATGGTGTCAATACACTAGAACAAAAGATGCACAATTCTTCTCTCTCCTTGGAGACATTGTTTCCAGACATAACACAAAGCTATTGCTGCTTCTAAGAATTAACTATGCTCTATCTCACAGGAAGGTCACTGAGCTATGGTGACATTGACACTGACGCAACAATTTCCTTAATGAATCCATAAGTACTCAGATGACCAGAATAAAGTATTACGTTTGAGTGATTACCTGAAGGGGTTTAAGGAGCACAAACCCCATCGAGCTAAAGATAGGCAGAGTGCCAGTAATCCAGCAGGAACTCCTTAGTTATTTATCATTGCAGCTTTGGGTCCTCACTGAAACTGATCCCATTCAATAAAGAACACGTCACAGCGTAAAACAAGATCACCAAGTAAAGCAAGATGTGATGATATTAAGAGCTTATTTCTTAAATTACCTTGCTGACTTGCGAGATGATCTTGGTGATACAAGGTCATCCTTTATAAACCTGGCTGACCATTGACATTCCTGTACAAGAGATAATCCTATCAATTTAAAGCAGGTTTATTCTTGGCCGCTGAGAGAATCGCTAAGAGAAGTTCAGGATTTTTCTCTCCATTCATATTTTCTTCCCTTTACGTTTCTTGGTTTCTTTTTCACCCCTCTGCCTTTTCCCAAAAGTGTGACATCATGTGGATTACAGTTCTAAGAGATCTGCGCAGTGGTTAGCACTGCTGCCTCACAGTGCTGGGGACGCGGATTCGGTTCCCGGCTTGGGTCATGGTCTTGTGAGGAGTTTGCACATTCTCCCCATGTCTGCATGGGTTTCCTCCAGGTGCTCTAGTTTCCCCCCAGAGTCCGAAAGATGTGGTGGTTAGGTGCATTGGCCATGCTAAATTCTCCTTCAGTGTACCCGAACAGGTGCTGAAGTGTGACGACGGGGGAATTAGTAACAGAGTAACTTCATTGCAATGTTGTTAATGTAAATCTACTTGTGGCACTACTACAAAAAATAAATGATACCTTTCTAAAAATAAAAATGCCTTAAGAAGCGGGTTGATGGGTTTTTGATAAGAGAAGGGATTAAGGGTTATGGGGAGAGGGCGGGAAAGTGGAACTGAGCCACGACAGATCAGCCATGATCTTATTGAATGGCGGGGCAGGCTCGAAGGGCCAGATGGCCTACTTCTGCTCCTATTTCTTATGTTCTTATGTTCTTATGTTCTTCCACTATCCCCCAGTGTCCAATGGCTTCCAAGTTTATCAAAATCAATGTGCTGTTTAACCACAGGAGGAATAACCACAATCCCTCTCTCATCCAATGTTAGAAATTTTATGCAGTGATAAATAAATATTGGAAGCTGCTCTCATTTCGCTATAGGGTGGCACGGTGGCACAGTGATTAGCACTGCTGCCTCACAGCACCAGGGATCTAGGTTCATATTGGGTCACTGTCTGTGAGGAACTTGATGTGGAGATGCCGGCGTTGGACTGGGGTAAACACAGTAAGAAGTCTCACAACACCAGGTTAAAGTCCAACAGGTTTATTTAGTAGCAAACACCACTAGCTTTCAGAGCACCCCCCATTCACTTGACAAAGGAGCAGCACTCCGAAAGCTAGTGGCATTTGCTACTTAATAAACCTGTTGGACTTTAACCTGGTGCTGTGAGACTTCTTGCTGTGTGGAATTTGCACATTATCACCATGACTGCGTGGGTTTCCTTCGGGTGCTCCGGTTTCCTCTCCAAAGATGTACAGGTTAGGTGAATTGGCATGCCAAATTCTCCCTCAGTGTACCCAAACAGGTGCTGCAGTGTGGCAACTAGGGGATTTTCATAGTAACTTCATTGCAGTGTTAATGTAAGCCTACTTGTGACTAATAAATAAACTTCAACTTAATGCTTTAATGTGATGGGCGAGAGTTGGTAAGTTTCCTAGTAATGGGGCAATGCCTTGCATTGAGAAATAAATTCAGGCAAATATTGGTATGATGGATGCTGAAATGTCAGTTTGTGTAGCCTGATATAACTTCAACGCAACCAGTATCAAGGTGAAGGAATCCAGCTTATATCCGAATGTGTAAAAACTCTGCGTGTTATCTGCCTGTCCATGCACTGTATGATCTTGAAAAGCTAAAGATAACTTTTTAATCCGAAGATCCTTGCAGGATTTTCTGTCAACTGTTCTAATAACTCTAATGCAACTTGAGGAGAGGAAATAAGATTACTTTGAGAAAGTAATTCATGCAATATATCAAGCCTGTGTTAATGTTTCTAATTGCAATGTGACTCCCACACTATCCCACACAATGGACACTAACAATGGAAACCAGTGATGTATTTGCATAAGTTAAATTCAACTACATTTGATTTGATTTGATTTATTATTGTCACATGTATTAACATACAGTGAAAAGTATTGTTTCTTGCATGCTATACAGTTAAAGCATATCGTTCATAGGGAAGGAAATGAGAGAGTGCAGAATGTAGTGTTACAGTCATAGCTAGGGTGTAGACAAAGACCAACTTAATGCAAGGTAGGTCCATTCAAAAGTCTGATGGCAGCAGGGAAGAAGCTGTTCTTGAGTCAGTTGGTACATGACCTCAGACTTTTGTATCTTTTTCCTGAAGGAAGAGGGTGGAAGGGAGAATATCAGGGGTGCTTGGGGTCCTATATTATGCCGGCTGCTTTGCAGAGGCTGCGAGAAGTGTAGACAGGGTCAATGGATGGGAGGGTATTTTGTGTGATGGATTGAGTACATTCACGACCTTTTGTAGTTTCTTGCGGTCTTTGACAGAGCAGGAGCCCAAACCAAGCTGTGACACAACCAGAAAAATGCTTTTTATGGTACATCTGTAAAAGTTGGTGAGAGTCGTAGCTGACATACCAAAGTTCCTTCGTCTCTGTATAGTACTCCCATTGTTTATTGGATGGGTAAAATATGATTCCACATCCCCCTATAAACTGCCAAGATTTAGGATGGAGCCATCTGGGGGAAGGGAACTAAAACAGAAAATGCGGGAAAATCTCAGCAGGTCTGACAGCGTCTGTGGAGAGAGAAAACAGACTGAATGTTTCAAGCCAGGCCTCCCTGCATCCTGTCCAGCAATTCCTGTTTTTGTTTCAGATTGCAGCATCTGCAGGATTTTGCTATTGTCATAGGGGAGGGAATTATATCGGTCTTGGACTCCCACCAACAACTCCCCCCAAAATCCCCAACCTGTAAATTTCAGCCCCTGAATTTCAGGGCCCAGGTAGCAGCAAACAATTCTTCCCGCAGATTTTTATAGGGTAAATTCAATCTTGCCTTCATTTGTTATGCCCTGTCCAGAAAGAGTCAATGGCACAAAAAACTCTGACATGCATTTCCCTTCCTTTGATACATTGAAACCACGGGTGGAAGAGGGAACTCACAATGTTAAAATGGCAGCGCGGGCTCGTTGGGCCCAAGGGCCTGTTTCCCGTGCTGTGTTGTTCTTTGTTGTTATAACAATGCCACTGCTGGTTTAAGCACACACCAATGACTGTTTCCCAATCGTTTTGTGTCTCACATTTCTATTTAAATTGGAAACAAATATCTTACTGCACTTGACCAGCCTGAGTTTAACAAGCGCCATTCTAGTGTGACGATAGAGCACAAGATCACATTTAACCCAATAGATTACTGCAGGCATAGGGATCACACTGTTAACTCCTCAAGTCACAAAATGCTACAATGGCTACAACTGCGCACTCCAGTTCATGGGCCAACATGTGGCAATAGCTGGTAATCCATTGAGAGGGAAAACGTAGAATTAAAACTGGGAGAAAATACACAAACAGCTCAGTCAGCACCAATAGCGAGAAAATGTTTCCGTCTGACCCAACCTCAGCCTGCCACCTCTATCAGATACCGGTTTCACCTTATCTCATTGCATTTGCTGATTGATCTGATCTTACTTCCAGCCTTTTTCACTTTTACTTTGGATTCCCAGCGCTCCCACTCCTCCATATCTTTTATAAAACTTGGAACTGAAATGCACGTGGTAAGATTATTTTTTCAGTTTATTAGTGTCACACGTAGGCTTACATTAACACTGCAACGAAGTTACTGTGAAAATCCCCTAGTCACCACTCTCCGGCACCTGTTCGGGTACACTGAGGGAGAATTTAGCATAGCCAATGCACCTAACCAGCACGTCTTTCGGACTGCGGGAGGAAACCAGAGCACCTGAAGGAAACCCATGCAGACACAGGGAGAATGTGCAGATGCTGCACAGATAGTGACCTGAACTGGGAGTTGAACCTGGGTCCCTGGCATTGTGGGGCAGCAGTGCTAACCACTGTGCCAGCGTGGCTTTGTTAGAAAGAAGATGGGCTACAATGAAGGTGCAACTCTGGAGCAATATTGTACTTCCTAAATTAGACCCTTTGTTCAGAATCCAATTGCGTTTGTTCATAATAACGTTTCCAATTTACTTTGATGAGATGTCAAGTAACACAGGTGTGTCGTTGAGAACCAAAAGGTTTCCAGATGATCTGTTATCCCCTTGTGTTTGGAAGATAGTGTTTGGAATAAGAACTGAAGTGTGTGCAGTTGGGATTTGGTATTAAAGCCTAAGGCTTCTTGAAGGATTAATGCCCCATTAATAAATCGAAAAAAAGCACAATAATCGCCTTCCTTTATGTCTGGGGAAGCAAAATTAAATGGATGGATTAAGTGAAAGGATAAAGGCAAAAGTACAAAGAATCAGATGTAAATCCAAGCAATTCAGTGCAAAGAAGGATAAAGTCCCAAGAGACAGAATTAAAATGACAACACCACTAGTTGCCTTAACTCAGATCAACCTCATTTTCCGAGGAACAAACTTGTATTTGTAACGTGGTCCCAAGATGATCCAAGGTGCTCAACAGTCAATGAAGTACCTTTGAAGAGTAATCAGTGTTGTACAATGCAGTAGGCAGTCTACACACAGCAAGATCCCACAAAGAGCAATGTGATAATGACCAGATAGTCTCATTTAGTGACATCAGTTAAGGGACAGGTCATTGGCCAGGTCACTGAGAAGAAAGTCCCTTAAAAATAGGGCCATGGGATCTTTAACGTCCAGATGAAAAGGCTTCGATTTGATAAAGACCTCGGCAAGTGTATCATTCTCCAACACTGTGGCTTTTCTTGAATCCACCGCCTTCTACGTAAAAGGGAAGAACATTATCAATGAGTCACAGCCGACACGTGGGACCGACTGATATTGGAGTCAGCGAGTTCTGGTTTCTCTCTCAACTGATTACGGGGAAATCTACTGCTGCTAGGAAAATGGCAACGGGATAATGATGGAAAAGTGCCTGAAATAGCCAGTCACCCCTCCACCCGCTTTATCTTCACGAACCTGCTGTTGGAACTTGGGACAGGGACAGTGGAGGCAGCCAGAGGCCTTACTGCACTATATTGCTGCTGGAGTAGGTGGGGGCAGATTGCCAGAATTTCATCCTCACTCTTCCCAGGGGAGGAGACGAAAGAACACGCCAACAAGAAAAATGAAAATATCTTAAAGTTGAGGGGGAAATAATCCTTTTGCCAAGTTCCATAAAGGAATAAAATACATTGCACTAGCCTCCCTCACTCTCACGCCTCGATTATTTATGCAGGAAGTGGATGAGCCACATGGTTTAATCCCTGGCCTGTGGTAATTTAAATTATGGTAAGTCATGATGTGGCAAAGCTGCATCACTAGCCAGGGATTCCCTGCGTTACAGGGGCTAGAGAAGGAAAAGTAATAGAAAGTCCCACTCCCAAAAACTATCCATGATTTTTTGCTGGTGATATGCAGGTATGGATGAAGGCAGAAGCAGTCTTGGTTGCGGTGGAACAAACATAGGCCACAGCACCTCGCGAACCCATTCAGCTGCTTATATGGATCTCGCTTACCTGATGCCTCAGTTCCATGACACTCAGGACCCCTTCTCATGACATCCTCAGTTGTCCAAGGGTTGCTGATCATTATTTGGCGTTACCATGATATGGCAATGGGGCAGGTGAAAGAGGCATGGCCCAAGAACTACCTCAGCCTCTACATGGACTGAACCCACACTCTTCGCTTTATTGAGCACATACTAACTAACTGAGCTAACCACCCTTACTTAGTGTCTTTCAAAATAAAGCCCATTATTGAAGGCCACATTGGCAGCTCAGATTTTTGAGTTCATTAATGTCAGATAGCAATTTGTTGTTTGCTTGTACACATCCAAAGTTATTGAAGTTTAAATTTGCTCAAGGACTTAAGAACTACTCTTTACATAGATGAAATTACTGTGAAAATCCCTCAGTCGCCATAGTCCGGCACCTTTTACACTGAGGGAGAATTTAGCACGGCCAATGCATCTAACCAATCGCATCTTTTGGACTATGGAAGGAAATCGGAGCATCCGGAGGAAACCCACACAGATACGGGGAGAAACACGCAGACTCTGCACAGACAGTGACCCAAACCAGGAATTGAACCTGCAACCCTGGCGCTGTGAGACAGCACTGCTAACCGTTGTGCTGCCTGCAATGATCACCGGTGCATGATGCCAATGACAGCTGGCCCCCATTGAACTGGAAAGACTGATAAGAATGGTTTGATCACTGGAGTAGTAACATCAAGTTCAAATCACATCCTGGCAGCTTGAGTGAGAGATCAGGATGATGTCAGATTGTCCCCAAAACCCGTTGCCACGAACGTACTCTAGGGAAGGAAACTTGCTGTCCTGACTTGATCTATCCTAAAGGTAGCACTAACCCCACCCCGGAGTTGGCGGAGAGTGGGGGTGTGACGTAGCTTTGTAAACTGCTCAGCGACAGTTTACAAAGCAGGGGTGGGACCTGAATGATGGCCTTGTCATTTGACTCTCCCAAGCTGAAAACGTAAAATGTAAAACACCTTCAGCAGAAGAGGGGAGAGAATTGCTGAAGAGAAAACAAAAGGAAAGAACGTACTAAAGTAATTGCTTCAATCAAAACCACATTTTCCAACAAACCGTGGATAACTTGGTTTGTCATCAGAGTTTTTCTGGTGTGAAGTGAGATAAGAAGTTGTGGGGGGAAGGGGTGTTTCAAGAAGTGAATAAGGAATGAATGAGAAAGGAAAACTTCTATTTGTAGCCTTTTTGACTTTAGGAAATTTGATCCAAATGAGCGCAAGGTGATAAGCAAATTTCATACAGGGAATGTGAATGATTCACTGTGGAATGCGTGGCTTCAGAGTCCAGTGTCCAGGCTCCCCCCCGAACACACTGATAGCTATGCTGAAAAGGTTCAAATGAGGTTGGAGGGAGATGCCTGTGGAGCCCAAACACTAGCAGATGAGATGCCCTATTTCACTGCTCTTTGCAATGTAACTTCAAAAAGATGTTTCTTTACATCAGTTTACATCCTTCCCTGAAGGTTCAATCTTTCAAATCCTCTAATTGAGCCCTTCAAGCTCATGGCAATTCTTCATGTGTAATCTTAGCAGTGAGGATCTCTTGTGAAGGACAATACACCCAGATCCGAGGAACAGTGATGGACATGTTAGGAATTGGGCACCTAATTATGCTTACTTCTTCCTAGCCCAGGGCCAGAGGACGATGCTACTGACATTTTACATCTATGTAAAGGATATTCCTTAAGTCCTTGAGCAAATTTAAGCTTCAATAACTTTGGATGTGTACAAGCAAACAACAAACTGCTTCAGGAAACATTATTCATAAAGTTGGTTTTTGATGTTCACATTCTGAGTTTTAAGTTTATTTATTAGTATCACAAGTAGGCTTACATTAACACCAGAATGAAGTTAACACTCAGGTTGCCAGAAAGAGCAATTCACATGCCCTTTACTATTGCCAATTTCAATCATTTCAGCATTTTAAACAAAATGAAAGAAAAACATTAATTCAGGTCAACAACAGTAGTACCGAAAGATTAGTCCAAACGTATGTCGGTTAGGTTGATTGGCCGTGCTAAATTGCCCCTTGTTAGAATGTAACCGGTGACAACTTTGTATTGGATGTAATGTGACCAATGGTAACAAGATGCAAAGGTCAGCTGACCCAGTAAACCATGGAACCAATTACAGAATGATGTAATAGTCAGCTGACCAGCTGACTCACTGTAAATAAGAACCTGTATAGAATTGGGCAGAGCTTGGATTGGCCCAGGGCATGGCTCCAAGTTTGGATGTTTCTTTAGTAAACCCTTTATTTGATTTATAAGTTGGAGTAAATGTTGTTCTATTTTTATTGTCTGTATTTAAAGAGTTACTTCTGATGAAGCACTCCTTAGTGTGTAGATTAGTGGGGTAAATATGTAGGGTTATGGGTATAGGGCATATGTAAAATGCTGTGTCAGAGAATCTGTGCAGACTTGATGGGCTGAATGGCCTCTTTCTGCACTTTGGGGATTCTATGATTCAATGGAACTTTCCCAATATTGCTTTTGTGCCATTTACACTTTCCTTCTGTCCCGTGCACAGTTGTTAAAGTTTAAGGTTGTGGAAGGAGTTGAGGGGGTTGAGCTATGAGGAGAGGCTGAATAAACTAGGCTTGTACTCGTTAGAGTTTAGAAGAATGAGGGGAGATCTTATTGAGACATATAAGATGATGAATGGGATGGATAGGATAGAGGTGGAGAGGCTCTTCCTGCTCAGAAAGGACAGTAGGACTAGAGGGCACAGCCTCAAGATAAAGGGGGAGCAGTTTAGAACGGAGTTGAGGAGGAACTTCTTCACTCAAAGGGTGGTGAATCTCTGGAATTCTCTGCCCGTTGAAGTGGTGGAGGCTACTTCGCTAAATATTTTTAAGACGCGGGTTGATGGGTTTTTGATAAGCGAGGGGATTAAGGGTTATGGGGGGAGGGCGGGAATGTGGAACTGAGCAGCGACAGATCAGCCATGATCTTACTGAATGGCGGGGCAGGCTCGAAGGGCTAGATGGCCTACTCCTGCTCCTATTTCTTATGTTCTTATGTAAGAGTTTTTTTAAACAACCTGGCTGGAATTTTTCCGGCTGTTTATGCCAGCGGAATTCTCTGGACCTGCTGCGGTGAACGGAGCTCTGGGTGAGCAACCAAACTCTCCATCCTCGCTTGCAGCGGCCACAGGGCATGAACGGCTGGGAAGTTACGGCCCCTGTGAATCGAGCAGCAGATTCGAGTGACGGTGGCAGTATCTGTTTGATTTTTGACTTCATTTCTTTTGAGGGAAATGAGGACAGATCCAGACAGCAGCTGGTATTTATATTTGTAGCTGTGACCTGGCTTCCTGTTCATGGCGTATCTCCCACAATGCCCAGCTTTGGGGAACCGCCCCCCCCCACACCCCCAACCTGGAGCCAGTAACTGGCCACCTGACTCTGCAACCTGAGGTGATGGGGGTGGGAGAGGGGGGTGAATGGACACTATGCTGTAGGAAGGATGTGAATGCACTCGAAAAGGTGCAGAGGAGATTCACCGGGATGTTGCCTGGGTTAGAGTGTTTCAGATGTGAAGAGAGGCTGGTTAGGCTGGGGTTGTTTTTCTGAGAGCAGTGAAGGCTGAAGGGGGATTTGACAGAGGTGTACAAACGTACGAGGGACTTAGATAGGAAGAAACTTTTTCCCATTAGAAGAGCGGTCAATAACAAGGGGACAGAGATTTAAGATAACGGGCAGGAGATAGTGAGAGAATTTGAGGAAACGCTTTTTCACCCAGAGGAAAGGGTGGTAGAGACGGGAATCCTCCCAACATTTAAGAAGCTGGAAAATGGGATTAGAATAGATGGCCGGCATAGACATGATGGGCCGAAGGACCTCTTTTTGTGCTGTAAAACATAACGGGCGGGATTTTCCGGCCACCCCAAAACCGGAAAATCCCGTCCATGGTCAACAGGCCTTTGAAAGGTCATGTCCCGTTCGCTACGATTCCCGTGGCGGTCAGGATGGGGAAAAATCCGCCCTTAAGACTTTTCATTCAACCTCCCTCATCTCACCAAACACCATTAAATCTTTGGGTTTCAAATTAAACCTGAATGACACAGTCACTGAGGTTGCTGCTAATCTCCACAATAAACAGGACTGTTGTCTTTGTACCATCTGAGAAAACCTAATTTAATTTTTATTGCATGAGTGTTTCCAGATTTTTTTATGTGCTTTTGTAATCAGTGATATTATCGGACTTTCTGTGAATAGCACTGATCTGGGCTCACTAATTAAAGTACATTGTGTGCTTTCAACTACAAAACACTACGGCAGAGAGAGAATCCGAACTGTGCCACTCTTTAGATCACCCCTGCTGTTTTCTTCCCATTGCCTTGTACTTTCCTTAGTCTGCTTCAGGGAGATATCAGTGTTGCGAATTAGGAAATAAGGTCGAGCATTCTGTGCACAAACTGAAACTACTTCCTGGAAAGTGAATATTGCAGTGAAAAGTCCACTAACTATTTAAATTTATCGCATTAATCCACACTAAAAGCGAATCATTTTAGCTTCAAATTCCTGCGGTGCAATCGCTTATTAACGCCTCGCTGAAAGATTTTTGCAGCCTTTCCAACCATAATCATCCCATGACCTTCTACAATCCTGTTAATTCCACAATCTGACAAAATGCTGAAAGTTAGAGCCACAAGGCGAAAACTGTTACATTTTACAAAGACTTCAATGCAATCAAACCCAACCCCACCCCGAGAGATTCTGTAGCAAAGTAACCTCGTTCGCACAATATTCCAAAAACATGTACACAGAAATCCAGCAGCAATTAACCGATAGTGAATTTCCCCCTCGTGATAAAGTCTATCTGGAACTGCTCAGTTGGTTGGTTTGTGATGCAGAGCGATGCCTACATTGTGGGTTCAATTCCCGTATCGGCTGAGATTCTTCATGAAGGTCCCCCGCACTCTTGCCTAAGCTGTGGTGATTCTCAGGTTAAATCATCACCGGTCAGCTCCCTCTGTCTCTCAAAAAGGGGGAGACAATCTGTGGTGACCTTCCTTTTTCATAAACAGGTCTTTGCGGAGTTACGCTAGGACCTGGTGTGGGCGTGCAGGTGGGTGAAGATGGAGGGTTTGGTGGATTTGGTTTCAATACTGTCCAGTACTGAGGAGTACTTGGGTGAATGACAGTCCAAAGATGTGCGGGTTAGGTGGATTGGCCGTACTAAATTTACCCTTAGTGTCAGGGGGACTAGCTAGGGTAAATGCATGGGGTTATGGGGATCGGGCATGGGTGGGATTGTGGTTGGTGCAGACTCGATGGGCCGAATGGCCTCCTTCTGCACTGTAGGGTTCTATGATTGTGATGCACCTTGTGGTTGAATGACTTGTAGACAGCCAAGCTTATGACAACATATTTTTCAGTAACCAGTCCAGGACATCAAGACACATAAGAACAGGAGTAGACCATTCAGCCCTTCAAACCTATCCCACTGTTCTATTATCTCTAACTTATATCTTAATTCCATCTGCCTGCCTTCATTCCATAATCCGTAATATGCTTACCCACAGAGAATCAGACAAGCTCAGTTTTGAAATTTTTAATCGATGCCCACCCCCCCACACCCCCCACCCCTCCCAGCATCAACACCTTTTTGATGTTTGACATTCCTTACCCATTCTGGACATCCACCCTCACTGAAACTGCCTGGAAATAATTGGACAAGTGGGACCTCACTATCTGACTCTGAGATGGCGAAATCATTGGAATGAAAACCAGGCAGCTTCTACAATCGACTGGATTACTACCCAGCGGTGGAGGTGAAACTGAGATCTCCCCCGCTGTTTGACCCTGTGCTGTGAGGAAGGGGAAGTGAGAGAATCGCAAACCAGGGGCGGAAGGGAATGTAACCATCCCTAATGCTCTTCATGTCACTGACGAGGTCGCCATTTCTTACCTCCCCCCCAAGAAGGTTGCAGTGAATAGAAGTGGAAAGTCCACTACCTATTTATATTTATCACATTTATCCATACTAAGTGAATCATTTTAGCTTCAATTCCTGCAGTGCAATCTCTGATTACCACCTCACTGAAAGATTTTTGCAGCCTTTCCAACCAAAATCATCCCATGACCTTCTACAAATCTACAATTCCACAAAGTGCTGAAAGTTAGGGCTTTCTCGAACTTTAAAGGCAGGCTTTCCTGAAATGGTTTGGTACAATTGAATGGCCACTTCAAAGGGCAAATTCCATGTTGGTGTGGGACAAAAGTCAACAAAAGTCTGAGGTCACGTACCAACCGACTCAAGAACAGCTTCTTCCCTGCTGCCATCAGACTTTTGAATGGACCAATCTCGCATTAAGTTGATCTTCCCCTACACCCTAGCCGTGACTGTAACACTACATTCTGCACTCTCTCCTCTATGAACGGTATGCTTTGTCTGTATAGTGCGCAAGAAACAATACTTTTCACAGTATGAAAATACAGGTGACAATAATAAATCAAATCAAAATCAAAAGTCACTGGAGTCACTGGGCGATGATTTCTGCTGCGTTTACTCATTCAAACCCCAATTTTCAATTGTGTTTTCTCAACTTTTTGCCGTCTTGTCTTGAGTTGCATTCAGGGCCCTAAGCTCTGGAATTCCTTCCTGTTATAAGGTGTGTTCAATAAAATATTAATTTACAACATCGGCTACACATACATATTGAACTTTTCTTTTGAAAGAACACTTCATCTAAGCAAAGGACCCTGGATTAGAGCAGCAGTTACTAAGTTGCATTTGCAAAGAATTGAAGCTGTTTTGATGGAGATACCAAGGACAGAATTTTCCTATCCTGGACCAAGTCCCGGATGGATTCAGGAATACGGGGGACAGCGGGAAAACACCGAATCTTCTGGCCCCAACTTCATTAGCTATGCAACTGGTGTCTCAAAACGTTGGCTCTATTCTCTCCCCACAGATGCTGTCAGACCTACTGAGATTTTCTAGCATTTTCTGTTTTTGTTTCAGATTCCAGTATCTGCAGTATTTTGCCTTTATTTATGGGTGTTGTTTTATTCATTCGTGGGACATGGGCATCACTGGCTAGCCAGCATTTATTGCCCATCCCTAGTTGCCCTTGGTGGGCAGTTGAGAGTCAACCACATGTAGGTCAGACCAGTTCCTTACCTGGAAGATTTCCTTCCCTAAAGGATATTAGTGAACTAGGTGGGATTTTCAGTCAGTGAACAATGATTTCATGGTCATCAGTAGACTCTTAATTCAAGATATTTTCTATTGAATTCAAATTCCGCCATATGCCATGGCGGGATTTGAACCCAAGTCCCTAGAACATTAGCTGAGTTTCTGGATTAATAGTCGAACGATAATACCACTAGCCATCACCTCCCCAGGATGTACCAGTGGCAGGGTAGGCCTGATGGTCTGCTAAATGCTATGTTGAAAAGGTGTCCAACATCATTGACCCACCATTGGAGGAAGAAGGTGGACCTCCAGCAGATGGATCTGCAGGAACATTTTGAAGCTGGAAGATGGACCCCCTCCACCACACTGAATCTGGAAGGTCCACCTACAGATGCTCCCCTACAACTAGGGGCAGATGTACAATAATTGTTGCTAGACTCAGGACCCCAGCCAATGGGGGGGTGGCCCCGATGTTGACTGCCCTGTTGTATCACCTGACCCAGTAATGCGACACTCAGGGTCAGCTCAGCTGGACTCCACATCAATATGGCCAGACAGTTAGCAGGGCATCCAATCAGAGGCAGATCACTCCCTGTATTTGCTGCTGATAGGCTCTAACACAAAGGGCGGGACTTTCTGGCCACGCTCGCCCCAAAACCGGAAAATCCCACCTGAGGTCAACGAACTTTTGCCTGGTCCGCCCGCTACGATTCCCGTGATGGGTGGGACAGGAAGCTTCTGCCCAAGGAGTGGGAAGGAAAGTAACAGTTGTTAAAGCAAGCTCCGTTATTGGAGATTATTTCCCCCTTTTCATTGAGTTAAAAACACTATATATTTGAGTATCCGAAAATGAACCCTTCTCTGCTTGTTGACCAGCCCAAGATGTGACTCAAAGCAAGAATAATATTGACCTTCCTTTACCCTGAGCAATCTTGTCTAATTCTGTTATCCCCGAGACAGTAGCTTGTTTTCAGAATGACAACCTGCTCCTGGATGATTGAATTTTGAGATGAGACAGCTGGTGATGAGAAGCAGCCTCCTTCACGATAAAAATCTGATCTGACATTGAGGGAACATTGGTGCCTACGTTCTGTAGCGTACCTTATTTCCCCAAAAAAGAAGGAACTTGATGGAGCAGTGATGCACACATTCTGGGAACCAGTTTAATTTCATACCTGTCTTTCAGAGCACGGATTCTCCCATTCCATGTCAGTTTCCGCTTTGCTACAACTTCCTTCATGATTCTTCAATTGTAATGCAATATAATTCTAATTTTAAACCGAGAGCAATTGTACGGCCTATGTTCCAAGGAAATACTACATTGAAAGATTGTGGTGATGTCATGGACTGTCGTACAAGCTTGAGCTTACCAATTTTTTAATAAACTCTAACACTCCACATTGGCATTGATTTAAAAATAAATTCTCAGGTCATGGGCATCATTGGCAAGGTTGGCATCACCAACAGAGATAGGGTGAGAACAGAGTCAGGGCCAACTTCTTGAGAAGATGGTAATGGGCCTCCTTCACCTGGGTGAAGATGCTCCTTCAGTGCCGTTAGACAGGCATTTCCAGGATTTTGACCCAATGACAGAGGAACGGCCAAATCAAAGAGGTGTGTGAGTTAAGGAGGAGTTCAGCAGTGATGTTAATCCATTGCACAGAACCATCCCGCGCTCCTGGCTGTTGGGGGTACAAATTCGGAAGGTGGTGCCAAATACATCTGAGCAAGTTTACTGCAGTGCAGTCTGTAGACGGTACACTTGTTGGTTTACAGTTTCATAAGGTCTCTGATATCTTATCCGAATATATAAATATGTGATACCTTATCCTACTGCCCATTCTATACTTGTGAGCCAAGGCAGAGGTTGTTACGCAATATTCCTGCAAGGCCAAGCTTGATGTTTTACCCATCTGCTCTCCGCTTGCATACAGGGAGCCAGTGTGGGCAAGGATTTCTCACGGACATTCACTCCTCTCTAACTCAGAAAGGCAAAAAACAATTGTAACACTGCCCACCCCCACTTCCACCCTGACCGCCATACCCAACCCCACCCACACCCCACGCCAGCCCTACCTCCAGTCCCACCCCCACCCACACTCCCAACCCCTCCCACCACAATTCCTGCCCCCCCTCCACTCCCACTCTCACTCCCATCCCCACCCTTCCCCACCCCCATCCCTACAATACCCCCACTCCCACCTCCGACCCCACTCACACTCCCACCCTCACGCACACTCCCTCCCCCCTTTCACCACCATTTCCATCTCCACCCCCCACCCCCACCCCACACCCACCCTCCCCACCTCCACCCTACCAGCTTCCCCCACCCTCACCCCCAGCCCACTCCAACCCCCACCCCACCTCCACTCCCATCCCCACCCCACACCCACCCTCACCCCAACTCCACTCCCACCCCCAACCCACACCCACCCTCACCCCCAGCCCACTCCAACCCCCACCCCACCTCCACTCCCATCCCCACCCCACACCCACCCTCACCCCAACTCCACTCCCACCCCCAACCCACTCTTACCCTCATCCCCACCCCTACTCCCACCCTTACCCCACCCCCACCCTCACCCCCAGCCCACTTCAACCCCACTCCCACGCCACCCCCAACTCCCACCCCCACTCCCACTCGCATCCCCATCACACACCCACCCTCGCCGCACCCCCAATCCCACCCCCAACCCCACCCACTCCACTCTTACCCTCATCCCCAGCCCCAGCCGCACCCACATCCCCACTGCCACTCCCACCCCCATCCTCAATCCCACCCTCACCTCAACCCCATCCCCACCCCACCCCACCCCAATCCCACCCCCACCCTCATCCTCATCCCCTGCTGCACCCCATCCTCATTCCCCACCCTTATCCCCAACCCTCATCCCCACTCCCACCCCCACTCCCAATCCCACTCCCACCTGTACATCCATCTCACCCAAACCCCCACCCTCACCCCCAGCCCCACACCCAACCCCGACCCCACCCATCCAACCCCCACCCCGCTCCGAGGCCTGAGTGCTAACACTATCTGGTCCGGCAAATTGAAGATGTCTTAGTTCTTTTTGTGGCTGTACCCCTGCTATTTGGATCCCACAAAATTTCATTCTACGTAAGAACATAAGAACTAGGAGCAGGAGTTGGCCATCTGTCCCCTCGAGTCTGCTCCGCCATTCAATAAGATCATGGCTGATCTTTTTGTGGACTCAGCTCCACTTACCCGCCCCCTCCCCATAACCCTTAATTCCTTTACTGTTCAAAAATGTATCTATCCTTGCCTTAAAAACATTCAATGAGGGAGCCTCAACTGTTTCACTAGGCAGGGAATTCCACAGATTCACAACCCTTCGTGTGAAGAAGTTCCCCCTCAACTCAGTCCTAAACCTGCTTCCCCTTATTTTGAGGCTATGTCCCTTAGTTCCAGTTTCACCTGCCAGTGGAAACAATTTCCCTGCTTCAATCTTACCTATTCCCTTCATAATTTTATATGTTTCTATAAGATCACTCCTGGTATCATATCAAGTGTGAAAAATTAACATGGGGATCGCAGTAGAAAATATTTTGGGAAGCGCTGTGGCCTCAGCTGAGGAATAAATATTTCCCTGGGACAGTGGAGGAACTCCCTGCTCTGCCATTTGATCATTTATGTAACATCCATTCTCCTGGATGAGGGAAGTGTAAAACTTACCCAGTTGTACTACTGTTGATTCATACCGAGAGAGTCTATGAACATTGTGCATTACCGATGGGGTAAGTATATGATCAGGCCTTACTGCGATATCCCTCATGGTCAATTATCAAGTTCACATCTGGAGAATGACCAGTCAAACCTGCACCAGAAAGATAACATGACCTGAAAATCCAAATCTGAGAGTGAACTAACACCAGGGAGACAGAGAACATAGAATTCGCTCCCCCAAAGTGGATGCTGGGACTATGAGTAAATTTGAGGAGGAGCTGGACAGATTTTTAATTGGTAATGGGTTGAAGGGTTATGGGAAGAAGGCAGGAAAATGGGGATGAGGAGGATTTCAGCAATGGTTGAATGGGGGAGCAGACTCAATGGTCCGAATGGCCTAATTCTCTTTCTAGACCTTATGAACTTATGAACAGACTGAGGGGAAACATTTTTTTAAAAAGCCAGACTAATTCAAAGCACGCATTTCTCCATACATAGAAATGTATTTTTCACGTTCTATAATTATTTGATAATCCTTCTCCCTTCAACTTCTGTCATTACTGCAGTTTATTCTTGATAAGTCAATTTTTAATCTCAAAAAAGTGGGGCTAGGTAACTGTTTGAATTAAGCAATTTGCACGACAGCGAAAATTGAGAGTACAATCCAATCATCTAATAGCTGCAACGAACCAACTTCGTATCAAGAGGCCTGGACTGTGCAGCTGATACAGGGACATTCCAACAATCTGTTAATAGTGTCTGCAATCAGTAAGGATAGGCAATCCTCCACGATTACCCTCAATACCGATGCCCCATAAAGCTGTGTCCTCAGCCCCTTATTATACTCCTTATATACCTGTGACTACATGGCCAAATTATCCACCAACGCAATTTTCAAGTTTGCTGATGACACCACCGTAGTGGTCGGATCTCAAACAATGATGAGATTGAGTACAGGAATGAGATAGAGAATCTGCTGTGACAACAATAATCTCTCCCTCAATGTCAACAAAACAAAGGAAATTGTCATTGACTTCATGAAGCATAAAGGTGAACATGCCCCTGTCTACATTAGCAGGGACGAAGTAGAAATGTTGAGAGCTTCAAATTTCTAGGTTTCCAGATTACCAACAGTCTGTCCTGCTCCCTCCAGAAAACCTACCAATGTCTCTAATTTCTCATGAGGCTAAGGAAATTTGGCATGTCTGCTATGACTTGCACCAACTTTTACAAATGCATCATAAAAAGCACCCTCTCTGGTTGTACCATAGCTTGGTATGGCTCCTGCTCTGTCCAAGACCACATGAAACTACAAAGGGTTGTGAATGAAATAACAGGTAGTGAATGGGAGGCAAAACAGCCTCCCATCAACTGACACTGTCTACACTTCCCACTGTCTCAGAAAAACAGCCAGATTAATCAAGGGCCCCACGCACCCCAGATATACACTCTTCCACCTTTTTCCACAGGGCAAGATACAAAAATCTGAGGTCACGCACCAACCAACTCAAGAAAAGCTTCTTCCCTGCTGCCATCAGACTTTTGAATGGACCTACCTTGCATTAAGTTGAACTTCCTCCACACCTAGGCTATGACTGTTACACTACATTCTGCACCCTCTCCCTTCGTTGTCTATGAATGGTATGCTTTGTCTGTATAGCATGCAGGAAAAAATACTTCTCACTGTATACTAATATGTGACAATAATAAATAAAATCAAATCAAACCCTGTCCCTGACACTAACACTAACACTCCATCCAAGTAAACTGCACTCACCTGTTAAACAGCTGGCAGCCAGTTGGTGAAGGAAGAGCCCAGAAGACGATCTTTATTCAGTTTTAGATCTGTTCACAAAGTGAGATATTACAAACATGTATCTCCTAACTCTACTTTCCCTGTTGCATAGAATCATAGAATCCCTACAGTGCAGAAAGACGCCATCGAGTCTGCACCAACAACAATCCCACCCAGGCCTTATCCCCATAACCCCACATATTTACCCTGCTAATGCCCCTGACACCAAGTAGCAATTTAGCATGGCCAATCCACCTCACCCTCCAAACTGACTTTGGAGTGTGGGAGGAAACTGGAGCACTCAGAGGTAGCCCCTTTGGATAAATCAAATAACCAATTAAACTAAATCAAATAAACTGAGGGACCTAACTCTACAATCTATCAGCAGCATCAATAATTGCCAAGTTATATTCTTTTGAGTAAAGAATCAATGAGACAAATGAACTAATTCACAAATTGACAGTACCCTAAAGGGGTACTTATTTTCAAGGGGCACTTAATTGTCACTTCAAAGTTTATTTATTTGTCACAAGTAGACTTACATTAACACTGCAATGAAGTTACTGTGAAAAAATTCCCCAGTTGCCACACTCTGGCACCAGTTCAGGTACACTGAGGGAGAATTTAGCATGGTCAATTCACTTAACCTGCCCATCTCTGGACTGTGGCTGGAAACCGGAGCACCCAGAGGAAACCCACGCAGACACAGGAAGAATGTGCAAACTGCACGCAGACAGTGACCCAAGCTGGGAATCGAACCTGGGTACCTGGCGCTGTGAGGCAGGAGTGCTAACCACTGTGCCTCCTTGTCACCCGTATATCTGCACAATTCATTTTACAATGGAGAATTAGATAATTATTACCACCACACACATCCCCCCACCACCTGTATAGATTTAACCTTAATATTTAACAATACAAAGAGGAAATAATCCTGAGATAGAAAGTCACTTGATGATATGAACCAAATGTCAAACCCACTCCCAGAACAGCTGCCAGACAAACTGCCCACAGAAGGAGTCTATTTGGCCCATTCAGTCCGAGTACGTCCTCTAGAGAGCAATCTAGCCAGTCCCATTCTCCTGCTCCTTCCCTGTAACCCTGCAAGATTATTTCTCTCAACTACACATCCAATTACTGATTGTTTCCATTTCCACCCCCTTACAGGGAGTGAATTCCAGTATATGTGAACCAAATAAAAAAGGTTACCACCTGTGAAGAAAGAAAACTGGAGAAATAAGAGTAGGAACAAGATGGGAAAATGAACCACACTCCTGACCGAGCCCCCTTTCAAACTAACCCTAAATTCAACCCATCGAATTTAAGGACATGGTCTACATGATGACTTACTGATTTTTGATTTCTCCATTGACAGCTACAATTTCCAATACTATAATGTATTGTTTATTTATTAGTCACAAATAAGGCTAACATTAACACTGCAATGAAGTTACTGTGAAATTGCCGTAGTCGTCACAGTCCGACATCTATTGGGGTCAATGTACCTAAACAGCAAGTCTTTCAGACTGTGGGAGGAAACTGAAGCACCTGGAGGAAACCCATGCAGACACAAGGAGAATGTGCAAACGCCACACAGACAGTGACCCAAACCAGGAATCGAACCCAGATCCCTGGGGCTATAAAGCAGCAGTGCTAACCACTGTGCTACCGTGCCACCCAAAATCTCCATACAGTACTTTAAATGTCTCTTCTTTCTAGAGCACTTGGTTAAAGATATTATTCGACTTATTTCTGACGTAAATTCTGACCCTCAACAGTTTAGCCTCAGAAGCTTCTTGCTTGATCAAAAATATTTTATTTAAAAGATCTATTTGCGTTCTTACAGCAATCAATAATTGTTGTGCTTTAATAGCAAGGATAACCATACAGAGTAGCAACAAATAATAATAAAAATGTAGTCAGGGCCAAAATATTAATACCAGAATTTAGCTGCTTAACCTCTATCCCATCAGGATTTTTTTCTTTAGGATGCATCATTTTCATCTGATTGCCACATTTTATGTTGGATTATTATCTGCAGTTAGCATGAGCCCTCATCCTCGTTGCCAGTCTCAATTTGATATCAACAGTGAAAGAAAGTGGACTGATTCACCAGCAAATAGCATCACCGCCCCCAGTTCGATCCTGCCTTCATCCCAAATCCACACACGTACATATCGGGAGGGAGTTGGTCTTGGTGGAAACGATGGTTAACTTCCCGCCAGCCATCTGATTGAAACACGAGACCCTCCCCTTAATGAGGGAGAGGTCTTGGGTAAGACATTCTGTCAGAGCGTTAGTGCAGACTTGATGGGCAGAATGGCCTCTTTCTGCACTGTAGGGATTCTAAATTTAACATAGTGAGTAACTGAGACATTAGCAGATTTGAGTCTGGGATGAATCAACTGAAGCCAGTGATAAAATTGGTTGTGACTCAGTCCACCATCTTACTGGATAGGGTTTAATTTTAGCAAGTGGTCTGATAATATATTTTGTTGGTGTTATGAATCATAGGATCATAAAATCCCCACAATGCAGAAGGACACCTTCGGCCAATCAAACCAGCACCAACAACAATCCCATCCTATCCCCGTAACGTCACATACTTACCCTGCTAATCCCCCCCAAAAGTAGGGGCAATTTAGCATGGCCAATCAACTTAACCCTCACATCTTTCAGACTGTGGGAGGAAACTAGAACGAAACCCACGCAGATATGGGGAGAATGTGCAAAGTCCAGACAGACAGTGACCCAAGTCAGGAATCGAACTTGGGTCCCTGACGTTGTGAGGCAGCAGTGCTAACCACTGTGCCACCATTGCACATTGTTCTTCCCCCTCTTTTGGGGAATAGCAAGCTGATTATTAACCTGTCTGAACCACATTACAAACATGGTCACAACAAGCTCTGGAGTGGGATTTGAAGTCATGATGTGGGTATGCCGGCGTTGGACTGGTGTAAACACAGTAAAAAGTCTGACAACACCAGGTTTTAGTCCAACCGATTTATTTGATAATAGACTTATAAGCTTTCGAGGTTTCCCTCTTCGTCAGGTGAATGGAGAGTTCTGGCCTCAGACAGAGCATATAAAGCACAGACAGTTTAGAGATTACTGATTAGAATGCGAATCCTTACACCTAACCTGCTGTTCAAGACCTGAAGTGGCTGACAATGTGAGTGGAAGGAGCACTGATCACAGGTTAAAGAGATGTGTATTGTCTCCAGACAGTACAGTAAGTGAGGTTTTGCAAACCCAGGCAAGTCACGGGGGTTACAGATAGTGCGACATGAACCCAAGATCCCTGTTGAGACTGTCCTCATGTGTGCAGAACTTGGCTATCAGTCTCTGTTCAGCGACTCTGTGCTGTCGTGTGTCGTGAAGGCCGCCTTGGAGAACGCTTACCCGAAGGTCAGAGGCTGAATGCCCGTGACCACTGAAGTGTTCGCCAACAGGAAGGGAACAGTCTTGCCTGGTGATTGTCGAGCGATGTTCATTCATCCGTTGTCGTAGCGTCTGCATGGTCTCCCCAATGTACCATGCTTCGGGACATCCTTTCTTGCAACGTATCAGGTAGACAATGTTGGCCGAGTTGCAAGAGTATTTACCATGTACCTGGTGGATGGTATTCTCACGTGTGATGATGGTATCCATGTCGATGATCCGGCATGTCTTGCAGAGGTTGCTGTGGCAGGGTTGTGTGGTATTGTGGTCACTGTTCTCCTGAAGACTGGGTAGTTTGCTGCGAACAATGGTCTGTTTGAGGTTGTGTGGTTGTCTGAAGGCAAGAAGTGGGGGTGTGGGGATAGCCCTGGCGAGATGTTTGTCTTCATCAATGATATGTTGAAGACTCCGGAGAAGATGTCGTAGTGGGATTTGAAACCAGGGCTTTAGGTTTAGCAGTGACACCAGGGTTACCTACTAAACCACAAGATCCCCCACCATAAACCATGTCACTTTTCTGGCTCACAAATAAAAATTCACATCTTTGGATGAGGTGCCAGCCAACACCAACAGAATTGTATCCAGCAAGGAGTCAGCACCTACCGGAATGTGCCTGGAACAGCACGCTGTTCTTGCTGTTCACTTTTCAGATCATTCATAATGTTGTGTGAACTGTTCGAAGCTTTGGAAGGCAGAGTAATAATGAGTAAATTCCTTCCAGATTACAAGCCGCTAACCCTCGTCTTGTGAAATTGCTGTCTTCGTTGATAAGACAATTTAAAGGAAAGACAAAATGTTCCTCTGGTTTTGAAACAAACAATTCTGCAGAAAATAAATTACTATCCAAGATAACTTATCAAATGCAAAGAATACATAATCCATGATCGTGATAAACAGGCTCGCAGTATTTAAGTTCTTGAGTGTTTTTATAATGCGGAAAATGGCCTATTTGTTTTAAACCGTTGCTACGTCAAATTGAGACGTATAAGATGATGAATGGGATGGATAGGATAGAGGTGGAGAGACTCTTCCCACTGAAAAAAGACAGTAGGACTAGGGGGCACAGCCTCAAGATAAAGGGGGGGCGTTTTAGAACGGAGTTGAGGAGGAACTTCTTCACTCAAAGGGTGGTGAATCTCTGGAATTCTCTACCCGTTGAAGTGGTGGAGGCTGCCTCGCTAAATATTTTCAAGAAGCGGGTTGATGGGTTTTTGATAAGAGAGGGGATTAAGGGTTATGGGGAGAGGGCGGGAAAGTGGAACTGAGCCACGACAGATCAGCCATGATCTTATTGAATGGCGGGGCAGGCTCGAAGGGCCAGATGGCCTACTCCTGCTCCTATTTCTTATGTTCTTATGTTCTTATGTAAATGTACCCAGCCCTTACCTCATTAGTAATTAATAACCTTGATCTTTGATGGATTGGGTTACATTCACGACCTTTTGTAATGTCTTGCGGTCTTGGGCAGAGCAGGAGCCATACCAAGCTGTGATACAACCAAAAAGAATGCTTTCTATGGTGCTCCTGTAAAAGTTGGTGAAACTCATAGCTGACATGCCAAATTTCCTTAGGTTTCTGAGAAAGTGGAGGCTTTGGTGGGCTTTCTTAACTAGAGCATTGGCATGGGGGGACCAGGACAGGTTGTTGGGGGGCACCAGGACAGTAGGACGAGAGGGCACAGCCTCAAGATAAAGGGGGGGCGGTTTAGAACGGAGTTGAGGAGGAACTTCTTCACTCAAAGGGTGGTGAATCTCTGGAATTCTCTGCCCGTTGAAGTGGTGGAGGCTGCCTCGCTAAGTATATTTAAGACGCGGGTTGATAGGTTTTTGATAGGCAAGGGGGTTAAGGGTTATGGGGAGAGGGCGGGAATGTGGAACTAAGACACGACAGATCAGCCATGATCTTATTGAATGGCGGGGCAGGCTCGAAGGGCTAGATGGCCTACTCCTGCTCCTATTTCTTATGTTCTTATGTTGGTGATCTGGACACCTAAAAACCTGAAGCTCTCGACTCTTTCTACTTCATCCCTATTGATGTAGAGGGGGTATGTTCTCCTTTACGCTTCCTGAAATCGATGACAATCTCCTTCATTTTATTGACATTGAGGTAGATTATTGTCGCCGCACCAGTTCACCAGGTTCTCTGTCTCTTATCCCTTTTATTATTTTTCCCTTAAGCAGTCACTGTTGACAATAGCAACCTGTATTTTCATAGTGTCTTATATGCAGTGAAACATCCTCGGATGCTTCACAGGGGAGTTGACATCAAGCCGCATACAGAGATGTCAGGACAGGGAGGGAGGGAGTCCAAAGCTCGGGGAAAGATGTTAAGGAGAATCTTTTCAGGGTTAAGTGGGCGCTTTTAGTTACACCGAGGGGAAAATATTTGGCACAATTGGCTTTAGTCAGACACAAAAGATTGCATTTGAAAAGCAAATCCCATATTGTTTGCATTGATACAAGTGATAAAGCTCACCACCCACACATTTTCCAAGATCATTGTAAAATGTCAACACCGCTGAAAAGTTAACAGCAAACGTTAAATCTCCTTCCGGCTGAGTGAACTGGGTTGGCCATCGAACGGATCCCGGAAGGAGATGTCAGCAAGTGATTCATTGACCGATTATTTACAACCTCCAACTGCTGAGGCACCGTAAACGTCTATCTAAATGCTAACGTGAAATTTAAATTCAGGGAATAAGCCCAGTGAGAAAAGAATGCTTCACTTTCTTGAAACAGCGTTGGGTTGGATGCAAATTTAATTGAAATATTCAATATAAATGTTAGACAGTATCAGTTAGTAAAACACATGACCCCGAAACACAGCTAGCCTTTTTTTTTAACGGCTGATTAGTCACAAGTAGGCTTACATTAACACTGCAATGAAGTTATTGTGAACATCCGCTAGTTGCCACACTCCGGTGCCTGTCTGGGCACACTGAGGGAGAATTTAGCGCGGTCAACGCACCGAAGCAGCGTGTCTTTTGGACTGTGAGAGGAAACCAGAGCACCCGGAGGAAACCCACACAGACACGGGGAGAACGTGCAGACTCCACACAGTCAAAGACCCAAGCTGGGAATAGAACCCTGGCGCTGTGGGGCAGTAGTGCTAACCACTATGCCACCCCATGTTGAAGGAACTCTGGATGCAACTCAATAAATATTTCCCTTTTAACCATAGAAACCATACAAAATTACAGCTCAGAAACAGGCCTTTTGGCCCTTCTTGTCTGTGCTGAACCATTTCTTGCCTAATCCCACTGACCTGCACCTGGACCATATCCCTCCACATCCCTCTCATCCATGAACCCGCCCAAGCTTTTCTTAAATGTTAAAAGTGGCCCCGCATTTACCACTTAATCCGGCAGCTCATTCTGCACTCCCACCACTCTCTGCATGAAGAACTAAACATTTTGCGATGAACTAAACATTTCCCACTGTGTAGAGCGGCTGAATGAAGGTCTGAGCTCTGAAATATTCTTCCCTATTTGGTTAAAAAGTAATTCCTCTCCCTCGGCAGGGCCACTGTGAGCAGGTTACAGCCAGAGTGAGGGCTTCATTGGTCCACATTTATTTTCAACCCATTCCTTACTCGAGGAAGCTAGTGTACGTGGAAGAGAAACCAACAACAACAACTTACATTCATATAGCGCTTTTAATAGGACGAAATGCCTCAATTTGTGTCACAGAAACAAAAATATGACAGAGCGGCAAAATGAGGGATTAGGGCAGATGAGCAAACGTTGGCTCAAAGAGGTAGAGGGGGGATTTTCGTATCTCTGTCACATATTTTGTGGCACCGGAGTTGGGCCACCATTGGCCGATGTTGGGATCTTCAGGGTCTCACTGCTGTTAATGGGTTTCCTGTTGATTGCACCCCCTGGAGTGAACCATTCCGGGCGGTGGGGTGGGACAGACTTGTAGGCCTGGAGACTTCAGTCCCAGACCCGCTAATACAGGGTAAATAGCGATTTAAATATTGATGGTAGGAAGAATGGTAGGAAGGACTATTACTTACGTGGCGAAAAACTGCAGCAGGCGACGGTGCAGAGGGACCTCGGGGTCCTTGTGCATGAGTCGCAAAAACCCAGCTTGCAGGTGCAGCAGGTGGTCAGGAAGGCGAATGGGATGCTGGCCTTCATAGCGAGGGGGATTGAATATAAAAGTAGGGAGGTCTTGCTGCAGCTGTATAGGGCATTGGTGAGGCCGCAGCTGGAGTACTGTGTGCAGTTTTGGGCGCCGCACCTGCGCAAGGATATTTTGGCCCTGGAGGGAGTGCAGAGGAGGTTTACTAGGCTGATACCGGAGTTGAGGGGATTGAGCTATGAGGAGAGGCTGAATAAACTAGGCTTGTACTCGTTAGAGTTTAGAAGAATGAGGGGAGATCTCATTGAGACGTATAAGATGATGAATGGGATGGATAGGATAGAGGTGGAGAGACTCTTCCCGCTCAGAAAGGACAGTAGGACTAGGGGGCACAGCCTCAAGATAAAGGGGAGGCGGTTTAGAACGGAGTTGAGGAGGAACTTCTTCACTCAAAGGGTGGTGAATCTCTGGAATTCTCTGCCCGTTGAAGTGGTGGAGGCTGCCTCGCTAAATATTTTTAAGAAGCGGGTTGATGGGTTCTTGATAAGAGAGGGGATTAAGGGTTATGGGGAGAGGGCGGGAAAGTGGAACTGAGCCACAACAGATCAGCCATGATCTTATTGAATGGCGGGGCAGGCTCGAAGGGCTAGATGGCCTACTCCTGCTCCTATTTCTTATGTTCTTATGTTCTTATGGTGTGGAGATGCCAGCGTTGGACTGGGGTAAACACAGTCAGAAGTCTCACAACACCAGGTTAAAGTCCTACAGGTTTATTTGGTGGCTCGAGGTTTTGGAGCATTGTCCCTTCATCAGGTGAGTGGAGGATTGGGTTCACAAACACGGCATTTATAGACACAGGCTCAAAATAATGATTGGAATGTGAGTCTTAACAGGTAATCAAGTCTTTACAGGTACAATGCAAGTGCAGGGCGGGTTAAGCACAGGTTAAAGAGGTGTGAATTGTCTCAAACCAGGATTCAAGCCAGATCCTCCAGAATTTAAATATTGAAATCAGCTCCGTGCCGATTTCCAGCGCAGAGCTGATGACGTTAGAAGTCTTGGGTTGGGAGGCTCTCGGAGGCAGCGGTGCCCATTGGGAAGCCCATGAAATGGCCTCCGCTGATATCCCTGGCCCGTTGCTGAGGGAAATCACTCCCAAGATGTCCCAAAAAAGGGCAAACCTGTTGTGCTGTCATTGTTTCTTTGGAGGCAAAACTGGCGACCAAGCCGTGCACAGTAAGATCCCACAAGCAGCAATGAGATAAATGACATGTCGATCAGTTTGGATGGCATTGGCTGATGGACCCACGTTGGCCAATGCGCCAGGAGATCTCTCTGTTCTGTCATGGGATCCTTGATGTTCACCTAAACATTGAAGGGACCGTGCTTTGATATGTCATTCAAAGGGCAGCACCTTAGAACAGCACAAGACAGCCGAGATTCTGTGCTCAAATCCCCAGGTAGGCACAGACACTTTAACAATCGAAGGTGATTACTGAGCTATGAAGAATGTTGCTGTCAAAGTGAGGATGTTTTCTTCCAGATTCAAAAGCATTTCAACTTGCGTTAAGAGACATTTATGTTAAATCTTCTTCTCATTGATGACTGTGAGATATCATGGAAGCAGAAGAGTGCATAAAAATAGACACATTAAAACGAAGTGCGTTTTTGCATGAAACGCTTCAAGAAGCTTTACTGATAAGCTGCTGCCCAGATGCGAGATTATTCATTGGAAAATCCAGAGAAAAGTTAGATTTTCATCACCATACAAATGAAGAATTGAGTTGAATGGAAGTCCAAATGTGTTGAGTGGAGCAAGGCAATGGCATTCAGCATCAGTGGTCTTTCCCTTTAAGACCAAAACATCTTAACCATGCAGCCCCAGAGGAAAAAACCAGTAATCAAACATCAAGCTAGCAGGGGCTTCTTACAATTATTTCATGGGATGTGGGCATCGCTGGCTAAGCCAGTATTTTATTGCCCATCTCTCATTGCACTTGAGAAGGTGGTGGTGAGCTGCCTTCTTGAATCGCTGCAGTCCATGTGGTGTAGGTACACCCATATTGCTGTCAGCGAGGGAGTTCCAGGATTTTGACCCAGTGAAAAAACGGCAATATGTTCCTAAGTCAGGATGGTGAGTGGCCTGGAGCTGGTGATGTTCTCAGGTGTCTGCCACCCTTGTCTCTCTAGGTGGTAAAGTTCATGGGTTCGGAAGGTGCTGTTGGAGCCTTGGTGAGGTGTCGCAGTACATCTTGAAGATGGGATATACTGCTGCCACTGTGCGTCGGTGGTGGAGGGACTGAATGTTTGTGGATAGAGTGCGAATCAAGCGGGGCTGCTTTGTCTGGGATGGTGTTGAACTTCTTGAGTGTTGTTGGACCTGCACCCAGCCAGACAAGTGGCGTGTAATCCATCACACTCCTGTCTTGGTGAATGGTAGTAGCGCGACCATTCCAAATGCAGGTTTATGAATGGACCCAAATTTAACTCACTGAAAACCCACTCACTTAGACAAAGTCTGGCCCAGTCTGGCTTAGTGGTAGCACTGACACCTCGGAGTTAGACAATCGTCGGTTCAAATCTCACTCCAGAGACTTGAACTTACAACCTGGGCTGACATCCTAATGCTGTCGTGAGGGGGTGTTACTTTATATGGAGGTTCTGTTACTGGAGTGACGTATTAAATGAAAGCCCCATCTATTCTCTCAGGGTGCATGTAAAAGAATCCATAGCATTATTCAGAAGAATTGTCCCTGGAACCCGACAAGCAACTACAAAAGGGTTGTGAATGTAGCCCAGTCCATTTCGCAAACCCATCTTCCATCCATTGACTCTGCCTATACTTCCCGCTGCATCGGGAAAGCAGCCAGCATAATCCAGGACCCCACACGCCCCGGACATTCTCTCTTTCACCTTCTTCCATCGGGAAAAAGATACAAAAGTTTGAGATCACGTACCAACCGGCTCAAAAACAGCTTCTTCCCTGCTGCCATCAGACTTTTAAAAGGACCTACCTTATATTAAGTTGGTCTTTCTCTACATCCTAGCTGTAACTGTAACATGACATTCTGCACCCTCTCCTTTTCCTTCTCCCTCAGGTATTCTATGAACATAGGAGAGAAGGAAATTGTCTGTATAGTGTGAGGGAAACAATACTTTTCACTGTATGTTAACACATGTGACGATAATAAATCAAATCAAAAAATTCTCCTGGAAGCTGATTAAAGCGTTGGGACTTCCAGTGAGCTGTTAACGGCATTGCGTTTCCCTCATTACAACAATGACAACCCTGCAAAAATAATCTCCATCCGCTATAAAATGTTTGGATACATCCTGAGGTTGCAAAAGGTATTGATTTGATTTGTTATTATCATATGCATTAACATACGGAGAAAAGTATTGTTTCTTGCGCGCTATACAGACAAAGCATACTATTCATAGAGAAGGAAATGAGAGAACATAGAATGTAGTGTTACAGTCATAGCTAGAGTGTAGAGAAAGATCAACTTAATGCAAGGTAAGTCCATTCAAAAGTCTGACAGCAGCAGGGAAGAAGCTATTCTTGAGTCGGTTGGTATGTGACCTCAGACTTTTGTATCTTTTTCCTGACGGAAGGAGGTGGAAGAGAGAACATCCGGGGTGCCTGAGGTCCTTAATTATGCTGGCTGCTTTTCCCAGGCAGCGGGAAGTGTAGACAGAGTCAATGGATGGTTTGTGTGATGGATTGGGCTACATTCACAACCTTTTGTAATTTCTTTCAGTCTTGGGCAGAGCAGGAGCCATACCAAGCTGTGATACAAACAGAAAGAATGCTTTCTGTGGTGCATCTGGAAATGTTGGTGAGAGTCGTAGCTGATATGTCAAATTTCCTTAGTCTTCTGAGAAAGTTGGTGGGCTTTCTTAACTTAGTGTCAGCATGGGGGGGATCAGGACAGGTTGTTGGTAATCTGGGCACCTAAAAACTTGAAGCCCTCGAACCTTTCTACTATAGGGTGCTATATAAATGTAAGTTCTTTCTTTGTACTTTGCCTCCACTATTTAATTCATGCAGCAAGGATCTGCTTAATACTCCCTGATCCACAGAGATTACAAGATGTAGCACAACCTTCGTCATTGCTAATATAACTCATTCTTTCCTAAGGTGCTTCACGTGAGTGTGCTGAGACGAACAAAGATCTGATTTGCTTCTTAAAGTTCCTTAAAACTCCATCCGCTTTGGCTAATAATGGAATGGTCTGATACAGGAATGAGAGAGAAAGACTAAACGAGGTGAACTCTATCCCAGGCGCACACTATTGTAATAAATCTATACTGTAACTCAGGAACTTGGGTCAGTAGGTTAATCAGAGGAAGCAAAAAAGGCCGGAAATTTATTTTGTAACCTTTGAGATCCTGGGAGAATTGATGCTTTTTTCTCTTGTGTGAAGTGTGGAAAATAAGAATCGAGCATTAAAACAAAACATTTAGATAGTGTCTTTCACATATTCAGGACATCTCAAAGCACTTTACAAGCAATTAAGCACTTATCAGAGTGCAGTCACTGTTGCATAAAACACAGCATTTAGTGCACAGCAAGATCCCACAGCAATGCAGTAATGATCAAATACTCTATTTTTGTATTGTTAATCGAGGGCTGAGTGTTGGCCAGGACACCAGTGATAACTCCCTCGCTCTTAAGTAATGCCGTGGGGTCTTTTACGCTCACCCCAGACTGGGTGTCAAGTTAAAGCTCTCATCAGAGGCATTGTACCTCCAATTGTGCAGCCTTCACATCGTACTGCCCTGGAGTATCAGCCTGGACTTTGTAATCAGGTCTCCAGGGTGAGACTTGACCCCACAATCATCTGACTTGGAGGGGGTGGTGTGACTCACTGAACCACAAGGCTCTGCTGTAAACTCTCTGTAAGAGCCACCCACAGTCCCAAACTCTGACCCTTTCCCCATATACTTTGCTAGTTCAAATACTTATATACTTTTCTTTTCAAATTATGTATTTATTCCATTTGCATTATTGTTTGCATTGTACCACATCCTAACAATCCGTGGCATAATAAAAATAAATCCTAAATTCTGCCCTGGTTCTTTTGTTGATCTTAAATTGACACCTTATTAACTCACTGAACATAATCTCCCCTCCCCTTCTGGCCAATTTATCTTCACAATTTTGAAAATCTCTCTCAGGTCTTTGATGCAAAGGTAGCCACATTTGTAACTTGTTGATAAATTGGAAGATTTTGATTTTGAGAATTCCCCCTAGGCTTACAATAAAGGCAAAGCTTTTTGATTATCAAAGCACATTTTGACATTTACAATTGGTAATTTGGTGCCACATAAATACATTCTTTACTGAGTTACCCTATTAATACAGCTGTACAAAACATATGGCCAATGAACCAATGGTAGGCCAGCATTTATTGACTATCTTGCCCTTGACAAGGTGTTGCCTTGAATCGCTGCAGTCCATGAGTAGGTATGACTATTAGGAATAGAGTTCCAAGATTTTGACCCATCGACAGTGAAGGAACAGTGATATATTCCCACATTAGGACGGTGAGTGACTTAGAGAGGAACATCCAGGTGGTGGTGCTCCTAAGTGTTTGCTGCCCTTGTCCTTCTAGATGGTAGTGGGCGTGGGTTTGGAAGATGTTGTCTAAGGAGCATTGGCAAGTTCCTGCAGTGCACCTTGTAGATGATATTTACACCTGCCACTGTTCATTGGGGTTGGAGGGAGGCAATATTTGTAGAAGAGATGCCAATCAAGTATGCTGCTTTGTCCTGGATGGTTTTGAGCTTCTTGAGTGTTGTTGGAGCTGGACTCATCCAGGCAAGTGAAGAGTATTCCATCAAACTCCTGACTTGTGCCTTACAGATGGTGGACAGGCTTTGGGGAGTCAGGAGGTGAGTGACTCGCGGCAGGATTCCTAGCGTTTGACCCGCCCTTGTAGCCACATATTTATATGGTTAGTCCGGTTCACTTTCTGGTCAATATTAACCCCCAGGATGTTGATGGTGATGGATTTATCAATGGTAATGCCATTGAATGTCAAGGGGCAATGGTTAGATCCTCTCTCATTGGAGATAGTCATTGCCTGGCAGTTGTGTGGCATGAATGTTACTTGCCACTTGTCAGCCCAAGCTTGGATGTTGTCCAGGTCTTGCTGCATTTGGATATCAAGTGTGTCAGTATTTGAGGAGTTGCGAATGATACTGAACAGTTTGAAGTCATCAGCGAAAATTCCCTCTTCTGATCTTATGTTGGAAGGAAGATCATTGATGAAGCAGCTGAAGAAAGTTGAATCTAAGATACTCCCCTGAAGAACCCCTGCAGCAATGTCTCAGAGTTGAGACATCCAACAACCACACCTATCTCCCTTTGTGCTCAGTATGATTCCAACTGGCAGAGAGCTTTCCCCTTGATTCCCATTGACTCCAGTTTTGCTGGGCTCTTGATGCCACACTTTGTCAAATGCTTAACTAAATGTTTCCAGTGCCAGGGTATTTATTAACTATCATGCACAAAAATTGGACAGCAAGAATGTTGGGCAGCTCTTTGATGTTGCTGAGAGCAAGTCTCTAATTTTATTTCTCACATTATTCAAAGCTCTCTACCAATGAACTAGGAGGCTCAGGAGAAGTGGTGGCATAGTAGTAATGAAACAGGACTAGTAATCCAGAGATCCAGGCTAATGCTTTGGGTTCAAATCCCACTGAATCTTCCTGAATTTAAATTCAATTAATACACTTGCAATTGGAGAAAACAAATAAAAATCTATCAATCGCAGTTCAGTAAATTGACTGTGGCTCAGTGGTGAGCCCTCTCGTCTTTGAGTTATGAGGTTCTGGGTTCGAGTCCCAATCCAAGACTTCACAGAATCCCCAAATTGCAGAAGGAGGCCATTAGGCCCATCGAGTCTGCAACAACCACAATCCCACCCAAGCCCCAATTCCACAACTCCGCATGTTTAACCTGTTAATTCTCCTGACACTACGAGTAATCAACCTAACCTGCACATCTTTGGACTCCAATACAACACTCAAGGCTGAGACTCAGTTTCAGCTCATAGTGAGTGCTGCGCTGTCAGAGACACCATCCAGAGCTGTAGATGGCTCAGCAGATGGTTATAGCGTGGTGTTGTGCCACCAGCACATGCGAGAGTTTGATCCCTGTTTACGGGATGTGAGTGTCACTGGCTGGGACCAGCATTTATTGCCCATCCTTAACTGCCCTCTATTACAGAGGGCACTTGCGAATCAGTCACATTGCTGAGGGGGCCAGACCAGTTAAGGACGGCAAATTTTCTTCCCTAAAGGACGCTAGTGAACCAGGAATGTTGCGACAATGCTCATTGGCAGACTTCTTAAAAAATTCCAGATTTTTATTGAATTAAAATTTCACTATTTGACGTGGGGGATTTGAACCCAGGCACCCTGGGTCTCTGGTCCAGTGACAATACCACTATGCCACCATCTGTCTTTTGGATGTGATATTGAAACCCATCTGCCCTCTCAGGTGGATGTAAAAGATTCCAAGCATTCTCAGAAGCTCAGGGAAGGTCTTCCTGGTTTTCTCAAGCAAAACCTAAACTGAAGAGCTGGCCATTGATTGATACAAATATGGCTTCTATATTTCCTCCAATCAGCAATCGCTATCCTTCTAAAAGTACTTCATTGGCTGCAGAGCACTTTGGGATATCCCAAGGTTGAAAATGGATTCTACAAATGCAAGTCAATCTTTTATCTTTCAGAACAGGAATGAGATAGATGTTAGGGGTAAGTTTTTCACTCAGAGGGTGGTGAGTGAATGGAATCGGCTGCCGTCAGTGGTGGTGGAGGCGAACTTGCTGGGGTCTTTTAAAAGACTTCTGGATGAGTATATGGGGTTTTATGGGATTGGGGGTTATAGATAGGTGTTGATGTGATCGGCGCAACTTGTGGGCCGAAGGGCCTGTTTGTGCTGTAGTGTTCTATGTTCTATGTTCTAATCCGGTGAACTGGCACGGCAAAAATAATCTCTCCCTCAATGTTATCAAAATGAAGGAGATTGTCATCAACTTCAGGGAGTGTAAAGGAGAACATGTCCCTGTCTACATCAATGGGAACAAAGCAGAAAGGGTTGAGAGTTTTGAGTTTTTAAGTGTCCAGATGACCAACAACCTGTCCTAGTTCCCCCCCATGCCAACGCTATAGTTAAGAAAGCCCACAAACGCCTCTACTTTCTCAGAAGACTAAGGAAATTTGGCATGTCAGCTACGACTCTCTTCAACTTTTATAGATTTACCATAGAAAGCATTCTTTCTGGTGTATCACAGCTTGGTATTACCCCTGCTCTGCCCAGGACCACAAGGAACTACAGAAGGTCGTGAATGTAGCCCATCCATCACACAAACCAGCTTCCCATCCGTTGACTCTGAGGGGAGGCCAGTGGTATTATTACTGGGCAATAAATCTGGGAACCCAGATAATGTTCTGGGACCTGGGTTCGAATCCCACTACAGCAGATGGTGGAATTTGAATTCAATAAGGAAAACATCTGGAATTAAGAGTTGACTGATGATGATTGTCAGAAAAATCCAATTGGTTCACTAATGTCCCTTAGGGATGGAAATCTGCCGTCCTTACCTGGTCTGGCCTACACATGACTCCAGACCCATATGACTGTTAACCACCCTCTGGAATGGCCTGGCAAGCCTCTCTGTTCAAGGGCAATTTGGGCTGCCAGCTAGTGACAGCCATGTTACATGAATGAATTTTACAAGAAGGCAAAGACATTGCGGGTTAGATTTTGACATTGAGGTGCTTACTGTAAAAGACTATCACAAATCACCAGCTCATTTTGCTCTGCGGCACAGAGTCCTCATCCATCCCCTTCTTTCTGGCAGCCCTGTTTTGATATAGAAAGACTCTTATTTTTTCAACCCTACAAAGAATCTCGAAGAAAACGTCCTGACAATACGGAGCATTGAACCTTCGACCCCAGATATGTCAGACAAGCAACATGCCACCATTTTAATTGGAGGGCGTTTGAGCTGTTTCACTCTAAACTTTCTGAGGTGATGAAAGGATTTGGCAGAGTAATGAGCAGACGGTTTTATCAGTTGAAGGTTCAGGCTCTTAATGCCTGGCACAGATGCTTGGGCTCAAATATAGAACGATATGAATAGTTGTCCTTATTCCACACTTGCACATTCCAAGTTGTTGTAATCACACAATCTTCCTGGGTTCCTGCAGACTCCATACTTGGGGTGGGTTGCTTTACCCTCTTGCACATATTACTGGCAAATAACCTCAACCAAACGTATGGAAAAAAAAATCATTATTTCTCATTGTGCAAATTATATTTCTTCCTCTCACATAGTGTTACTGTAATTCATGGTCATGTAAATCGACCTGGTGTTTAGGGAGACAGCCCCTCAAATCATGTTTTTGCATATAAATTGACCCTTTTTTCAGCTCATGTTAGCAATCAACCTCAATTTTCCACCCCACAACTGGATATGTTACCTCCCGATGCATTATATGTGGGTCCAAGGGATCATGTAGGAGCTATAGGCTGAGTAGGGAGGATGCACGGGAGTTTAATACATGCTCGCACAGAGCAGAGCCCTTGTGGAGAATGACAAAGATAGCAGCCGCCAGTTCGCTTTTTGTCATGTCCTAACTATGTTCGGGGTTGTGGGTTTTACATAGAAAGATCACTTGTTCTCTCGGGTGCTTGCGCAAGATCCCATGGTTTTGGTTTCAAGGAAGGGTTATGCTCGATATCCTAGCCAATATTTATCCCTCAATCAACATCACACAATACAGATAACCTGACCATTTTCTCGTTCCTGTTTTACTGTGCACAAATTTATTTGCAGCGTTTCCTACATTGCAGTAAAAAGTACATCATTGGTTGTAAAGAGCTTTAAGGATGTGAAAGGCACTATATAAATGCTAGTTTTTATTATAGCTAAGCCCAGTGTTTCCCACAATGTGGAGATTTTTCTGCAGCAGAGTGTGGGTCTTTGAAGTGGATTCAGGAGTGAGAGCCAGAGCTGGTCTTTCCTCTCTCAAGTTTGGAACCCTGTCCTTACTCTTAGCTGACCTGATAACAGCTAACCAAATAACCATCAGGGATCAAACCTGGCTCCTTGCTCATTCACGCAGTTCAGCAACAAACTGGTGCCTTTATCAAACAGACCAATGGTAAATTGGCCATGGTAAATTGCCCCTTAGTGTCAGGGGGACTAGCAGGGTAAATACATGGGGTTCAAGGAGAGTCAGGCTAACACGTGCACAGGTCTCCTCTTGAACCAGCTTTTCAGAAAAAAAAACGGATAGACTTGCTGTCTGAGAGTCCATTATCCCCAGACTTTGTGAGACTGAGAACTGATTGTGTAGGAGATTACAGGGGGATTGTGGCTGCTACGTCTATATTTCCAGGAGCAGGCTGGACAGGAAGGATCTGCCTTGTTTCCATAACACTGTCAAGACTGCTACATGGCTTTGGTTTCAACAGGAGAGTCTGGAAAGGATGAGTAACAGTAATGAGGCAGGATGAATATTCTGATATCAGCACAGGATGTATATTGTACAGAATTGGGAGATTATCACTTCCGCACAATCGCCCATTTATGTTCATTGTATCCAATGCACTGTCTTTTCTAAATATAAACTAGAAGATTACCCAAGGTACGTTAATCAGAGTGTTACTGTTTTTTAACAATAGGGCTCTTATTAATAATAACAATGAGGGTCATTTCATCATATCATAGAATCTCTCGAGTGCAGAAGGAGGCCATTCAGCCCATCTGCACTGGCAACAATCCCACTCAAATCCTATCCCTTCAACCCCATGTATTTACCCTGCTAGTCCCCCTGACACTAAGGGACAATTTACCATGGCCAATCAACCTAACGCACACATCTTTGGACTGTGGGAGGAAACTGGAGCACCCAGGGGAAACCCACACAGACACGGGGAGAATGTGAAAACTCCCCACAGGCAGGGACCTGAAGCTGGAATTGAACTCAGGCCCCTGGCGCTGTGAGGCAGAAGTGCTAATCGCTGTGCCACCATGGTGCCCTAGGAAATGTGGAGATACCGAGGGAGTGCTGCACAGTCGCAGGAGCGGACTTTTTTATTTTTATTCATTCATGGGACATGGATATTGCTGGCTGGGCCAGCATTTATTGCCCATCCCTAGTTGCCCTTGGAAAGCAGTTGAGAGTCAGCCACATAGTTGTGGCTCTGGAGTCACATGTAGGCCAGACCAGGTAAGGATGGCAGATTTCCTTCCCTAAAGGACATTAGTGAACTAGTTGGATTTTTCCAACAACTGGCAATGGTTTCATGGTCATCAATAGATTCTTAATTCCAGATTTTTTTATTGAATTCAAACTCCAGCATCTGCCATGGCGGGATTGGAATCTTTCACAACCCCATAACCCTCTAGCCCTATAACCATTGTTGTAATTGTGACAGCCAGTTTGCACACAGCAAGATCCCACACAACCAACATGTATCCTTAGTGACTTGCATTGAAGGAAAAGTATTAACGTGGGCACAAAGGCCTTGCTCTTCTTCAAATAATGCCACGGAATTCCCAAGAGGAGTTTAACATTTCACCCGAAAGACAGCACCTTCGGCAGTGTAGCATTCCCTCAGTCCTACGCTGGAGTGTTAGCCCAGAATTTGATAATGATGACAGCATAAGTGCTACAGAAATAAAAAGTGCAACACTTGCAAAAAGTGCATTGTTTCTGCCAGATTTCTTAAATAGTTGCATATTACTATAGATTTGACCCGTGAGTCAGTAGAAGGAAAATTCTCGGCGGTGTGTGTTAGTATTGCTGATGGGGCTGGGCAACTTCTGAAGCCCCATCTAGTGGTCGGAGTCTGAAACACACAGAGACCTCCACATGGAAATACCAGACACGGCAACCACAATCCCCTATAATCCCCTAGACAATTAGCGCTCAGTCTTGCTGAGTTTTGGGATAGTGGGACACTTACACAGCAAGTCTATCCCTGTAATTCTCCAAACAGCTGGCTGGAGAGAAATGAAGGCCCACACACAAATCAGCCTGTCTCTAACGTGAACAAGTAACATCTGCCTGTCTCTCTACACAGTGATACCCAAACAAACATTCAGTCCTCATTTTTATATCATGTTTTTATAAACGGCGGGGGAAAGTTTACAAAAACAATGGACCACCAAACGCGGAGAGGGGGTTTTTCCTTCCCTGTTCCCCCCCTCCCTCCCTTTCAATGCAGTCAGTGCGTCCTGTGGCAATCTCACCGCTGGCTTTGAAGGTTATCGGTTGAATTCACACTGCAGGTATAGAGGTTCAACACAGGGTCACTAGATTTATATGGAGATTAAAGGAGTTAACGTTACAATCTGCTCAGGGAGTGGGTCCCTTTACTCTAAAGAAAAGTCAACCTCTGGGAGACAGGCTTGAATATTTTCAATGATACGGGAGATCAGACTGCGTTTATGCAGGAAAATTATTTCTATTTGATAAATTAGGGAGGAAATGCCTATAAATCCCAATCAGGTTGGTGCCCGGAGGACTTCCTCACAACAGTAATTTACCTTTATTTAGCATCACTAACGTTTTTCTGTTAAAATATTCATTCTCAGGGTCTGAGATTCACCACCACAGCCAGCATTTGTTCCCATTCCTGCCTGCCTTTGAGAAGATGCTGGTGAGCCACCTCCTTGGATGGGGCTGAGTAGCTTGCTAGGCTACCTCCGAGGGTAGTTAAGAGTTAACCAGGTTGCTGTGGTCTGGAACGACAAGTAGGCCAGACCAGGCGAGGACGGCAGATTTCCTTTCCTAAAGGACATCGGTGCAACAATCTGGTAATTACATGGCCACCAATTCTGATAATAAGGGCCCGGTTTCACCATCAAGTTGTGCCCATCTATGGGCACGAAAACTTGGTGATGTCGGGCATGAGGTGAGTAGCACAATACGTGCCAGCTCCCCCTTTACCAAGGTCCAAAAATGGATGCGATCGGGACTGCTCCCAAAATGGGCATGCATTTAAATTAGCTTAATGCCCAACTTTACCAGCACTTCCCCTTTACCATCGCGTTCTGCCACCCAGAATCGGCGCAAAACAGACATGATCCATAAAAGCCCGATTTGGGAGCTCCAGTTAGTGAGGAGATTGGTGTGTAGCATCTGATAGCTCTCTGCTTGAGATCAGTGGGAGAGGTGGAGAGACGGGGTCCACTGCAACCCTGCCTGAGATCAGTAGAGGGAAATGGAGAGATCTGCTGTCATTCTGCTAGGTATTAGTGGGGGAGAAAGGGGGACAGGAGCCTGGGGTCAGTCTGGGTGGGGGGGATAAAGGGTCAGTAATGTTATGGGGATGGGGCAATGTCTGTAGGGGCCAGGGGGAGGCATTATTCAGCCCAGGAAGGATGAGGCAGGGGAGTCACATTATATAATTGTTTTGTCTGCACATGCGCAGTTGGAGGCTCCGATCACAGCTGCTGGATTTCGGGCACATTAAGCCCCGCCCACAGATTTGTGCAATGCAATTCGGAATTGGATATTTTTTCAGACAGAGTGTGGATGGGGGTGCCTCAGAACGGGTCTAAAAGTTGGATCTGAAACACTCCTACATTCAACTGCGCCCAGCACTTAGAATTAAAATGGTAAAATAGGACCCTAATTTTGTAATTTAAGAATTATTTATTTATGAAATTGAAATTCTCCAGTTCCATAGTGGGGTTTGAGCATTCCTATGCATCATTAATCCCTGTCCCACCCATTGACTCCATTGGTTAGCACCACGCAACCATCTGAACTGCCCACCCCTCCTCTAGCCCACAGTCAGGAACAGGAATTTGAGATATTAATAAGCAAAACTCAATTTTCTGATTACTTTTCAGCTCTAATTAATTTATGTAATCTGTAGCCCTCTCACTAGTGATCAAGATTAGGATATTTCTCACTAGCCAGCTGCATTTCCCAATGGCAGGCAGCTGGTGACAAACCAGTGAACAGTGAGTGCTAAGTGCAAGAATATTAAACTGCCAAGGATCCACGAGCTTGGGCAGAAGATCTGCAAGTGTGGCAATGACAGATGAAATGTTTCATGTCACTGAAAGCTCGGGACAATCTCTGAACACAACAGTCTTTCAGCTGTCTCAGTAATTCTCTCAAAGGGTTGCCCAACTTTGGAACTCTCCGCCTCAATAGGCGGTGATAGCAGGGTCACTGAATATTGTTAAGACGGAGGTAGATTCTCGTTAGGCAAGGGAATCGTGGTTAGAAAGGGAATCAACATAGAAAGATCAGCCATGATCTTATTGAATGACAGAGCAGGCCCGAGGGGCCGAATGGCTGACTTCTGTTCTCATTTAGAATGTTTGTATTTTCCCCTGCATGAGGTTTCTCTCCTTGCTTCCCACTGGGGTATAGCTCCAGCTTTAACAACCACCCTCCAATGCCTCGCCCAAGTTGTCATTCTCTCTGTGTTGAGGATTTAGAATGAGTATCAAAAGTTTAAAGTTTACTTAATAGTGTCACAAGTAGGCTTTCACTGAGCAATGAAAGTTCCTAGAGATGGAGAAGTGGACATCAGCAGCTCAGTTACTGAGCAAGCAGCTCAGATGGAAATTGGGTGTTGTAGGAGAGGCCAGAAATTGGGACCATGAGTAGGAGATAGTCACTATTAAACCTAATGGGAAAGACATAAGACCATAAGACTCAGGAGCAGAGTTAGGCACCTCAGCCCATCGAGTCTACTCCGCCATTCCATCACGGCTGATACTTTTCTCATCCCCATTCCCCTCCCTTCTCCCCATAACCCCTAATCCACTTTATTAATCAAGAATTTATCTCTCTCTGTCTTAAAGACACTCAGTGACTTGGCCTCCACAGTCTTCCCTGGTAGAGTTCCACAGATTCAACACTCTCTGGTTGAAGAAATTCTTCCTCAAAGGATTATCCCTTTAGTCTGAGATTGCGCCTTCTGGTTCTAGTTTTTCCTACTAGTGGAAACATCTTCTTCACATCCACTCTATCCAGGCTTTGCAGAGACACGAGAGTGGTTGGAGTGACGAACTCACTGCTACGGGTGATAATGGAGGAGAATATCAGAGACACGATCAAGAGGAGAACAAGAGGGAGAAAGGAATTAGAGGGATATGTTAAAGGGGTGAGATGCAATAGAGTGAGAGGAGCATTATGGAGCATTAGCATCAGGTTTTATTTATTAGTGTCACAAGTAGGCTTACATTAACACTGTAATGAAGTTATTGTGAAAATCTCCTTATCGCCACATTCTGGCACCTGTTTGGAAACACTGAGGGAGAATGTGGCATGGCCAATGCATCTAACCAGCACATCTTTCAGACTGTGCTAGCATGGAGCTGCTGGGCTGAATGGCCTGTCTATGCTATAAATACCTTATAATACTTTGTCATTGGATGGCAAATGTGAATATCATTAAGTTCACTATAGAAAATTCCAATGATAAAGAGCAAGAAAAGATATTTGACTGGACAGCATTGGTTGAACGGAAATTTTTAAATTTGCTTTTCTTTGGCAATCTATCCTCATGTTTCAGTCGCTGTCTACTCCCTCACCAGCCGGCTATTCTTTATACGTGGAGCTCATATGATGAGTGTCAGCTGGCATCACGCCAGCCTGAATTCCATCTGCGCTATGACTGGGGAAGAGTGAGGAAAATGTTGGTCAAAGCTTCCACCCTTGTTGCCACCCAGCGTGTGGCAGGCGGGGGTATCCCACTGGCCGGTAATAAGGAACATTGGCAGTGTATCTGTTTGGATGTAGGCCAATCTCAGAATCATGTTATAGCTCAGAAGGAGGCCATTCAGCCCATCGTATCTGCACCAGATCTCAGAATGAGCACCTGTCCTAGCTCCACTCCCTCATCTTCTCCCCTTTACTCTGCACATTCTTCCTTTTCAAGTCACAGTCTAATTCTGTTTTAGACCTGTTTCTATCACAGTCTTAGATACAGAATTCCAGTCTTAGCCACTTGTTGTGTGAAAACATATCTCTTTTGTTTCTTCTGCTAATCACTTCCAGTCTGTGCCCTCTCGTTTTTGACCCTCTCATGAGTGGGAACAGTCTCTCCCCCTCATCTAACCAGACTCTTCATTTAACACCTCATTTAAACTTTGTCTACTCCCAGGAAAATAATCCCAGCCTCTCCAATCTATCTTCAAAACTGATGATAGTTAAATGCACATATGTGTTCCTGTGTATGTATGAGCATCTGCGTGTATGCATGTTTGTGTGCACATGCGTGCTTTTTGGACATAGGTGAAGACAACTTTGATCTCGTTTACACCCCTGAAGACGCTGAATTACACTGGGGCATTACCCCATGGGCACCTGCGACCCTCAGTGCCAGGCACTCTCTATCAGACAAGTTACTAAGTTCGCTATAGCATTGCAGCCTAGACAACATCTTTGCTTGCCTGACATACGCACAGCACACATTGTAGCAGGAGATGTTGGCTACAGCCCATCTCTATTAGTTGACTTACAAAGTTAGTTGGTGATTTCTCCCCTTCTCCTCTCCAGTGCCACCCCTGTCGCTGTGCCCTGTCAAGGGCAATTGAATAACTGTAGGGGCCCAATGAAACCTTCTTTGTGCAAAGAAAAGATCCAACACATTTTCGTTTTGGGATATATGTGAATAAATTAAACATCCGACAGGCCAAAACTGCCTCTATTTGCAAGGCTGATTCTCAATCCTGTGGAGACATTGATTTGTGTGCGCTTACTATCTCGATACTTCAACCATCATTCACCTTCTTGATCAATTGAAGAGTTCACATCAATAAACTATGGGTGGGACTTTCCAGCACCGCCGCCCCCTCACCACCTCCGCAAGATGTTTTCTACCAAGGTGGCTCAGCATTGGCCACCGGTGGGATCAGAAGATCCCGTCAATGTCCATGGTGTTTTGTGTGACTCACTTGCCCCACCACCGGGGAACCCACCGCAAGGATCACCTTCGGCAGAACTGGAGAATCCCACCAGTGGAGAAAGCCAGAAAATCCCAGTTTAGAGCAAATGGCCGAAATTCTATGGCCCCGCCCACTGCAGGACCAGAAACTTCCACTCAAGGTCAATGGGCAGATTTTTGATAGATAACAGAGTGAAGGGTTATGGGGGAGAGGGAGTGGAGAGCACAAACAGATCAGCTATGTTGTGTAGTGGAGCAGACACGAGGGGCTGAATGGCCTATTCCTGCTCCTAAGTCCTATGTTCCTCAGACTCGCAGTTTCATACTAGTTCTCCTGGACTGATAGATCTGACCCCTAATTCTAGACTGAATCAATTTTGATTTAGAAATATTGGGGCAGATGGGGAGAGGGCAAAAGGAATGAACCAATAGACCTTAGACTCGCTAACATACAATCCATGAGATTGCCTAAAGCTACAGGCAAAGACTGGGTAATTAACCTCTATCGAATTACAGACGTAATAGCATCAAGCCTGGGCATGTTCAATGAAAAACTACACCTAATTACACAACAAACTCAACCCTTGATCAAAAATGATTGAAAAACACAGACACTGTGATGGTAAGTCAAACTCAAAGTCTGTGTCTATATAGTCACAGAGTCATAGAGATTTGCAGCATGGAAATAGGCCCTTTGGCCCAACTTGTCCATGCCAACCCTTTTTTTAACCCCTAAGCTAATCCCAATTGCCCGCATTTGGCCCATATCCCTCTATATACATCTTACCCATGTAACTGTTAAAATGCTTTTTAAAAGACAAAATTTGTACCCGCCTCTACTACCATCTCTGGCAGCTTGTCGCAGACACTCACCACCCACTGTGTGAAAAAATTGCCAGTCAGGACCCTTTTGTATCTCTCCCCTCTCACTTTAAACCTATGCCTCCTAGTTTTAGGTGCCCCTACCTTTGGGAAAAGATGTTGATTTTCTACCTTATCTATGCCCCTCAATATTTTATAGAGCTGTATAAGGTCACTCCTCAGCCTTCTATGCTTCAGAGAAAAAAGTTTATGCATTATCTCTTGTCTATTTAAGTAATTTTAAAATTGTAGTCTCAATTTGGTTCAATGTTCATCGAAATCAGATGATGCAGACAATTGTCCTGAATGTACAACATTCTCCCTGATAACTCTTGGGAACTAAAGCAATGTTATACAGTCAATCTTAAGGATATAATTATGATTTAAGATGTGGATTCATTGACTGTTGTTCAAAGATAAAAAAAATGCTGACATTCAAAATAGAGCTGTAGTCTTAACTTAAAATCAAAAGATTATTGTCAAAGTTCAGCACAAATTTGTAGGATTTAATTACATCTGCATCAGCATTGTCTGCACCACAGTCTGAACATTGAACCAACTTGTGGTGCATCTGGCCTAAATATTAAAACGTCTTAAAAAAATTCCAAGTTAATTCATGTGTTGGCTGTGACTCAGTTAGTAGCACCTATTTTTCAGGGTCACAAGGATGTGAGTTCAAGCCCCACTCCTGGAACTGAACACAAAGGTTAAAAGTTGATGCTTTATTGCGGAGCAAGTTTTTATTTATTACTGTCACAAGTAGGCGTACATTAACACTGCAATGAAGTTACTGGGGTGTCACAGTGGTCAGCACGGCTGCCTCGCAATGCCGGGGACAATTCGATTCCTGGCTTGGGTCACTGTCTGTGTGGAGTTTGTACATTCTCCCCATGTCTGCGTGGGTTTCCTCCAGGTGCTCCAGTTTCCTTCCACAGTCCAAAGATGTGCAGGTTAGGTAAATTGTCCATGCTAGATTCTCCCTCAGTGTACCCGATCAGGCACCGGAGTGTGGCGGCTGGGGGATTTTCACAGTAACTTCATTGCAGTGTTAATGTGAGCCTACTTGTGACTAGTAAATAAATTTTAACTTTAAAATTGTGAGAATGCACTAAAATTGTGATGCACTACTGGAGATGTTGTCTTTCAAATAAGACATTAAACCAAAGCTCTGTCAGGTGGATGCAAAAGATCCCCGAACTGTTTTGTAGAGGAGTTATCCCTAGTGTCTCTGTCAATACTTAACCCTCAATCAACATCACAAGATCGGATCAGCTGAACATTATCGCATTACTAGACAGGGTAGATGCAGGGAGGATGTTCCCGATGGTGGGGGAGTCCAGAACCAGGGGTCACAGTCTGAGGGTTCAAGGTTGACCATTTAGGATGGAGGTGAGGAGACATTTCTTCACCCAAGGAGTGGTGAGCCTGTGGAATTCATTACCACAGGAAGTAGTTGATGCCAAAACGTTGAATGTATTCAAGAGATGGCTGGATATAGCACTTGGGATGAATGGGATCAAGGGTTATGGGGAGAAAGGAGAATTAGGCTATTGAGTCGGATGATCAGCCATGATCGCGATGAATGGCGGGGCAGGCCCAAAGGGCCGAATGGCCTCCTCCTGTTCCTATCTTTTATATTTCAATGTTTCTGGGATCTTGCTGTGTGTAAATTTCCTCTCGTTTCCTACATTGCAGCAGTGGCTACACTTCAAAGGGGCCTCATTGACTACAAAGCATTTTGGATGTCCGGCAGTTATTGAAGGTGTTATATAGATTCAAATCTTTCTTTCTTTAGGTCATTTCATAAAAGATGTATCATTCATCAAACCCAAGGGTTGCCTAATATTCTCACTGACGTTTTAAACTTGGCTGTTAAAAGAGATGGTAATTAAAATCTCTTTCTTGAACGCACTTACAAATAATGCAACAAACGTTCAAAACTAGTACACTGCAGCTTATCATTCCTCTAAACATAAATACAGAAAAAGACAGCAGGAAACCAACACAGTTGGTTCTGTATACCCCACATTTCCACGTATACAAAGAAACAAAGGAGATGATTACAGGATGGAGGAAAAGAGATTAAACCTTGGAATCGTGGCAAACTGGTGCACACCTTTGCTAATAATTAATTAGAGCCAGTGCTACATAACCTACAAAAACTTTGTAAGAGTAAGAAAGATGTTATGGAACCTGTATATTTGAAATAGGAGCTATACTTTCAGAAATGCATATGATTTGGAGGAATTCTTTTGAGATACTTCCATACTACTTTTATGCCAATCCTGAACAGAAGGAGATTTGCCACTAACCTAGGAACAAAGGATATTCTTCTGTGTTGCAAACGTTAGGACAAGCAAGGATTCCTTCTCTGGTTACACCTTAGCATCTGCCACTGACCAGCCGTGATTTGATGCCAATGTAAAAAGTGCCCAAGGTTGTTGAGAAGACCCATGAGGCAGAACTTGATGTATGTATCCTACAGCTCGGGAAAAAAAAAATTAGATAAATAAATGAAACATTTGAAGGGCACGTTCCCACACACTGGTCCAAATTTTACATAAACTATAATTCCTTCCTGAAGCTACCAATCTTCGGAACAGCCGTGAAAATTCCAACTGGATCAGATCCCTGATCAAAGGCTGCAGCGCGAATGTTCAAATGATTCAGGTCAATGCTTACTTTGTTCTCCTGTTTAGGTCTCACTGTCTCACAAATGATGATGCTCAGACGATTTTTCCAGAATCCAGAACTCTTGGCCGGAACGATGAGCTGGTCTCTATCAAATCCAGTGAGAGGTCTCACAACACCAGGTTAAAGTCCAACCAGTTTATTTGATAGTAAACCCACAAGTTTACTATCAAATAAACTGGTTGGACTTTAACCTGGTGTTGTGAGACTTCTTAGTGTGTTTGCCCCAGTCCCACGCCGGCATCTCCACATCATCTCTATCAAATCCAACAGGAAGTTCAGGAAAACTAGTCTTACCCAGAGATTGGTTCGAACTTGCAGCCATGGGGTGTAGTTGGGGCACAAATCACAAAGACGCCTTTAAAAAGTGGGTTGGTAAATGCATGAGGAAAAGTAGAATAGAAACTGCCCTGAGAGTGTGGGGTCAGGATAAGAGGAACTTTTTCCCTATAATGCAGAAGGAGGCCATGTGACCCATCGAGTCTGCATTGACCACAATCCCACCCAGGCACTATTCCCGTAACCACACATATTTACCCTACAAATCCCCTGACACTAGGGTCAATTTAGCATGGCCAATCAACCCAAACCCACACATCTTTAAACTGTGAGAGGAAACAGGGCACCCAGAGGAAACCCACACAATGTGCAAAACTCCACTCAGACAGTGACCCAAGCCAGGAATCGAACCCAGGTCCCTGGCGCTGTGAGACAGCAGTGCTAACCACTGTGCTACTGTGCTACCCCTTGTTGGCTGTAAACATTAGGCTGTTTGGTCTGTTTCTGTGTCATAAATTTGCATTTTTACAGCGCTTTTCACAGCCACTGGAAGTCTCAAAGCACTTTACAGCCAATGAAGTACTCTTCAGTGTGTAGTTACTGCTGTAGGAAACACAGCAGCCAGATTGTACACAGCAAGCTCCCATGACAGCAATGCAACAGTGACCAAGTCCCCTCTGGGGACAGAAAATTGGACAGAACACCAGGGAGAATGTGCCTGTCGTCAGTGGAATGAGATTTTTTCCATTTGCCTGTAAGGGTACAGATGGGGATCCTATGAGCTTAATGTCTGATTGGAAGGACAGTACATCTGAAAGTGCAGCACTCCTTCAGTGCTGCACTGGAATGGCAGCCTTGTTTTTTTGCGACCAAGCCCTGCAGTGGGCTCAAACTCAGTGGCGAGAGCGATGCAAACTGAACACTCTATGCAGGTGAATTTAGGAAGGCGAGTGAGGTGACTGGGTGCCAGCCCTCTGATGCCACACTCTGACCCATGCCAAAGATGCTTAAAAAATGCATCAGTTCAGCTGGGTGTCCAATTCAAGTAAGAGCCACTTTATGCACTCAAACTACAGCCTTAAATCTGTGATTGGCAGGGGCACAGATAGCTCCATATCTAAGCATTCTTTCCTGAAACTATACTCTTCTCCAGCGACATGAAGGACTTCATCAATGATGTTGGCGTAAGGGATCTTTCATTAGTGCTGAGATTGGCTTTCTTATCTCATGCATGTACGTCAGAGTAAGATAACTGTGTCATCTGTGGTGCACTGCAGTTTTAAATAACAGTAATCACTCAGTCAGACAGCCTTGTGTTAATGCATGAACGTAATACTTTACATTTTAACACAAAAAGCAGCAAATTAAAGCCAAGCAATCCCTTATTAAAAGCATAGTAAGAGTCCTTGTAATGTTTCATTTTGAAGAATGAACAAGGCAGCGATAATAGAATTACACGCCAGTTACAGAACAGAAATAGATTATTAAGCCCAGCTGGTATATGCTGGTATTTATACTCCAAGCCAGCCTCCTCCCACCCCCATTTCATCTAACACAATCTGCATATCCTTCCATTTATTTCTCCTCCATCTAGTTTTCCCTACTGGACGTCTCTGCTACTGTAACTGGTAGCAAGTTCCACATTCTCATCACACCCTGGCCCCCATCAGCTTCATCTCAATTTTCTAGACCTTCAGTGCCTCTCTATATCTTTTTCCTCTTCTAAATCCAGCACCGACCTCTCTGACCGAGTTTCAGATCGCCTGACGTCTCTATCTTGGATTTGTTTATTTGTTAGCGTCTCATCTCAAGTAGGCTTACATTAACACTGCAATGAAGTTACTGTGAAAATCCCCCAGTCGCCACACTCTGATGCCTGCTCGGGTACACTGAGGGAGAATTTAGCATGGACAATGCATGTCTTTCGGAGGAAACCAGAGCACTAGGAAGAAACCCATACAGACATGGGGAGAGTGTGCAGACTCCAACACAGACAGTGACCCAAGGCGGGAATCGAACCCAGGTCCCTGGTGCTGTGGGGCAGCAGTGCTGACACTTTTTTGATATCAATCATAGCCTGATAACTCTCTGGTGAAGCATTTACTATATAAATACAATTTGCCTTTGATTTTTATATCACGAACAAACACGAGCATTAAATAAAAAGGGCATCCCATGTGACCGGCTAAATAATGGAGCAGAAAGTGTTTCATTATCAATCACGTGGCAGTGTAACGTGAACACCTCTCCTTCACCCACGTAACTGAGACCAAACACGCTCAATGACACTAAAGGTTCCATGATGTGATAAGTAGCAGTAGAGAAGATCAGCGCCTTTAAACTGATGACCTATATAGAGAGGAGATTGTATTCACGAGGTCAGACTCCTTGAGAAGCCAATGTCACCTGATCGGCAACTGTCAGCCTAGTCACTGTAATCCACCTGCAATGATGGCTGCTTACACCCAACCTGAAGAGGCAGGGTGACAGGAGGGTAGGTCACATTCTGCCCTGTTCATTCAGCCACCAAAGATGAGGCACTCAAATCCCTCCTGGAAGGATGATAACTTTCCCCTTCTCTTTTGGTGAAGCTGGTCGAGCCCAGTCACCTGCTTCGTACAAGATTATGGAAACACCACTGTGCTTGATGGATAACTTACTGACAGCCACCTGGAAAAATCCATTTACCCGTTAGCAACAAGAGGAAGGGCGAATGACAGTTTTACCGAGGGAATAATTCACACCCTACAGCAGCAATCAAAATGACCTGATAAAGCCATTGTATTTTCACAGAAAAAGCATTCAGCAGTAAATTTTCAAAGCAAACAGGCTTGTCAGCATTCATAACAGTAAATATACTCTGTTGTATGTTGGTTATAGTTGACTAAGGAACGGTTGAAGAGACATAGATCTGTCTGAATAACTGGTTTATTGGATGAATGTAGCTATTTACAGATATACTGCAGGTGTTACTCAATTTAAGCCATTATTCTCCTCCTTCTAGACTCCTGGTCTTATAGCTCGCTCTTGTATCATTATGTGGGTGGTACTGTTTCCTTGAATCTCAAACGTTAACCCTTTCAGCCCTGAGCACCCTAATACTTCTGCCACCCCACCCAAGTTTTTGTCCAAATATGTTTCACATGTATATTTACACGTTATCCCTTCTCTCCGCTGGTTTCTGACTTCATAGGTTCATTGGCTCTGGAGGTTTCATGGCTCTCACTGATTGTGTCACTTGTGTGGTTTAGAAGGTTGGCTGTCACCCTGTAATGACTCAGGAAGCCCAACTGGAAAGGACATACTCAGTTGTCCTTAGTGTCAGGGGCTCTAGCAGGATAGATATGTGGGGCCATGGAGATAGGGTCTGGATTTGATTGTAAGGGGTGCAGGCTTGATGGGCCAAATGGCCTCCTTCTGCACTGTGGGAATTCTTGATCGCCCATTGCCTGGACCTCTTTCTGGTGAGCTTGTCCAGGCCACTGGTCCCTGCCTGGGATGACATTTCAGCAGGGAAGGCTCAGTGGCTGAGTTTCAACTGGGCAAGCTAGTGCCTGTTACCAGAACTCATACTCAACGAGCCTCGCAGGGAGATCAATTAATGATTCCCCATGGACCTTATGGTGGTTTTCACATACCCTTTGGACTATTTTGGATGGCCTTCTGGAAGAGTTTCAGGATCTGGTGCATTGTCAGTTCGATTTTCATCGTCTGGTTCTTCCTAATATAGAATGTGGATGGTTCACTGATCTGGACTGAGAGTCCCTTTTTCTTCTCTTGGTCTGATGTTTCTCTCTCCCAGATGGATTTTATGGATTTATCCCTTTCTTGATATTTACCACGTTCCCTATCCTTGGCCCTGGTTCCTTAATGATTCCTTCTGCCTTCCTTTATTTCTGGACAGATGACTCTATGTAACCTCTGGTTCCTGATGCCATGGGGAATCTTGCATCACTGCCTCTGGAGATAGTTGTGTGGACAAGACAGGGAGCTGTGAGAAAGGCACTTTATTAACATCTTGCTTCCCTTCAAACTCCAATAACCCGAGTGTCGCAGTAAAGTCTGTGTCTTCCAACATGGAAGAGATGGCATTGTCTAGTTCAGTTCTGTCTTTGCACCCACTATAACCACTTTTGGCAGATGGATAGGTGTGCATGAATTTACCAAGGGGTCAACACCATCAGATGAATGAGGCTTTGGACCAGGTATTCTATCATTTGAGTTTTGTCTTCCACCTTCTCAGCTGATGCACAGGGTGATAAAGTACTCAGGTACTTGCTGATCCAATTGGATCATTACCACTTCAGCAATAACAGGTTTACTCTCTGGCCCCTGGACTTGCCAAAGGACTGGCCTATCGACTTCTGTGAGGAGTGTCAATAAATCAGCGCTGAAATTCCAATCAAGATCATCAGATCTTATGGACAGTTTGAGGGTCTCTGGTTAAGTGTCATTCATGACTATTCAATGATGGTATAATCAGACAAAGTCGGCATGGATTTACAAAGGATCTTGCTTGTCGGATCTATTGGAATTCTTTGAGGATGTAGAGTTGACTAAGGACAACAAGTGGATGTAGTTTATTTAGATTTTCAGAAGACTTTTAACAATGTTTCACATAACAGACCACTATATAAAGTTAAAGCACATGGTAATGTCTTGAGATGTATAGAAAGCTGGTTAGCAGATAGGAAGCAAAGAGTTGGCATAAATGTGTCATTTTTTGATTGGCAGTCCGTGATTGGTGGGGGTCCACAGGGATCTGTGCTAGGACCCCAACTGTTCACATCATATTAATGGTTTGGAAGAGGGAACTGAATTATTATCTCCAAATTTGCAGATGATACAAAGTTGGGTGGGAGGTTGAGCTGTGAGGAAGATGCAGAGATGCTTTAGTGTGATTTGGCTGAGTGTGTGGCCATATGCATGGCAGGTGTAGTAAATGTGGATAAATGTGAGGTTATCCACTTTGGTAGCAATAATTGAAAGACAGATTATTACTTGAATGGATGTAAACTGAATGACGTGGATACTCAATGAGACCTTGGAGACCTCGTGCATCAGTCCCTGGAAGTAAGAGCACAGGTACAGCAAGCAGTAAAGAAGGCAAATAGTATGTTGGCCTTCATAGCAAGAGGATTTGAGTGCAGGAATAGGGATGTTTTGCTGCAATTGTGTAAGGCATTAGTGAGGCCACACATAGAGTATTGCGTGCAGTTTTGGTGTCCTTACCTGAGGAAGGATGTCCTTGCTATAGAGAGACTACGGTGAAGGATTACCCAGCTGATCCCTAAGATGGCAGGTCTGTCATATGAGGAGAGACTAAGTCAGTTAGGATTATATTCACTGGAGTTTAGAAGAGTGAAAGGGGATCTCATAGAAACTTATAAAATTCTAACCAGATTAGACAGGTAGATTCAGAGAGAATGTTCCCAATGATGGGGGGGTCCAGAACTAGGGGTCATAGCTTGAGGATATGGGGTAAACCTTTTAGAACTGAGGTGAGAAGAAATTTCTTCACCCAGAGAATGGTGAATGTGTGGAATTTACTACCACAGCAAGTAAGTGAGGCCAAAATGTTGTCTGATTTCAAGAAGAAATTAGATATAGCTCTTGGAGCTAAAAGCATCAAGGGATATGGGGAGAAGGGGGGATCAGGATATTGAATTTGATGATCAAAATGAATGGCTCAAAGGGCTGAATGACCTACTCCTTCTTCTAGTTTCTATGGTTCTATATCCTCCGCTGCCTTGATAAGGTTGAGATTGACACAGGTATCATGGCTCAGAAGAAATAATTCCCGGTTGCAAACAAAATATTATATTTCCAGTATTTGTTTGTTCCTGTCTTGGAGCATTGCTTGTAACATGCCTATAACTTGTAGTTTGATCTGTCATGAACCATATAACTAGGTCTCAGTTGTCCTTACTAGGCATGGTTCTTTATCGGATAAGACTACTACACTAACGCCTGTAACCAATTTGACATTAGTGATGTGTCCATTGGCACAAATGTCCACATTCCGGAAAGTGTATTGTGGATCTTTGATCTGTCTTTGGAAACATTGTTATTTCACTTCTTGCTGAGACTGCTCTAAGCCACGCTGTTTGACTGGGTAGAAGGAGTGCACAGTTTATGTAGCTCCACTACTCCAGAGGTCACACTACTAGTTTAAAAATTTCATTCACTCACCAAAATGACCAAGTATTTACCTTCAATGCTGTTCGACCCAGAACAAAATAGACTTTGTTCAGAGGTGTTTCAATAAACTCAGAATGATTAATTTATTATAAAACAAAATATATTTTTCAAACAAGTTGGAAGAACTGGTGAACAGACAATTGTACTCTGGAAGTATAACTATCTATCCCACTTTAAAAGTGCTCCAACATGCTCACACACGCAAATAAACAAAGCTAGGATCTATGCAGAGATGGCATTTGGAGGATAGGCTTCATAAAATAAATAATAAAGCTTGCAGGGTTCCGACATTGTCGATCTAGAGCTCCCTCATGTGAAGGCGAGCAACTTGATCCCAGTAGAGGTTCTCACCAGTGGAGCTCCAGCATGGAGGAGGATATGGAGCTGAATCAATTCTTCTTTTCTCAGCTTTTCAGGTTTCCAAATGCTAGAGTCATACAGAACAGAATTAGGCCCTTCAGGCCAACATGTCAATGCTAGCCATCAAATACCAAACAACACCAATCCCAGTTACTAACACTTGGTCCATTGCATACTATGCCTTGGCGATTTAAGTGCTCATCCAAATGCTTCTTAAATGTTATGAGAATACCTGCCTCCACCAACCTCTCAGGTACCATAGAAAGCATTCTTTCTGATTATATCACAGCTTGGTATGGCTCCTACTCTGCCCAAGACGGCAAGAAACTACAAAATGTCATGAATGTAGCCCAATCCATCATGCAAACCAGCCTCCCATCCATTGGCTCTGTTTACACTTCCCACTGCATTAGAAAATTAAGGACCCCACGCACTCCGGACATTCTCTCTTCCACCTTCTTTTGTTGGGAAAAAGATACAAAAGTCTGAGGTCATGTACCAACCGACACAAGAACAGCTTCTTCCTTGCTGCCATCAGACTTTTGAATGGGCACGCCCGGCATTAAATTGATCTTTCTTTACACCCTGGTTATAGCTGTAACGCTACATCTGCGCTTTCTTATTTCCTTCTCTATGAATGGTATGCTTTGTCTGTATAGTGTGCAAGAAACAATATTTTTCACTGTATGCTAATATATGTGACAATAATAAATCAAATCAAAATGTTCCACATTTCCACCACCTTCTGGGTGAAAAAATCTTTCCTCAGATCCCCCTAAATCACTTTTTCCACACCTCTGGTCTTAGGTATCTCTGCCACGGGAAAAAGATTCTTACTATCTACCCTATCTGTGCCTCTCATAATTTTGCATACGTCTATCAATTCCCCCTCAGCGTGCTTTGTGCCACAGAAAACAAACACAGCTTATCTGGTCCCTCCTCATAACTGAAACTTTTCATCCCAGGCAACATCCTGGTGAATCTCCTCAGCCCCGTCTCCAGTACAATCACATCCTTCTGATCGTATGGTGACCAGTGCTGCACACAATATTCTATCTATGGCCTAACTAATGTTTCATAAAGTTGTACCAAAATTTCCCTGTGCCAATATTCAATGCTACGGCTAATGAAGGCAAGCCTTCTTCACCACCCTATCTATCTATGCTGCCATCTTCAGGGATCTATGGACTTGTACACCAAGGTCCCTTTATCCCTCAATATTCCCTGGGGACCCTATCATTCATTGTATATATATCCTACCCTTACTAGACATCCCAAAATGCATCACTTCACACTTAGCAGGATTAAATTCCGTCTGCCATTGATCTCCCCAATTTACCAGCTGATCAATATCAGCCTGTAACCTAAGACTGTTCTCTCCACTATAACAACACCACCAATTTTCATGCTATCTGCGAACTTGCTAATTATAGAAACTGCAGTAGGCGACGGTGCAGAGGGACCTCGGGGTCCTTGTGCATGAGTCACAAAAACCCAGCTTGCAGGTGCAGCAGGTGGTCAGGAAGGCAAATGGGATGCTGGCCTTCATAGCGAGGGGGATTGAATATAAAAGTAGGGAGGTCTTGCTGCGGCTGTATAGGGCATTGGTGAGGCCGCAGCTGGAGTACTGTGTGCAGTTTTGGGCGCCGTACTTACGCAAGGATATTTTGGCCTTGGAGGGAGTGCAGAGAAGGTTTACTAGGCTGATGCCGGAGTTGAGGGGGTTGAGCTATGAGGAGAGGCTGAATAAACTAGGCTTGTACTCGTTAGAGTTTAGAAGAATGAGGGGAGATCTCATTGAGACGTATAAGATGATGAATGGGATGGATAGGATAGAGGTGGAGAGGCTCTTCCCGCTCAGAAAGGACAGTAGGACTAGGGGGCACAGCCTCAAGATAAAGGGGGGGCGGTTTAGAACGGAGTTGAGAAAGAACTTCTTCACTCAAAGGGTGGTGAATCTCTGGAATTCTCTGCCCGTTGAAGTGGTGGAGGCTGCCTCGCTAAATATTTTTAAGACGCAGGTTGATGGGTTTTTGATAAGAGAGGGGATTAAGGGTTATGGGGAGAGGGTGGGAATGTGGAACTGAGCCACGACAGATCAGCCATGATCTTATTGAATGGCGGGGCAGGCTCGAAGGGCTAGATGGCCTACTCCTGCTCCTATTTCTTATGTTCTTATGTTCTTATGTTCACTTTCACATCCAAGTTGTTAATAGATATAACAAGCAGCACAAGGTCCCAGCACCGATCTCTGTGGGATACCGTAGGCTGATTTTGTTGGCAGAATGGGGCTCGTATCATTAAGGGGCGAGAAACTGGGCACGCACCCTATTTTTCACCCGATCTTACTGTCTCTTCATGCCCATTGACCAGCGTGATGAGCCAGTAAGGTTGTCCCTTTTGTCTTTCTGAATACTGATGGAAAATATTTATTTAAGACCTCGCCCACACCCTCTGGCTCTCACACAGATTGCCCCTTTGTTCTGAATTAGCCCCACTCCTTCCCTGGTCATCGTCTTGCTCTTAATATACTTAGAAAATATCTTGGGGGCTATTCTTAATTTTATCTTCCAATGATATTTCGTGGTCCCCTAATTTCTTTTGTAAGCACCTTCCCCAATACTCTCTTTATACTACTGATGGGCCGCCCCTATTTTTAGTGCACTATGCCTACCGTATCATAGAATCCCCACAGTGCAAGTGGAGGCCACTTGGCCCATCGAGCCTGCACCATCTCACTGACAGAGTATCTTACCCAAGCCTTCCCAACTGTCCTAACCCCATAACCTACACATTTATCACGGCTAATCCATCTAACCTACATATCTTTGAACACTAAAGGGCAACTTTACTATGGCCAGTCAACCTAACCTGCACATCTCTGGACTGTGGGAGGAAACTAGAACACCAGGAAGAAACCCATGCAGACATAGGGAGGATGTGCAAACTTCACACAAACACTCACCTGAGGCTGGAATTGAACTCGAGTCCCTGGTGCTGTGAGGCAGCAGTGCTGACCACTGTGTCACCGTGTATACATTGTTTTTTTTCTTTACCAAACCCTTGATACCACTTGCCATCCAGAATTCCCTGGACTTGCTGCACTTGTCCCCCACTCTTAGAGGCTGTGGTTTCTCTGTCTTTGAGTTGATATGATGTGGAGATGCCGGCGTTGGACTGGGGTAAACACAGTAAGAAGTCTGACAACACCAGGTTTCAGTCCAACCGATTTATTTGATAGTAAACTCACAAGCTTTCGAGGTTACCCCCTTCGTCAGGTGAACTCTCCATTCACCTGACGAAGAGGCTAACGTCGAAAGCTTGTGAGTTTACTATCAAATAAATCGGTTGGACTTAGACCTGGTGTTGTCAGACTTCTTACTGTGAGCTGATAACCACACGTGAAAATTCAGACAAGGCAGGGAGAGCATGAGCTAAGGCAGCCATTCTTTTTGGTTTACTCCCCAAAGCTGAATTCAAAATAACAGGTTCAAAACTTAAACCTCCCTTGTCAGGATATTTCCAGTAAAGCACTAGCTTTTGCCTTTGAACCAGTTTTCAATTAAAATAACTGCAGTTCAAACAGACAGACAGCTACATACCCCACTGCCCCAGTACCACGCTGATCAGATAGCTGAAACTGGATGATTTCCTAGTAAAGGCATGATTGTTGATAGTCTAAAGTGGACTTTGCGACATTCTTTTAGAAAAATCCAAGTGTCCTTCCATAATGTGAAAGAAAAAATACAGTTTGTGAAGATATGACGCGCAAAGATTCTCTTGTTATCTTCTGTGTATATCTGGAGGTTTTAGTTCTGCACATCTTTCCTAAGTTGTCAAAACTGTTTGCAAGAAAAGCAGTCTGTGGGATTGCAGGATACTGTTTGCTGTCTGTGGGGCTTTTGGCAGTGGCGCCGTTTAATGGCATCTTGAACATTTGTTCCATGTGGTGTCTTTTCCCTGGAATGCCATTGACATTCTTTTTAATAAGTTGTACCGCCATTGGGAGTTTAGAATCATACAGAGGGATGCAATTCTGAATTTTAAAAATCTCTTCCTTTAGAAAGCTCAGTTCTGTGTTTGCTCAAGTGTTTCCACGCCCAAATCAGGCTGGCGAAGTGGATTTGGAATCCATTGCTGCTTTAAGCACTCTGGAGGTTCGCCTTGATTTTTTTGAATTTCTGTTGCAATAATGGAGTTTTCCTGCGCTGATCAGCCTTTCCCTGATATCCATTGCAGTCAATGACTCTTTGTGTTTATCACTTTAAAACTCAGCCCAATCTACTCAATTTCTCCTCGTAAGAAAGTCCCTCTGTATCTGGGATCAATCTAGTGGACTTTCTGTGGACTCCCTCCAATGCCATCTTTAGACTGGCAAACTTTTCTAAAGTTGTTTTTCTGAGATTTTGGGGTCCTTCACAGCTGCCGCTTTACTCTGGACTATAGGTCTTGTAAATGGTGGACGGGCTTTGGGGAGTCAGGACATGAACTGCTAACTTCTGACGACCAATTAGTTGATAAGGGTGGTGCAGTCGATTTTCTGGTCAAAGTAAACCCCAGGATATTGATAGTGGGGGATTCAGTAATGATAATGCCATTGATTGTCAAGATGAGATGGTTAGATTATCTCAGGTGTCACGACTTGGCATTTGTGAAGTGTGAATGTTACTTTTGCAATCATATTACCCCGTTCACACTTTCACCAAATTGACATGCACAAAAGTGTAAAATCCAAACCATGCAAGGGCAAGTCTAACAGCACAAGAACAGAATCTACCCTCATGTATTTGCTCACATTTCCGATTTCTTTCTGTCTTTGTATTGTATGTAGATTCAGCCAAAATATTTTTCCTGTTATCACCCGAGTATTTAATACGGGTTTGACTGGGTTTCAGTGTTTCTGCAATGTCGGGTAGTTAATAAAGACAGCACACTAATTCCCTCTAGAATTGATACCTTCATTTCATTTTCGCCCACACCCTCCAAAGTCAATGTTTTCATTGTATTGTTTCCTGCAGAGCAACTAAGGGCAACACAGTCTCAATGTAATGTGGCCAAACCTATTGCTGGAAACTCCCCCCATGGCTTAGTGAGTTTCTTCTGTGAAAATCTGAGGCACAAGTCACAATTTTGGCACCCAATCTGCACTAAATTAACAGGAACATGGGATTATGGGCTGGATTATATAGGCAGGCACGATGTGGAGATGCCAACGTTGGACTGGGGTAAACACAGTAAGAAGTCTCACAACACCAGGTTAAAGTCCAACAGATTTATTTGGGTACAAACACCACTAGCTTTCAGAGCAGCGCCCCACCCCCCCACCCCCCCATCCCACACAACCCTAACACGCTCCCCCCCCCCCCACCCCACACAACCCTAACACGCTGTAGGTGAGCTAAGCGGACGAGCACCCCTCAAGGATAGAAAGTCCCACCTTCGGGAGCTTGCCAGTCAATCTGGTTAGATTTGTGGAACTCTACATTCCTCAAACATTAGCTCCTCAGGCATCTCAACCCGAACCCTTCGCCTCTTTTCAAAAAGTAGAAAAGCTAAAATAGAAAGAGTCGAGAGCTTCAAGATTTTAGGTGTCCATATCACCTGTCCTGGTCCCTCCATGCACACGCTGTAGTTAAGAAAGTACACCAATGCATCTGCTATCTCAGGAAATTTGGCTAAGGAAATTTGGCACATCAGCTACGACTTTCACCAACGTTTACCGATGCACCATAGAAAGTATTCTTTCTGCTTGTATCATAGCTTGTTATGGCTCCTGCTCTGCCCAAGACCACAAAAAACTGCAACAGGTCGTAAGTGTAGCCCAATCCATCACACAAATCAGCCTACTATCCATTGACTCTGTCTACACTTCCTGCTGTCTCGGCAAAGCAGCCAGCATAATTAAGGACCTCATGCACCCCGGGCATTCTGTCTTCCATCGTCTTCTGTCGGGAGAAAGATACAAAAGTCTGAGGTCATGTACTAATACAAGAACAGCTTCTTCCCTAATGTCATTAGCCTCGGGTAGACCAACTGTGCAAATACACAAACATGTCTGGACCTGATTCATCAATCACCCATCAAAGGTCGTTGCACTCTACTGATACTTAGCACGAGATCATTGCACCCCATTGAAATGCACCAGCCTATTGTTAGAAGCCCAGATCGGGCCAGACTTTCTGTCACCAAGAGTTCCTGCAGTTACCTTATCTGATAACAGGTTACACGTAAGCAACAGCGTGGAGATGGACACCTGAGGGTGGACCCTGGTGCCCAGATATCAAGAAACCCACTGGGTATTGGAACCCCCTCCTGGAACTTCATTAGCTGGAAACCAGAGAGGTTTCTGGAAAGGCAAACAGGCAGGGGGATAAAGGGACACATTTCAGACACACCAGCAGCGAAGACTTGATGAGGGAGGTGACCTTGATCACCCAGAAGACTAACCAGAGGAGGAAGGAAGGAAGGATCTGCCATCGAGACTCACCTTCGTGACGACAGACCAGAGGAACTCAGAGAATCGAGCCTGTGTGGAGTTTGCACATTCTCCTCGTGTCTGCGTGGGTTTCCTCTGGGTGCTCCGGTTTCCTCCCACAGTCCAAAGATGTACGGGTTAGGTTGATTGGCCACGCTAAATTGTCCCTTAGTGTACTAAGATGCTTAGGTTAGAGGGATTAGCGGGTAAAATGTGTATGGCTATGAGGATAGGGCCTGGGTGGGATTGTGGTCGGTGCAGACTCGATGGGCTGAAGGGCCTCTTTCTGTACTGTAGGGTTCCATGAATTCTATGCAGTTTAACCAAACCATTTTGCGGGTTTTGAATGGATCTACCTTTCATTAAGTTGATCTTTCTCCACACTGTAGCTATGACTGTAACACTACATTCTGCACTCTATCATTTCCTTTATGAATGGTATGCTTTGTCTGTGTAGTGTGCAAGAAACAATACTTTTCACTGTATGTTAATACATGTGACAATAATAATAAATCAAGTCAAATCAGCTGTTAAAAAGACTTGCCAGGTAGTCTGAGACGGGCTATATGAGCAAATCTGAATCACAATCCTGAAGGAACCTTTTGGGATTAAAGCTAATTGCACAGAGATGTGATATTTCTTTAAAAAAAAGTACTCTCACGGTTTTAAATTCAGAAGTTTTAAGTTGCTCCCCACATAGAAGCTAACATTAATCTGTGCAGAGTGCATAGTGTCTAGACTGAAAAACATAGGTGGTATGTGTTTAGCAGAGTGCGACAGGGGAAGAGGACAGCAGCATTGAAACCGTCATCACTATCAATGGTTTTCTTCACTGTATCATTGGGAACATAACCCACCCCGCCGGCAACTTGGCTTTTTAAAGATGCGGGGGTGCGTGCGGGGGGAAGTGGTACTATTTTTAAAGGCTGTCCCAGTGCACAAAAGTTCACCAGGGAGCTCCCACAACGCATCCCCCACCACACCCCAGCACTTGGGATGTGTTGAACTGGAAATTCAGATTTGATTCTGAGCTAAATTTTCACCATTATTATGCCTTTAAGATATACAGCACAGATGCTCCCTTTAGGGGTGACAGTGGTGCAGTGGTATTGTCACTGGACTGGTAATCCAGAGATCCAGGGCAATGGTCTGGGAACCTGGGTTCAAATCCCACCAGGGCAGATGGTGAAATTTGAACTTAACAAAGGAATTAAAAGTCTAATGATAACTACAAAACCATTGTCATAAAAACCCATCTGGTTCACTAATGTCCCTTTAGGGAAGAAAATCTGCCATCCTTACCTGCTCTGGCCTACATGTGACTCCAGAGCCACAGAAATGTGGTTGACCTTATTACCCTCAGGGATATCTCCTCGATTGGGAAATAACTCAGGCTGTAGAGTTCTACAGTGGAGATAAGGGTCTCTACCCTTTTGAAAAAGGAAGTCTGAAGTCAACAGAATGATTTGTTAAAATTATGAAAGGTTTTGATCAAATGGATACAGTGATAATGGTTAGATCGGATAATGGGATTCTCCGATCCTGCCCAATGTGGGAATCATCACGGGCAGGACGGAAAATTTGACGAAGCAGTCAAAGATCCACTGGCTTCTGATGGGAACTTCCGGTCCGGAGTGGACGGGACTGGAAAACCCACAGCCGAATTTCCTCCTGCAGGGAAGAGCGTAACCAGAGGCCATCCAGAAAACCAATAGGAAATCGAGAAGAAGCCTTTTATCCCCCCAGGAGTTTAAGAATGTGGACCTCACTGCCACAGGGAGTGTTTGAAGCAGATATTATAGGTGCATTTAAGGAGGATTTAGACCAGCATATGAAAGAGAGGATTATGATGGTAGCTTTCGATGAGGCTCGAGTGGAACATTTACACCATCGCAGGCTGGTTGGGCCAAATGGCCTGTTTTTTTTTACTTGATCATGGGATGTGGGTGTCACCGACTGGGCCAGCACTTATTGCCCATCCCTGAGGATTTCTGTGGCTTTGGAGTCATGTGTAGGCCAAAGCAGATAAGGATGGCAGATTTCCTTCCCTAAAGGGACAATAGTGAACCAGCTGGGTTTTTACAACAGAGTTTTTATGGCTACCATTAGACTTTTAATTCCTTTCTTTTAAAAATTAAATACAAATTTCACCATTTGCCATGGTGGGATTCGAATATGGGTCACCAGAGCATTGGGTCACTGACGATACCACTGCGCCACTGTCTCCCCTAAAGGGAGCTTCTGTGCTGTATATCCTGTGTAATCTTATACGTGCAATAATGGTGAGACAGGCTTCTTGAAAACTCAGCCCAGGATCAAATCTGAGTTTCCAGTTAGTGGAACAGGAGACAGATACTGATACTGAACTGAAAGAGTTTTCGACCCAGCTATCCGAACAAATCAGATATCGAGTGGTGCAGGAATCATACTGGTGCTTTTTTTAAAATTATTTTTTACTCCATTATTAAAGTTTGATAGCCAATGCTCAGAGTGGATCTGAATCCATCACCTTGAATCTAATGCGTGGTCCACGCGGGTGAGACGAACAAGATCCAAGCTGACAAGATGAGGCATTTCACCCCATCTTAGGCTTGACTTGATGCTTGGATCTTAGCCAAAAGACTGAAAAGTGTAACCCCTGCCAGGTTTTACTCTTGATGTGGAGATGCCGGTGTTGGACTGGGGTAAACACGGTAAGAAGTCTGACAACACCAGGTTTAAGTCCAACCGATTTATTTGATAGTAAACTCACAAGATTTCGGGATTTGCCCCTTCTTCAGGTGAATGGAGAGTTCTGGCCTCAGACAGGGCATAACCCCGAAAGCTTGTGAGTTTACTATCAAATAAATTGGTTGGACTTAAACCTGGTATTGTCAGACTTCTTCCCAGGTTTTACTCTGTCAGGGAGGTACGTCACACACAGCAGTGACCTTCACATTCAAGCTTACTCCAGGTTTTGCCGTTTGCTTTGGAAAGTCACCGAGATAATGGCTGAATTCCTCTGCAGCTTAATTAATGAATCCTTTCCCAAATGTAGAGCAGGTGAACGGTCTTTCGTCAGTGTGAATGTGCTGGTGTCTCAGAAGGTCAGATGACCGAGTGACTCCCTTCCCCAGTGTGAGTGCGTTAATGATATTCCAGCTCTGACTGATATTTGAATTCCTTCCCACAGTCCTCACATTTCCACAGTTTCTCCGTGGTGCAGTTGTTCTCATGGTAAGGAGGTGCACATGATGTTGTGGTAATATAATCAGGGCCTAACTTTCAGGCTGATTAAATTGGATATCCTAAATGAAAGAATTGGGCGCATTGAAATCAAACACAGTCAAACCTCGGGTAGGCCAATTGTACAAATACACAAACATGTCTGGGCCTGACTATCAATCACCAATCAAAGGTCGTTGCACTCTACTGATACTTAGCAGATCATCGCACCCCATTGAAATGCACCGGCCTATTGTTAGAAGCCCAGATTGGGCCAGACTTTCTGTCACCAAGAGTTCCTGCAGTTACCTTATCTGATAACAGGTTACACGTAAGCAACAGCGTGGAGGTGGACACTTGGGGGCGGACCCTGGTGTCCTGTCAGGCAGATATCAAGAAACCCACTGGGTATTGGAACCCCCTCCTGAAACCTCATTGGCCGGAAGCCAGAGAAACTTCTGGAAAGCCAAGCAGGCAGGGGGATAAAGGGGCACATTTCAGACACACCAGCAGTGAAGACTTGGCGAGGGAGGTGAACCTTGACCATCTGGAAGACTGACCGGAAAAGGAAGGAAGGAAGAAGCTGCCATCGAGATTCATCTTTGTGATGATGGACCAGAGGGACTCAGAGAATCCAGCCTGTGGTTTAACCAAACCATCTTTGCGAGTAGTAAACTTGAATCTGGGGTATCCTCTTGTTTTATGTGGGTAATTTAAGGGTTAATAGTGTTATTAATAATAAACTTGTTGAACCTTTACTTGTGTTTGTTCTTTGCCCATCTTGCAAATAAGGGCATTGGGGTAAAACATTGGAGTGAGCAAATTAGTCGAAAATATCCGAGAATTAACAGGTACAACAATGTATAGAATGTGTATTTGATGTATAGGTGTATATGATGTATAGAAGGTATATCTGATTTACAGAATGCATATGTGATGTACAGAAAATGTATATGATGTATAGAAGGTGTATATGATGTACAGAAGGTGGATATGATGTATAGAAGGTGTATATGATGTACAGAAGGTGGATATGATGTATAGAAGGTGTATATGATGTACAGAAGGTGGATATGATGTATAGAAGGTGGATATGATGTATAGAAGGTATATCTGATTTACAGAATGCGTATGTGATGTACAGGAAGTGTATATGATGTACAGAAGGTGGATATGATGTACAGAAGGTGTATATGATGTATACAAGGTGTATATGATGTATAGAAGGTGTATATGATGTATAGAAGGTGGATATGATGTATAGAAGGTGTATATGATGTATAGAAGGTGGATATGATGTATAGAAGGTATATATGATGTATAGAAGTTGTATCTGATGTATAGAAGGTATATCTGATTTATAGAGTGCTGTGATGTACAGGAGGTGTATATGATGTATAGAATGTGAGCGATGCTCCAAGTTTTGCCATTTGTTTTGGAAAGTCACCAAGGTAATTGCTGAATCCCTTTGCCGCTTAACACAAACAAACATTTTTTTTCTTTAAGCTGCTGAGAGTTTCTCAGAATAACTAGGGTTTCACCAGCTTATTCATCATTCTGTACAGGGTTTCAATGATCCAAAGAATACTTCCGAAGCCGTTTGTCTCATCTGCTCTGGGCGTCTAAAGTTTCATTGCTGAAGGTTTTTTCCCACCCATTGTGTTTGCCTCAATCAGGGATACAGTTTCTCTTGAGCAGAATTCTTTCTTCCCCTGTGGAACAACAGGTGGGTAACATCCCGAGGGATGTATTTGTAGAAAACGTACCTCGAGAAAAAAACAATCTGCCAAGACAGAAATCACTGAGTCTCATGACGGAAAATAAGAATAATTAGGGCTGATTCCTCACTTCTGATGAGGAGTAGGCGAGAGATTTGAAAATCTGTCTGAATCATCTGATTGATTGGGGTATCAGCCCCAATTGGGAACAGGGGAATATTCTGGTAATGATTGAGTAAGAATTTTTCATGAGTTTTAGCAACCTGACACCAGGGTCACATGGGAATGCCCATCCCACACTGCGTGGGAAACAGTCCAGCAGTGATTTTCCTGAATTGGCCAATTAGTGGGCCGAGGGCAGACTCACCCTCCAGAGGGGAGCCTCAATGCGGAGGTACTCCATCTTCAACTTTTTCAACTCTTAATTGAGAAAAAAAACCCCTCGGCAACTGGGCCACTGTTGTGGAGGAAGCCTTCAGCTGAAGCCAAGCAGGAGGGGAGGGTCTCTCGGCCTACCTGGAGTGCCGGACCCTCAGCCTGCAACTGGGAGTCTACCTGCGGGCAATTATCCTGTTCCCTGATGCCTCAGGGGCACCTGGGCCTGGAGGCCGAGCGCAGAATTTGCCTCTGGGAAAATGTCTCGGGAATGGGATCAATCTTATTTCAACACATGAGGGCAGCTCCCACACGCACACCCCTATCAGGGCCGAGAAATCCAACCTGTATTTCAGGAGACGGAAGTAGATCAGAGTTTACAAGCAACGTACAGACACAGAGTCAACTGTCTGTACTTGTTCTTCGTTCATCCCCTCCGATTCTCTCTAAGTTGCTGATTCATGTCTGGTCCTGTAGGTGCCAGAACTCTGTCTCAAATTCCCATTTCTCCAGGGTGAGGCTGGCCCTGTTATCGCAATCTGTGGTTAACCTGAGGTTCTCAGAATTGTAGGCAGACCTTAGAAATCTGCCTTTAAGAGTGCAAAAGGGGGAAGGAAGGAACTTGAATTGTAACACGCAGGAAATGAAAAATTGTACAAAAAAGTTGAATGCATTTAAATAAATGTTATTGCTATCACTCAGTGGGAATTTGCAGAAATGTGTGAATGCTTAACTCTCATTAATAAGTAATGGCCTGAATTTTCTGGATGGTGAGCGCTTGGCCACCTTCATCCTGGGAGTTGGTGGAGAAGGCATCCCCACCACTCCTGACAGGCCCACTGCCATTTTGCACTCAATTGGATGCTGATTGGCAGAAGTTCCATCTTCACTTGGACAGAATTCCCGCCTCACAGAGCTGTCGGCCAATAAGATTGTGTTGGCAGCTCTCCAGCCCATCCAAGCACAGCTCCGCGGTGGCCAGAAGAGGTATTGCGGTGCTTTACCTGAGGCTAAGTCCTTGGACCACAGTTCTGGGAAATACCAGCGGTCCCAAGGAGGGGAGAGAAGGAAATGCCTTGGGGAGATGGCACAAGACGGGAAATCTTGGTTTCATGGGGTTGGAGGGAGGGCTGTCCAGTCCCCGAGGGGAGACTGTCTCTGGAGTGATGGGGGTCTTCCAATTGAGGCATCCCCCCACTCTCCTTCCCACCTAAGATCGAGGGCAAAATCTTGAGGCTGGGCAGGAAGAGGCCATTCAGTGGCCACTTATGGGCCTAAATTGGAACATGGAAGGGCTTCCCAACTGAAGCCATGCCCACTGCATTGTAAAATCGTGCCTAGGTCAGGATGGGCAAGTTCCCAGAGGGGCTAACGGAGGGAATCCCATCCATGATATTTTACACTCCCCACCTGAGAACCCGCTTGGGGGTGGGTGGGTGGGGGGAGCACATACTATATGGACTCACTCCAAACGATCATAAGGACTTCATTTAAACCTCAAAGCTCCCTCCACCACTGCGCCTACAGTCTCGTCAGCAACCCTGCCCCCATGGTAGTGTCCCTTCTTTATTTCACCCCTGCATGGTTAGGGTTTTGTGTTCCAGCCAGCAAGTCTGACCACGGCAGCAGGGAGGAAGGGGTGGGAGAGACTCTGTCATAAAATCCCACCCCCAGTCCCCACTGCCCATTGAGTCGAGAGTGCACAATTCCCCAGTATGTATTCCTGGTAAGCACCAAGCATGGCAGAGAGATGAATGCTGGCTACATGGAAAAGCAAGAGTATGAATGTGTTTGTAAACTGCAGCTATTTCCAGCGGAAGTGTTAAAAAAAATCATCTTTTCAACTTCAGGATATCCCAAAAAATGCTTCACATGCTCATGAAGAATTTACCAGTAAACCCTCACAATGTGAGAATGAAGAAAGGCATCCATTCCATTGCTTCCACTGCCTTTTGAGAATTCCAAAGCCTCACCAACCTTTGAAAGAAAAAAATTCTCCTCATCTCCATTTTAAATGAACAGCTCCTTATTCGTCAACAGTGAGTGCCTAGTCCCCTACAAAAGAAATCATCCTCTTCACATCCACCCCATCAATACTCCTCAGGATCTCACAGGTTTCAATCAAGTTACCAAAAGACCATTTATGCCTTCTGTCCAAATTCTGCTAGTTAGCCAATCTTCAATCCATGCCAATATGCTACTCCTTGCACCATGAGATTCTATTTTCCGCAATAACCTTTGGTACCCTATCAAATGCCTTCTGGGAATCTAAGTACAGTACATCCACAGATTCCCCTTTACCCACAAGCACATGTGACTCCTTCAAAGAACTCCAATTAATTGGTTGAGCATGATTTCCCTTTCACAAAACCCTGTTGACTCTGCCTGATTGCCCTGACATTTTCTAAGTGCCCTGCTACAACACCTTTAACAGTGTCTAACTTTTTCCCTACGACAGATACTAAGCTAACAGGCCTTTAGTTTCCTGCTGTCTGTTTCCCTCCCTTTTTGAATAAAGGAATTAACATTCACATTTTCTAATCTAATGGAACCCTCCCAGAATCTCGGGAATTTTGGAAAATTAAAACCAATGCATCAACCATCTCATTAGCCACTTCCTTCAAGACTTTAGAATGGGATTTGTCAGCCCCCAGAGCCAACAATTTGTTCAACACCACTTCTCTGATGACTAATTTTTCTGACTTCCTCCCTTCTATTTTCTGTTTGTCTTTCCTTATGGAAATGTTCCAATATCTTGCAGAAACAATTCATCATTTTAGAAGTAAGCTGCCAAACCTTTTCATAAAATTAAATATTACTCTCTGGTCTGATAAATTCTGGTGCTTTAATTGAAAGCAGCAAGCTGCTGTTAAGTATTGATTTTTCTATCTGGTAATAACTGATAGCAGGTATTAAAATAGCTTGCAGGTTTCCATTCACGTCTGACAGACAAGACAATGTTGGTTGTTTTATGAAGGGCTCAGGAGGCACTCTGTAAACAGACCAGCCACGCTAGTCTAAGAGCTGGAAATTCCTGTCCGACCGTCAATGGCATTTCACATTCTCCGCAACCCGCCCACCAAAATTCTAGTCACGGATGGGATGGAGGAATTTCGACCCAAATCTATCAAACATCAGAACAATGGATCCCTCCCTTGAAGTTCTCCTGATGAGACCGTTCCTGTCTTAAGATCAGCTTATTTTTGGACAGTGTCTAGGTCAATGTTTATCTCTCCAACCATGTCTCTATTTTACAAAGCAGAAATTACCGCTCTGCTTGGCCTTTTTCACATCTCAATGCTTCTTCACATTTCTTGCTGGGTCTTCCCAGCCCAGATCCTCCAGAAATACAGCAACTCTTAGAGAACTCCATGGTAGCACCGTAGAGCGGGGGGTGGGGGTGGGTGATATGTCCCCCTCTTTGTGGCACCAGCTGCCACATGGTAAGTTTAAACAACTAGTGTCAGTGAATGGGTGAGTAAATGAATGTGTACGCTAGCAGTGGGTGGATATGTTAGCAGATGGGTAGGTAGTAGATGGATAGAGTGACAGATGTGTAGAGTGGTCGGTGGGTCAGATGCTTTGGGGAGTCAGGAGAGGGATGGGTTGGGTGGCTAGGGGTTGGGTGTTTTGGAGAATCCATAAGATTATAAGACATAAAATTTAGGAGCAGAATTAGGCCACTCGGCCCATCGGGTCTGCTCCGCCATTCAATCGTGGCTGATATTTTTCTCATTCCCATTCTCCTGCCTTTTCCCCACAACCCCTGATCCCCTTATTAATCAAGAACTTATCTGTCTCTGTCTTAAAGATCTCAATGATCTGGCCTCCATAGCCTTCTGCGGCAAAGAGTTCCACAGATTCACCACTCTCTGGCTGAAGAAATTCCTCCTTATCTCTGTTTTAAAGGATCATCCTTTTAGCCTGAGGTTGTGCCCTCTGGTTCTAGTTTTTCCTACTAGTGGAAACATCCTCTCCACGTCCACTCTATCCAGGCCTCGCAGTATCCTGTAAGTTTCAATAAGATCCCCCCTCATCCTTCCAAACTCCCAACGAATACAGACCCAGAGTCCTCAACCATCCCTCATAGGACAAGTTCTTCATTCCGAGGATCATTCTTGTGAACCTCCTCCGGACCCCTACCAGCACATCCTTCCTTAGATACAGGGTCCAAAACTGCTCACAATATTCCAAACGGGGTCTGACCAGAGCCTTATACAGCTTCAGAAGTACATCCCTGCTCTTGTATGCTAGACCTCTTGACATGAATGCGATCATTGCATTTGCCTTCCTAACTGCTGACTGAACCTGCACGTTAATGTTAAGAGAATCCTGAACAATGACTTCCAAGTCCCTTTGTGCTCCTGATTTCCTAATAATTTTCCCATTTAGAAAGTAGTCATGTGTACCTACACACCATGGATATCAGAGGATCAGGAAGGAAGCTCAACAACACCTTTAAGGAGCAATTAGGGGTGAGCAACAAGTGTAGGCCTAAACGTTAAAGCCCTCATCTGTGAATGAATAAGTTAAAAAATACTCTGTGCGCCAAGCAGTTTTGACTTGACCAGGGCGATTCAATCTTGAGCTATTCCATGGACTGTGTTCTCCAAACTAAATGCATTCTACCATAAACTCTGGGTGTGGGGACCGTATAATGGATAAAGTGAAATGGTTACATTTGGGCACAAATATTTTGCACCTCTGCAGGCGAGAGCTTTGCCATCTTATTGAATGGCGGGGCAGGCTCGAAGGGCTAGATGGCCTACTCCTGCTCCTATTTCTTATGTTCTTATGTTCTTATTTCTGAAAGGGACACCTTAAACCATCGAATTGAATACAATTTGGGAAGTTAAATCTGGAGATTGGTTCTAGATGGGGAGACAGCTTGCATGGAAGAGGAAATGACAACGGACTCCTTCTGCACTGTGGAGATTCTATGATTCTGTGTACACAGAGACAGATAAAACATTTTTAAATGCCAGCACAAATACAAAACAGAGCAAAGTCCGGGTATGAAGAATTAATCCTGGACAGACTTTGCTTAGGAACATAAGAGTAGGCCATTCAGCCCCTCAGGCTTACCCTGGTACTCAAGTCCATTTGCCCACCTTTGCACCATATCCCTTTATACCCTTCCCTCATAAGAGACTATCACACTCTGAGCCTGAAAGCTCTGATTGCTATCCAATCCTTTTAGGGATTTCCAAAGCTCTCTACGTGAAAAAGTGCTCCCTGGCGTCACTTCTGAACTAATTCTCACTTTTACGCCTCTGTCAGAGGAAATCATTTCTTTGGGTGGACTCAAATGAATGTTTTAAGCATTTTAAACACCTCAATCAGTCGGCACAGTGGTTAGCACTGCTGCCTCACAGCACCGGGGACCTGGGTTCAATTCCCAGCTTGGTCACTGTCTGTACAGAGTTTGCACATTTTCCCTGTGTTTATGTGGGTTTTCTCCGGGTGCTCCGGTTTCCTCCCGCAGTCCGAAAGATGTGCTGGTTAGGTGCATTGGCCGTGCTAAATTCTCCCTCAGCGTACCCGAACAGGTGCCGGAGTGTGGCGACTAGAGAATTTTCACAGTCACTTCATTGCAGTGTTAATGTAAGCCTACTTGTGAAACTAATGAATAAACATAAACTTCTAAACTCAAGGGAATAGAAAGTATATTTGTACAAGTTGGCCTGAGAATCTAACCCACTAAGCCCAGTATATTTGGAGCACTGAGATACTTGGCTTGCAAAGGTATGCATTTCTTTGGCCTATTTCCATCACATTCCCCAGCTGAGGTTACCCATTGTAGTGGCAGAGCCTGGGAAAGACACTGCACCCATAGAAGAATCTCATACAAATGGGGAGAAGGGTTGTTTTCTCATGCTTATTTTCAGAATTGATCTTATTGAGATGCCACAGAGGTCTGGTAACAGTCTGCTTTGTGTTGATACAATAGGAAGGAGTTGCCTTTCTAAAGACTGAGAGAGGATCATTCTGCTTCTCACCATTATTGCAGGAAACAACACCAGCAACTCCAAATATGAGAAGGTGAGAATGTTTCTGCTGATGAATGTGTTTCTTGTTAATTCAATGATATTGATGAAGCAGGGTCTCAGGAGACAAATTAACCTGGGCCCACACATCTGTATTTGACCACATAATCGGCAATCTTCTCCTTATACTGCTACCTCTGTATCTGCCTGGTTTCTTGTTTACCTTTCGAGTCTTTTCTTCGCACACCTCCTGGGTTTTAAAGGGAAACAGGAGTCACTCCCTGAAAATGTTTGACGTTCCACTTTTCTCTTTATTCTGGCATGGGATGTGGGCATTATCAAAGGCTAACATTTGTTACCCAACCCTAATTACCCTTGGCTTGCTGGGCCATTTCAGAGGGCAGTTAAAAATCAACCACGTTGCTGTGGATCTGGAGTCACATGTTGGTCAGAGCAGGTACGGGTGACAGATTTCCTTCCCTGAAGGATATTAGTGATGATGTGGAGATGCCAGCGTTGGATTGGGGTAAGCACAGTAAGAAGTCTCACAATACCAGGTTAAAGCCCTAAAGTTAAACCTGTTGGACTTTCATTGGATATTAGTGAACCAGAGTTTTTTTTCCCTATAATCGAAAACAGTCTCATGATTACTCTGGATAAAGACTAGCATTTCATTTTCACACTTCTCTCTGTTTCACATACTCCATCTCTGAATCTTCCTTACCATTCTTTGGTTTTCTGTCTGCATTTCTGGTGATAGGCTATCAGCTAATATTCATTACTCGCTAACTCCCACTGCTTTCTTGACTAGACTTCCTCACACCAAGGACTCCATTCCTGTCTCCCAGTTCCTCATCTCCATTGCATCTGTTCTGACAACACAACTTTCCAATACAGTGCCTCTGAAATGTCTTTTTTTCTATCCTTAGCCAAGGAGTCCCCCTTCACGTGATTGACAGGGGGCCGCGATCATGCCTGTCACATTCCCTGGGGTTTGCTCTCACCCATTCCCCTCCCTCCTAGAACCACAATAGTGTTGCTCTTGGCCTCATCTTCAATCTCACCAGCCTCCATATTCAACCCCTGATTATTTACCACCATTTCCACCGCCTTGCGCGTGATGCCACCATCAATCACCACCGTCTAGTTGCCCCTTAAATGGGGCAATTCCTCTCCCCTCCCCTTTCAGCATTCTAAATGGACTGTTCCCTCTGTGATCCCCTCGTCAATCCTCAGTCACCCCAACACTCCATCCCCTTCCCATGGCACCTTTCCATGTAAACGCAGCAGTGCCTTTTTAGAGGTTTATCAGAATATTGCCTGGTCTGGAGGGCATTAGCTATGAGGAGAGGTTGGATAAACTTGCTTTGTTCTCACTGGAATGATGGAGGTTGAGGGGTTACCTGATAGAGGTTTACAAGATTATGAGGGGCATGGACAGAATGGATAGCCAGAAGCTTTTTCCCAGGGTGGAAGAGTCAATTACTATGGGGCGTAGGTTTGAGGTGCGAGGGGAAAAGGAGATGCGTGAGGCAAGTTATTTCATACAGAGAGTGGTGAATGTCTGGAACGCATTGCCCAGGGAGGTGGTGAGAGCAGATACAATAGAGGAATTTAAGGGGCATCTAGACAAATACAGGAATAGGATGGGAATGGAAGGATAAGCGCGTATGGTTTTAGTTTAGGCAGGCATCACGCAGGTTTGGAGGGCCGAAGGGCCTGTTCCTGTGCTGTACTGTTTGTTCCCTCCTCTCTCCGCACCCCAGGACCACAAAACACTCCTCCCAGGTGAAACAGTCATTTCCTTCCAATCTAATGTGTTGTATTTGCTGCTCACAATGCAGTCTCCTCTACGCTCGATAGTGCACACGCAGACTGGGTGACAGCTGTGCAGATTACTTGCATTCTGTGACCCTAGGCTCCCGGTGGCCTGTCATTTTAATTCTCCACTTCGCTCTCACGTTGACATCTCTTGTTTTTGGCTTGCTGCACTGTTCCAGTGAGACTCAAAGTAAACATTTTGTGACCCTTTGTGTCAGGGGGTTAGCAGGGTAAATACATGGGGTTACAGGGATAGGGCCTGGTAGGATTGTCCTCAGGACAGACTCAATGGGCCAAATGGCCTCTTTCTGCACTGTAGGGATTCTATGATTCTGGGGTACCTCATTTTTCAATTTGGCACTTTGCAGCCTTCTGGATTTAACACTGAGTGAACAATTTCAGAGCGAAAGCACCATCCATCATTTTGTTCCCTTTTCTTTGCTTGTCTTGTGTCTATTTCCAGTCAGCAGCACACCTTCTCCACCTCGCGTTTCTTTTCTTGTCCTGTCACCATTCCCTTGTCAGGCATTTCCTTTTGCTTTTCTAATTGCTGTAGGTGCATCACTTCTGTTATTCATGCACAAGGATACCGAAATCCCTTTGAATATTTATTCATTTCACACCTTTTAAAAAATATTCTGCTTTTCCATTCTTCCTACCAAATTGGATAATATTACATTATTCTCCACCTATAAGACCATAACAATAAGGTATAGGAACAGGATTAGGCCATTCGGCCCATTGAGTCTGCTCTGCCATTCAATCATGTCTGATATGTTTCTCAATCCCATTCTCCTGTCTTTTCCCTGTAACCTTTGATCTCCTTATTAATCAAGAACCTATCTATCTCAGTCTTAAATACACTCAATGACCTGGCCCCCGCAGCTTTCTGTGGCAATGAATTCTACAGATTCCCCACCCTCTGACTGAAGAAATTCCTCCTCATCTCGATTCTAAAGGGCCGTCCCTCTACTCTGAGGCTGCGTCCTCAGATCCTAGTCTCTCCTACTGATGGAAACGCCTTCTCCATGTCCACTCTATCCAGGACTTTCAGTATTCTGTAAATCTCAATGAGATCCCCCTTCATCTGCCAATGTCTTGCTCAATCACTTAACCTGTTTATATCCTTTTGAGCCTCTTTGTGTCCTCCTCACAGCTTACCCTCCCACCTAACATTGTACAGTCAGCAAACTTGGATATATTACACAGCCACATTATCCAAATCATTGATATGGATAGATTATGTTTAATCTAAAATACTATGATTTTATATTGGCTTTAATTGTTAAATAGCATTAGAACATAGAATATAGAACATAGAACAGTACAGCACAGTACAGGCCCTTTGGCCCTCGATGTTGTGCCGAGCTATATCCGAACCCAAGATCAAGCTATCCCACTCCCTATCATTCTGGTGTGCTCCATGTGCCTATCCAATAACCACTTAAAAGTTCTTAAAGTGTCCGACTCCACTATCACAGCAGGCAGTGCATTCCACATCCCAACCACTCTCTGAATAAAGAATCTACCTTGGACCTCCCTCCTATATCTCCCACCATGAACCTTAAAGTTATGCCCCCTAGTAACAGCTATATCCACCCGAGGAAACAGTCTCTGCACGTCCACTCTATCTACCCCCCTCATCATCTTATAAACCTATTAAGTCGCCTCTCATCCACTGATTGAAAAGTACTATATTCCTTGCGGTAGAGGTTGTGGAGGACGTGATACAACAGTGCTGCAGGGCCACCAGAACGTGCAGACTCCACACAAACAGTGACCCAAGCCTGGAATTGAGCCTGAGTCCCTGGCATTGTGAGGCAGCAGTGCTAACCACTATGCCACCTTGCCACCCATTATGCCACTGTGCCATGGCATCAAAGTGCACAACCAACAGATGTCCAGCGCGCAGGTACAAAAGGCTGATAGAATGTTGTCTTTAATCTCAAGTTATTGCATTGAAAGATAAAGAGGAGGTTCTTTGTTTGTTCGGTGCCTTGGTCAACCCCATCCAGAGTCTGTTCTATTCTGGACACTAAACCTCAGAAAATTGTATTGTCCTTGGAAGGGACACAATGTTGATTCACTAGGATGATACTGGGGTTTAAAGGGTTAAATCATAAGGGCAGGTAATACAAGTTAAAAGGACAAAGAAAATTATAGCACAGGAACAGGCCCTTCGGCCCTCCAAGCCTGCACTGACCACGCTGCCCGACTGAACTAAAAACCCCTGCCACCCTTCCGGGGACCATATCCCTCTGTCCTTAAAAGTCACTATCGTATCTGCTTCCGCTACCTCCCCTGGCAGCAAGTTCCAGGTACCCACCACCCTCTGTGTAAAACATCTGCCTTGTACATCTCCTTTAAATCTTGCTCCTCACACCTTAAACCTAGTGATTGACTCTTCCACCTTGGGAAAAAGCTTCTGACTATTCACTTTGTCCAAGCCCCTCATAATCTTGTAGATTTCCATCTGGTCGCCCCTCAACCTCCGTCTTTCCAGTGAGAACAAACCAAGTTTTTCCAACCTCTCCTCATATCTAACGCCCTCCAAACTAGGCAACATCCTGGTAAATCTTTCCTGTACCCTCTCCAAAGCTTCCACATCCTTCTGGTAATGTGGTGACCAGAATTGAACGCTATATTCCAAGTGCGGCCTAATTAAGGTTCCATAAAGCTGCAACATGACTTGCCAATTTTTAAACTCAGTGCCCCTGCAGATGAAGGCAAACATACCCTATGCCTTCTTGACTACCTTCTCCACCTACATTGCCACTTTCATAATCTGTGTACCTGTACATCCAGATTCATTTGCCTATCAATACTCTTAAGGGTTCTGCCATTTACTGTATATTTCCTAGCTGTATTAAGAACATAAGAACATAAGAAATAGGAGCAGGAGTAGGCCATCTAGCCCTTCGAGCCTGCCCCGCCATTCAATAAGATCATGGCTGATCTGAAGTAGATCTGAAGTGGATATTAAACTCATATTCCTTTGAGTTTAGAAGGGGTGATCTAAATAAGGCATTCAAAATGACAGAGGTTTGATAGGGTAGAGACTATACCCTGTTGTAGGGAATCAAAAATAAAGGTGCAAAATAGTTGAAATGAGTTGGGAGTGAAATCAGGAGAAACCTCGTCACACAAACAGGTATGGGAATCTATATAAAAGCAAAATACTGCAGAGGCTGGAAGCTGGAACAAAAACAGAATATGCTGGAAAATCTCAGCGGGTCTGACAGCATCTCACTCTTCGTCCGAAGGGTCATTTAGACTCGAAATGTTGGCTCTATTCTCTCCTCACCAATGCTGTCACACCATCTGAGATTTTCCAGCATTTTCTGGTGTGCGTATGCATTGGGAATCTAGAACTCACTCCCCAAATAAGGCTGTGGATGGTGAAATGTTCCAGACTGCGATGGACGGATGTTTGTTTGGGGGGAGAATACCGAGGGACATGGGGAAGAAAAGGGTAGGCAAACAGAGGAGGTAGAGATTACTGGAATCTAATTGAATGGTAGATCAAGCTGGAAGGGCTGAATGGCCTTCCCTCTCCTGTTCCTTTGCACCTGCTGCTATCTGCAGATGCAAATATGCTTCACAGTTATGTTATTATGAAGTGTTAAGTATGCCATTTGCTGATTTTAGTCTGTCACCTTACACTATTCTGACAATTTAATTTGAAGCATCCCAGGTTTATTTTTTCCATCTAATTTACTGTCTTATTCCTGTTCTCATTCGGATGTGATAAATTAGGCAATTAATATAAATTGAAATAGTTTCATTGTTGTCTACATACTCAACAGTCATATCAGACAGACTGATTACAGGGTAACTCAGCAATGTATTGATTCTGCTGTCAGCATGGCGTTCCGTCTGATTAACAATACTGGAATGCATAGTGCAATTCATTTTCACAAATTATCTTAGTTTGCTAAACCATTAATTGCATTAGGAATGTGTTATACAATGTCTCTGAAAAGATATGCCATTTGTAACTTATCACTGCAATTCCAGCACGAACGTAATTTTCTGTAATGGGCAGTATTGTCGTGCTGAATAATTTTCAGGGAGATTGAATGCCTTGTTGTAGAGCATCTGCAGTGGTGGATACCTTGGCTACACTGCACTGGGATTGGCATTTCACTGATGATCTTGTGAGGCTCCACTCACAGTGTGAGATATGTCAGCAGGTCAGAGAGAAGGCACATTTCCAAACTGTGCTCCTGCCTAATGAGGTTCCAGGGCAGGAAAGAAGCTTCAGACAATGAAAGGCTATTTCTGGCACACTACAGGCTTTCCTCACGCAGCTGAGTTAATTTATTTCTTACAAAAATGATCATTATAGACAGAGATGCAGATTGTGGCAATGACATTATCATCATGTTACAGTGCACTTTGCAAATTCAAAATTGATTGAATTTTATTCTGAAACAGGCCATTCAGCCTATCATGCCTCTGCCAGCTCTTTGCATTTTCCAATTAATCCCACTCCACTGGTGTTTTATGTAATTCATTCAAGGGATGTTTGCGTCGCTGCCTGGGCCAGCATTTATTGCCTATCCCTGAGGATATTTAAGAGTCAATCGCACTGCTGTGGGTCTGAAGTCACATGTAGGCCAGACTGAGTAAGATTTCCTAAAGGGCATTAGTGAACCAGATGGGTTTTCTCGACAATCGCTTGTGGTCATCATTAGCCTTTTAATTCCAGGTTTTTAAAAATTGAATTCAAACTTCACCATCTACCACGGTGGGATTGGAACCCGGGTCCCCAGAGAACTAACCCAGATTACCTGTGAAGCAACAATACCACTACACCACTGCCTCCCTCTGTCCCCATTGCCTTCACATATGTACCCAAATTCCATCTGAAAGTTACTATTGAACCTGTTTCCGTTATCCTTCCAGGCTGTGCATTCAGATTCTAATAAAAAATTCTTATCTCCCTTCCAGCTCCTTCTCAATTTTCTTAAATTTGTGTCTACTGGTTATCACTGATTTTGCCATTGAAACTCATTAAAATATTAATGAGTTCTTCCTCATTAATATTATCAAAACCCTTCATGATCTCGAACACCTCAGCTTAAATCTCCACCTAACCTTTCCCGCTGTAAACTGAATAACCTCAGTTTCACAAGCCTTGCCATCTAATTAATGTCCCTCATCCTAGGGGCTGGTCTAGCAAACCACCAAGTCCTTCCAAACAAGTTCCGAATGGTATTTCTGTGAGAATTTACCAGTAAATCCTCTCCCCTCCTCATACGGTGGGCTTGAGATTCATTCCCTGAAATTTTTAAGAAACCCTACAGTGCAGAAAGAGGCCATTTGGCCCATCGAGTCTGTACCAACCACAATCCCACCCAGGCCCTACTCCCATATCCCTACATATTTACCCACTAATCCCTCTAACCTACACATCTCAGGATACTAAAAGGCATTTTTTTTTGTTGCATGGCCAATCAACCTAACTCGCACATCTTTGGACTGTGGGAGGAAACTGGAGCACTTGGAGGAAACCCATGCAGACACAGGGAGAATGTGCAAACTCCACACAGACAGCGACCCAAGCTAGGAATCGAACCCAGGTCCCTGGAGCTGTGAAGCAGCAGTGCTAACCACTGTGCTACCATGCCGCCCCAACAGACTTAAGTGAGACTTAAACATCAACAGTTACAGTGAATCAGGAGTTTTCAAACTAAGGAGGAAAGCTGTTTGAAGTTTTGGACTCTGCTGAATGTGGTGTTTTTCCAGTGAATGAAGTGCAGTACCAGTAAGTGGGCAATCTGCTTTCAAAATAGAAAATCTAATTAAAGAAGGATTATCCTTTTTCCTGCCCTGCCAGTTTTTAAAATAAGTTCATAAGAATTAGTGTGTGCCTATAACTCATGCCAACATTATCTACCTGATACGCTGCAGGGAAGGATGTCCCGAAGCGTGGTATATCGGCGAGACCGTGCAGACACTATGACAACGGGTGAACGGACACCATGCAACAATCACTAGGCAGGAGTGTTCCCTTCCTGTCGGAGAACACTTCAGCAGTCGCAGGCATTCAGTTTCTGATTTACGGGTAACCGTTCTCCAAGGCGGCCTTCAAGACACAAGACAACGCAGAATCACCGAGCAGAAATTGATAGTCAAGTTCTCCACATATGAAGGTGGCCTCAACCGGGATCTTGGGCTCATGTCACACTACATGTAACCCCCACCATTTGGCCTGGGCTTGCAAAATCCTACTAACTGGCTTGAGACAATTCACAACTCTATAACTTGTGATTATCCCTCTCTCCACACGCATTGTCTGTACCTGTAAAGACCTGATTACCTGTAAAGACTCACATTCCAACCGTTATCTTGTAATTGCGTCTGTCTATATATGCCGTGTTTGTGGACCCAACTCTCCACTCATCTGAGGAAGGGGTAGTGCTCCAAAAGCTCAAGATTCCAAATAAACCTGTTGGACTTTAACCTGGTGTTGTGTGACTTGTGTGTGGGCATGAGTTTCATCCATGTATGAGGAGTTCTGAACAATACTGAACACGGTGTAATCACCAACAAACATTCCCACTCCTAACCTTATGTTAGAGGGAAGAGTGTTGATGAAAATGTTGAAGATGGTTGGACCTAGGACGCTATACTGAGGGACTCCTGCAGCAGTGTCCCATGACTGAGCTGATTGGCTTCCAACAACCGTCGTCCTCTGTGCTGCCAACCCATCGGAAAGACTCCCCCCTCCCCATCAACTCCAGTCCTTACTCCAGACATTCGCTGTATGTTGAGTCATTGAATCTTCGCCTCATTGGAGTTGAATATCCACAGATATTTAATCAGAGTTGGATTGCAACTCTGCCCCGAGTTTTCTACCTCAAAATCCAGGCAATCCTTTCTCGCCTGACCTTCCACCTCAGGCTAGGCGAGGGCTGTGTAGGGCGGCGCACTCCTGTGACCTTCAGCTGAGGGCTCGTAAGGAAATCATGCCCCTTTTTGTGCTGCACCACCCTCCATTAGGCAGGTAAGTTCAAAGGTCCAGCCTCTAACAAACCAGGGAGAAGGTAGGTTTATTAGGTATGATTTGGGGCAGTGACAGTGTCCGGTGGTCAATGGGGTGTAGGGTTGGGGGGAGGCAGTGAGGTGAGGTGTTCAGGGGGGTCCTGTGGGGGTCGGTACTACAGTTACCCAGGAATTAGAAGTTGTTTTAAATTTAACTTCTCCTGGGTAGCTATTATTGTAAGACAGTTGGAACCAAGCAATCCATACTTGGGGTGGGGTCCCGAGTGTATCCTTGAATCATCCCGTACTTACAACTCCCAGAATTTATAGGCTATTATTGTAGAGGGGTGGCACGATGGCACAGAGGTTAGCATTGCTGCTTCACAGCTCCACAGGGAATCCCCTGCTTGGATCACTGTCTTCCCGTGTCTATGTGGGTTTCCTCCGGATGCTCCAGTTTCCTCCCACAGTCCAAAGGTGTGCGGGTTAGGTGGATTGGCCATGCTAAATTGACCATAGTGGCCAGGGATGCGTAAGTTAGAGGGATTAGCTGGATAAATATGTGGAGTTATGGGGAAAAGGGCCTGGGTGGGATTGTTATCAGTGCAGGCTCGATGGGCCGAATGGAGGAGGCCATTTGATTCAACAAGCCCATCATGGAACATTTAGTGTGATTGGCCTATGAAACTGGTCATTCAGAATTATTTTGAATTATATAATGCAATGTGTATTGCCTTTAGGCAGGCACATAGGTTCACAGTGACAAATGGTTTTCGACAAATTTTAGCATGCTGACTATCTGCCAGTGGCTCGTAAGAAAAACATAGCTTATCCAGGCATAGAACAAATAGGAGCAATATTAATTTGCAGTGCTAAGCTTTCATTGACCTGGCAGTATTTTTCAGGTCTCAGTAAAGAGAAGTTTGACATGTTTTGACTGTATTCAGCAGGTCGTGTAGAGAATTGTTCTGGCCCTCGGAATGTTTCTGTAATGAGGTGACAGTTTGTAACATTTAGTTGCTTGCTTACATCTCCGTGAGCTTCCAATGGACAACCAAGAGCCTTTAGGTCTTAAGCTGCATTTAATGCTTACAAAAACATTCTTTGCACGATCGTTTCCATAATCCAGTCACCAGCTTCTTGGCGTTTGTAGCAGTGGAAGGGTTCTGCTTACCCTGAAAGCAGGAGTGGTGACCATAAAGCCAAACTCCAGAGTTCCTTGTTAACTTCTAATACAAGGACATCAACCTGAAACATTAAGGGTGGAGTTTTCCAGCCCCACTGCAGCGAATGGGGAGATTTGGTTGAGTGCCAAATTCTCCATCCTCGCTTGCGGCGGCTGCGGGGCACAAATGGGCAGAGAATTCTGATCTAACTCTATCACTCTCCACAGTTGATGCCAACCCCGCTGACTGCCACTGCCATTTTGTGCTGCTTTTTTGATTTGATTTATTATTGTCACATGTATTAATATACAGTGAAAAGTATTGTTTCTTGCGCACTATACAGACAAAGCATACCGTTCATAGAGAAGAAGCGAGTGCAGAATGTAGTGTTACAGTCATAGCGAGGGTGTAGAGAAAGATCAACATAATGCAAAGTAGGTCCATTCAAAAGTCTGATGGCAGCAGGGAAGAAGCTATTCTTGAGTCAGTTGGTATGTAATCTCAGACTTTTGTATTTTTTTCCAAAGGAAGAAGGTGGAAGAGAGAATGCCCAGGGTGCGTGGAGTTCTCAATTATGCTGGCTGCTTTGCTGAGGCAATGGGAAATGTAGACAGAGTCAATGGATGGGCGGCTGGTTTGCACGAGGGATTGGTCTACATTCACAATCTTTTGTAGTCCCTTGCAACCTTGGGCAGAGCAGGAGCCATACCAAACTGTGATACAACCAGGAAGAATGCTTTCTATGGTGCATCTATAAAAGTTGATGAGAGTCGTGGCTGACATACCAAATTTCCTTAGCCTCCAGTGAAAGTAGAGGCGTTGGTGGGCTTCCTTAATTATAGCGTTGGCATTTATTTATTGGATTGGCGTTGTTAAGAGGCACTAGTTATGTTACCTTTTTTCCTTTATTCTTGCGTGGCATTTGGGCATCACTGACAAAGCCAGCAGTTGTTACCCATCCTCGGTTGCCCCGTACAGAACAGTTAAGATTCAGCCACGTTGCTGAGGGTTTGGAGTCGCCTGTAGGATGGCAGTTTCCTCGTGAACTGGTAAATGGCATAAATATCTGGCCTCACCCAGACCAGCCCTATCCCCATAACCCCATGTATTTACCCCGCTAATCCCCCTAACCTACTCATGGTCAATTTTAACACGGCTAATCCACCAAAATTGCACATCTTTGGAGTGCGAAAGGAAACCGGTGTACCCGGAGGAAACCCAGACAGACACAGGGAGAATGTGTAAATTCCACACGGACAGTCCCACAAGTCCGGAATCGAACCCGGGTCTCTGGCATTGGGAATCAGCACTGCTAACCACTGTGCCACTGTGCTGCAGGTTCCATTCTTTCAGCTACATATCGATCCTCCCTTAAAGGTATCTATACCATTTACCTCAATTACAGCACATGACACCAAGTTCTACATTCTCACCACTCTCTGGCTAAAAAATGTTGCTCCTTTATTCCCTACTGGATTAATGATCATCTTGTATGTATTTGTGACTAGTTGAGACCTCCCCCACAACAAGTGGCAACATTTTCACTCCGTCCATTTTGTCAATCTCCCTCATAGATTATTCTTCAACCATGTCTTTCATAAACAGCCTATGAATGAAATAAAATATATATTATTTTATTCCTTCCTGGGACGTGGGCATCGCTGGCTGGCCAGAATTTATTGCCCATCCCTAGTTGCCCATTGGAGGGCAGTTGAGAGTCAACCACATTGCTGTGGCTCTTGAGTCACATGTAGGCCAGACCAGGTAAGGATGGCAGATTTCCTTCCCTAAGAGAGACTAAATAGACTGGGTCTGTACTCGTTGGAGTTTAGAAGGATGAGGGGGGATCTTATAGAGATGTATAAGATAATGAAAGGGATGGATAGGGTAGAGGTAGAGAGATTCTTCCAGCTTAGAAAAGATAGCAGAACAAGAGGGCACAGCCTCAAGATAAGGGGGGGGACAGTTTAGAACGGAGTTGAGGAGGAACTTCTTCACTCAAAGGGTGGTGAATCTCTGGAATTCTCTGCCCATTGAAGTGGTGGAGGCTACCTCGCTAAATATATTTAAGTCACGGGTAGATAGGTTTTTGACAGACAAGGGAATTAAGGGTTATGGGAAGAAAGCGGGAAAGTGGAACTGACCCACTTCAGATCAGCCATGATCTTACTGAATGGCGGGGCAGGCTCGAAGGGCTAGATGGCCTACTCCTGCTCCTATTTCTTATGTTCTAATGTTCTAAAGGACATTAATGAACCAGATGGGTTTTTCCGACAATCAACAATGATTTCATGGTCATCAGTAGATTCTTATTTCCAGATTTTTAAAAAATTGAATTCAAATTCCACCATCTGCTGTGGTGGAATTCGAACCCAGAACATTAGCTGAGTTTCTTGATTAATAATCTAGTGATAATACCACTAGGCCATCGCCTCCCCAACACTGGCCAGAATTTATTGAGAGTGTTAATTTAAGAGGTACAATTGAGAGGCAACCACATTGCTGTGGGTCTGGAGTCACATGTAGGCCAGACCGGGTAAGGACGGCAGATGTGGCATTGGAATCACATAATATCTTACCAAAAAAGCAGAGACATCACTGCCACATGCTGATTGAGTATTTACTGCTGCAATAAATTTGAAAGGGGAAGCAAAGGCATCCAGGTGCAACTAAACAGTTAAATATTTATTGATTTATCTTCCTGCCAGATTGTGAATGCTCCCGCAGAATCAACCCATTAATTCCCAGGCCACTTGGCAGCAGACTCAGGGTTCCCCAGGAAAACCCCAGCCTTACAGGAACTGGCCCTCAGTATAAAACATTGTGCTGGATAAAAATACCCAGCTTTTGTTCAGCACCGCAAGACAATGATGAGCAGGAAGTAAGACTCTGATTTCTCTCTCTGCACTTCTGAACCCAGTTCTAAATTTAGCATTCTGGATTTTCATGATTTTCATAACAGGAATTAAAACACAGAAAATGAATCAATGTGCTTCAAGTTATGCCCCTGAGCGTTTGTTACAAGATCTCATTCCCCATGTATTTATGGTTAAATACTTGTCCTTCCATGCATGGGTACAAAAATGAAAAAAATAAACTTTATAATTTGGGGCGGCACAGTAGCACAGAGATTAGCACTGCTGCCTTACAGTGCCAGAGAGCTGTATTCAATTCCAGCCTTGAGTCGCTGTCTGCGTAGAATTTGCACATTCTCCCTGTGTCTGTGTGGGTTTCCTCCAGGTGCTCCAGCTTCCTCTCACACTTCAAAGATGTGCAGGTTACGTGGATTGGCCATGCTAAATTGCTCCTTAGTGTCCAAAGGTGTAGAGGTTAGGTGGATTGGCCATGCTAAATTGCCCCTTGGCATCCAAAGATGTGCACGTTAGGTGGAAATGGGCAGGGCTATGGGGATAGGGCAGGCCTGAGTAAGTTGCTCTGTTGGAGTGTCAATGCAGATATGATGGGCTGAATGGCTTCTTTCTGCACTATGGGGATGCTATGATATGATTCTGATACACTGCAGAGTATTGAAGGTAGAGTATTGACCAACGAAGGTTGGTCGTGTTGTGGATGGTCTGGAAGGATGGCAAAAGTTGCAGCAGGACATAGATAGGATGCAGGACTGGGCGGAGAAGTGGCAGATGGACTTCAACGCAGGTAAATGTGTAGTCGTCCATTTTGGCAGAACCAACGGGATGAACAAGTACACTATCAAGGGCAGAAGTCTGAGTAGTGTTGAAGAGCAGAAGGATCTTGGGGTCCGGGTCCACAGGACTCTTAAATCGGCCTCGCAGGTGGAGGAGGTGGTCAAGAAGGCGTATGGTGTACTGGCCTTCATTAATCGAGGGATTGAGTTTTGGAGTCGGGAGGTAATGCTGCAACTTTATAAGACCCTTGTCAGGCCTCATTTAGAGTATTGTGCGCAGTTCTGGTCGCCTCACTATAGGAAAGATGTAGAAGCTATTGAGAGGGTACAGAGGAGATTTACAAGGATGTTGCCTGGACTGGGAGGCATGCCTTATGAAGTTAGGTTGAGGGAGCTGGGACTCTTTTCCCTGGAGAGACGAAGGTTGAGAGGCGACCTGATAGAAGTTTACAAAATGTTGAGAGGAATAGATAGGGTGGACTCTCAGAGGCTATTTCCCCGGGTTGAAATGGTTGCTACGAGAGGACACAGATTTAAGGTGCGGGGAGGGAGGTTCAGAAGTGATGTTAGGGGTAAGTTTTTCACTCAGAGGGTGGTGAGTGAATGGAATCGGCTGCCGTCAGTGGTGGTGGAGGCGAACTCGCTGGGGTCTTTTAAAAGACTTCTGGATGAGTATATGGGGTTTAATGAGATTGAGGGTTATAGATAGGTCTGTAGGTTGGTAGGTGTTGATGTGATCGGCACAACTCGTGGGCCGAAGGGCCTGTTTGTGCTGTCGTGTTCTATGTTCTATGTTCTATTACAAATGCATTTTACAGTGGCAGTAGTGTTTTTTTGCCCTCATGTCACAGTAGAATTCACTCAACATTTATGTGTATGGCAATCAGTTGGACAAATTGATCAAATCCACTCAGGCAAACCTATTCATGTGCAATATACTTTTACCTCTCCACCAGCCGGACTGCTCAGGTAGTTACACTGGGAAGAAGAAATTGTGCTTTAGGGAGAAGGAGGGCAGCAAGTCTCAAAGTTATATTGAAGTGTGGAATGGATTATCTTCCCTCAGTCCTGCAGCCTCTCACTTTAAATATCCACGTGATGCTGAGAGCAATCAGGTTGGATTTAACTTTGAAGCATTCTTCCTTCTTCATTAACTTTGTGGACTTTAACAAAACACACCTTTTCCACAGGAAAGTATTTGGAGTCTGAGGATGCAGTGATGATTCGATTCCAGTGGTCACTCATTCTCCTCACTGCAGCTTCCAGCAGGGGCCCTCTGCTCAGCAAGTGGGAATGGGACCCCCAGCTCATAATCCTGACAAAGCTTGGGCCTTGAAGATTATTGCCCCTCCTGGATCATAGAATCCCTACAGAGCAGAAGGAGACCATTCAGCCCATCAAGTCTGCACTGAGAACAATTCCACCTAGGCCTTATCCCCATAACCCCACATATATATATATACACATATATGGATGAGTGGAATCGGCTGCCATTGGTGGTGGTGGAGGCAAATTCGATAGGGTCTTTTAAGAGACTTCTGGATTAGTACATGGGACTTAATAGAATTGAGGGTTATAGGTAAGCCTAGTAGTTAGGGATATCATCAGTACAACTTGTGGGCGGAAGGGCCTGTTTGTGCTGTAGTTTTTCTATGTTCTATATTTATCCTGCTAATCCCTCTGACCTACGCATCCTGGGACAGGAAGGGGCAATTTAGCATTGCAAATGCACCTAACCTGCACATCTTTGGACTGCGGGAGGAAACTGGAGCACCCGGAGGAAACCCACACAGACATGGGGGGGGACGGGCAGACTTCACACAGATGATGACCCAAGCTGGGAATCAAACCCAGGTCCCTGGAGCTGTGAGGCAGGAGTGCTAACCACTGTGCCACTGTGTCGCCCCCACCTTCTGCTGTTTTAGATAACTCATTAGTCATTATTCAAGAGTCATTACCACACAGGAGGCTACCATTCGGTCCATTGGGGTCCATGCTAGCTCAGTGCCAGTCATCCTCTCCCTGCAAGTTAATTTCCCTTACATTACCTTCTGAAATCATCCATCATCTCCGTTTCCAACACTCGTGGGGACAGAAAGTTGCCACGTCATTACCACCTACTGTATAAAAACAAATATTTCTCCTCATGTTACTGCTGTTCTCTTTTTCCCTATGTTATATAAAGTTTATCCATTAGTGTCACAAGGAGGCTTGCATTAACACTGCAATGAAGTTACTGTGAAAATCCTCTGGTCACCACACTCCTGTGCCTGCTCGGGTACACCGAGAATCTAGCAATGACCGATGCACTTAACGAGTGCGTTCAAACTGTGGGAGGAAACCAGAGAGTTTTTACAGGAAACTCTTCCTGTAAAAGCCTGGAAGAGTTTAAAGCATTGGTTTTAGGTGAAAGCCACGCAGATAACATGCAAACTGCACAGACAGCCACCCAAGTCAGGAATTGAACCCAGGTCCCGAGCACTGTGAAGCAACAGTGCTAACCACTGTGCCACCCTTCACTACAATACTGGTAGATCACCTTCATATCAAACATTATTTTGGATTTGCCATCTGGCTTTTACAGCCAGATGCCCTTCCTTAACTTTTACCATCTGAGTACAGTATAAACTATGGACAAATTAGAGAAAATATATCCCTGTTCCAGGGTTGTAAACTTCTGTTGGACATATTGGACATAGTGGGTAGCACGGTGATGCAGTGGTTGGCACTGCTACTTCACAGCGCCAGGGATCCAAGTTCAATTCCTGGCTTGGGTCACTGTCTGTGTGGAGTCTGCATGTTCTCACTGTGTCTGTGTGGGTTTCCTCCCACAGTCCAAAAGACATGCTGGCTAGTATGGATTGGCCATGCTAAATTGACCCTTAGTGTCCCAGTATGTGTCAGTTAGATGGATTAGCCATGGGAAATGTGTGAGGTTACTGGGATAGGGTGGGAGAGAGGGCCTGGATTAGATACTCTGTCAGAGAGTCAGCGCAGACTGGATGGGCTAAATGGCCTCCTTCTGCGCTGCAGGGATTCTATGATTCTGTGTGCATTGAGCGAGGATACAAGGTGCTGCCTCTTAACAGCGAGGCTGCTTTACAGACCATGCGTTATAGCACATTTATAGGCCTGACTGCACAAAACCTGTGATGCAAATCTTTCAGGCTTTAGCATACATTAGCTTAGTTCTGTATCCAGGCAGCCTGTAAAAGCCTGGAAGAGTTTAAAGCATTGGTTTCAGTCACTGTTTGAACTGTATTATTTGCAGTACCAACACAAGCCAACTTAGCACCAAGTTCACGCCCACTGCGATTACTCCTGTTTCAACCATTTTCAAACATAGTTAAAGGAAATTGATTCCCCTCCTTGAATGGCACAGCACAGGAGGCCATTTGGCCCATCATGCCTATGCCAGCCTTTTGATAAAGCAATCCAATTAAGCCCACTCCTGTACTCTTGCATCCTACAAATACTTTTCCTTTGAGTATCTATCCAACTAAAAGCTACAATTGAATCAGCTTCCACCACCTTTTCAGGCAGTGTTCCAGCTCACAACAACTCACTGCATAAAATCCCTCGACTCATCACAGTGGCACAGTGGTTAGCACTACTCCCTCACAGCCCCAGGGATCCAGGTTCAATTCCGGCCTTGGGTCATTGTCTGTGCGGAGTTTGTACATTCTCTCCTGGTGTCTGCGTGAGTTTCCTCTGGGTACTCTGGTTTCCTCCCACACTCCCAAGATGTGCAGATTAGGGTGGATTAGCCATGCTAAATTGCCCCTGAGTGTCCCAAGGTGTGTAGGTTAGATGGATGGCAAATGTGTGGGGATACAGAGATAGGGTGGGATGGTGGGCCTGGGTGAATTACATTGTCAGAATTCAGTCTCGATGGGCTGAATGGCCTCTTGTGCACTGTAGTGATTCTATGATTCTTTCATCAGTCACTTCATATCGGTGTCCTTTGAATCTCATTGGAAAGTATTTCTCCTTATTTATTCTATCAAAATCCTTCATGATTTTGAAAGCTTCCACCCAGTTTTCTCTAAACCTCCCCTTCCCTGTATGAAGAAAACTAATCTGAGTCTCTCCATCACTGAAGCCCCATTCTGCTGAGATTTTTAAGAAGTATATAATTTGAGTTTCGTGCAAGGGTTGTCAAGTCAAGTGTTCTCTTGGCTAATAAGCAAGAAGGTAAATGATATTTCCTGTATCGCAGTAAGACAAATTAAAGGTATGCTGTGATAGAGAGAAGAAAGGCTAGAAATACTTATTATTCTAAGATCTTGTAAAATGTGCATCAGAAGTTAATGAGTATAGTCCAATAAACCAAATACATTTTTTAATTTCTTGACCAACATCACAAGATAATTACACATAGAGGAAGCTAATTTATCCGTCTTAGTTCACCTCTCAAGCAATAACCTGGAGTCTCCAATCACAACAACCAGTTGGTTCTTAAATGATTCTCGTGGTTTTTTGGCTTCACTCTACCCGAAAGTGCATTCCATGCCTTGTCACGGTGTAAGCAACGTGCATCCTGGTATTGAGTCTAAACTTGTCTTTCATGCCTCTTCCACGGCCCCCTTTGCTCCAAGTCTTAGTCAAACAATTACATTTTTCAGTGTTATCTATAACTGAAAATCTCTGGCACTAGTGTCCATTATGCAAGTTAAACTCCCTGTTGCTACAGGACGGTTTGCTCTCAGCATAGCTCTCATTATATTTGGAAGTGGGTGAAGAAATTCAGCCTGTGGGAAGTGGGGGTGTGGGGGTTGCATGAAAGTTAGGTAGGAGGCCAGGCTGTGACGCTCTCCCGCAGACAACCTGTGCATTGGTCCCCAATGCACAGGTTGTATTGAGTACCAACAGCCACTTGTGTGGGGTAACCAAGGGGCATGGGTGCGCCTTTGACATCAGCCAAGAAAATCAATACTTTAAAAAAAGGACAACGTTCTTCTTGCAGTCACTGGAAGGAAAAAGGTTAAGCTGATGTTTATTAGGATATCCGGTGATTATGTTGCTCAGTTAAATAGAAAGAGAAGCTGCAAGAACAAAGGATTTAATGTTTCAGTAAATTACCGAAGGAAATCCGGGTGAGGTCCCACATCACATGCATTTCAATGTTCTTCAATCTCATTTTTCCAAAACACAATTGGCTACAAAATAAACAAAGTCGACTTAAGTGCTAAATTTACCAGTTTAAATAGAGGCAAAGAGGATTTAGGAATTAAAATGCTTTTGATGACTTGCAGGCATTTTTGTTTTATAACGTTCCAAGAAGAGTTGAGATTCCATTAGGTGACTCACAAACATTATAAGATAATCTTTCAGGGGACAAAAATAATCTTTTTCCATCTTATGATTCTCTAAGCAGTTTAAAATTAAACAAGTCACTTCGGTCAGTGTGATTCTGACAGTTCAGAAATTGACCAATTGGCCCAGTTGCTGTTTAATCTTCATGTGAATATCTGCCTGCAGAACATCCTTCTATTCCTCTCTCCCTCACGGGTGGAACTTTACAGCCCCTCCGGTCATCAGTATTTTCTGGTCCTGTCAAAGTTAATCAACCCCGGGACAGGGGCGTAAACTTCCACCCAACGTATTTATCTAACTTCAAGTTATTTCTATCTCTACGATTTGCCTTTCACCAGAGCTCTCATCAAATTTTACAGATGTGTCATAGAAAGCATTCATTCTGGTTGTATCACAGTTTGGTATGGGCTCCTGCTGTGCCCAAGACCGCAAGAAAATGTAGCCCAATCCATCTCTCAAATCAGCCTCCCATCCATTGACTCTGTCTATACTTCCCGCTGCCTTGGAAAAGCAGCCAGCGTAATTAAGGACCCCACGCACCCCAGACATTCTCTCTTCCACCTTTTTCCATTGGGAAAACGGTACAAAAGTCTGAGGTCACATAACAACCAACTCAAGAACAGCTTCTTCCCTGCTGCCATCAGACTTTTGAATGGACCTACCTCACATTAAGTTGATCTTTCTCTACACCCTAGCTAGTACTGTAACACTACATTCTGCACCCTCTCCTCTGCTTTGGGAGGCAGGAGAGGTAATTTATCAAAATTCGCTGGACTCTGGGATGGTTCCCATAGATTGGAAAACAGCAAAATTGACGCCACTGTTTAAAAAAGGAGGTAGGCAAAAGGTGGGTAGCTATAGGTCAGTTACTTAACTTCTAGAGTAGGGAAAATGCTTGAATATATCATCAAGGAAGAAATAGCGAGACATCTAGATATAAATTGTCCCATTGGTAAGACACAACATGGGCTCATGAAGGGAAGGTCATGTTTGACTAATTTAGTGGAATATTTTGAGAAAATCACATGTGCAGTGTACAATGGGGAACCCTGTGGATGTGGTGTATCTGGATTTCCAGAAGGCATTTGACAAGGTACTGCACCAAAGACTGCTGCTTTGGATAAAGGTGCACGGTGTTACAGATAATGTATTGGCATGGATAGAGGATTGATTAACTAACAGAAAGCAAAGAGTGGGGGTAAATGGATGTTTTACTTGTTGGCAATCAGTGGCTAGTTGTGTGCCTCAGGGATCAGTGTTGGGACTGCAATTGTTTATGATTCACATAGATGATTTGGAGTTGGGGACCAAGTGTAGTGTGTCAAAATTTGCAGATGACACTAAGATGAGTGGCAGAGCAAAGTGTACAGAGGATGCTGAAAGTTTGCAAAGGAATACAGATAATTTAAGTAAGTGGGCGAGGGTCTGGCAGATGGAATACAATGTTGGTAAATGTGAGGTCATCCATTTTGGTAGGAATAACAGCAAAATGAACTATTATTTAAATAGTAAAAATTGCAACATGCTGTTGTGCAGAGGGACCTGGGTGTCCTTGTGCAAGAATCACAAGGAGTTGGTTTGCTGGTGCAGCAGGTAATTAAGGGGTCAAATGAAATTTTGCCCTCCATTGCTAGAGGGATTGAGTTTAAAAACAGCAAAGTTATGTTGCAACTGTAAAAGGTGCTGGTAAGGCCACACTTGGAGTATTGTGTACAGTTTTGGTCTCCTTACTTGAGAAAGGATATACTGGCACTGGAGGGGGTGCAGAGGAGATTCACTAGGTTGATTCTGGAGTTGAGAGGGTTGGTTTATGAGGAGAGACTGAGTAGACTGGGGCTATACTCATCGGAATTCAGAAGAATGAGGGGAGATCTTACAGAAACATATAAGATTATGAAGGGAGTAGATAAGATAGAAACAGGGAAGTTGTTTCCACTGGCAGGTGATCTTTCTCTACACCATAGCTATGACTGTAACATTACATTCTGCGTTCTCTCCTTTCCTTCTCTATTAACAATATGCTTTGTCTGTATAGCATGCAAGAAAAACACTTTTCATTAAATGTTAATAATATGTGACAACAATAAATCAAATCAAGAATAAACTGAAAAGTATTAAAGTGGGCACCAGGAAATGGTTAAAGATCAGAAGTGATATATGCGGGAGCAAAAAGGAAAAACCCATGAAACAAAATACATGAGAACAGCTTAAACAGCTGGAAAACAAAGAAAATAGAAGGCCATTCGGCCCATTGAGCCTGATTTGCCATTCAACAACATGGCTAGTCCTCTATCTCAACACCACTCTCCCGTGCTCTCTCCGTACCCCTTGACACTTTTAGAATCTAGAAATCTATTTCCTTCTTAGGGTGGCATGGTGGCACAGTGGTTAGCACTGCTGCCTCACAGCACCAAGGACCTGGGTTCGATTCCCAGTTTGGGTCATTTTTTTGTGTGGAGTTTGCACGCTCTCCCCGTGTCTGCATGCATTTCTTCCGGAGGCTCCGGTTTCCTCCACGGTCCAAAGACGTGCGGGTTAGGTGAATTGGCTAAGCTAAATTGCCTCTTAGTGTCAGAGGCACTAGCTAGCGTAAATACATGGGGTTATGGGGATAGGGCCTGGGTGGGCTTGTGGTTGGTGCAGACTCGATGGGCCGAATGGCCTCCTTCTGCGCGGCAGGGATTCTATAATTCTTAAATATATTCAATGACTTGGCATCATAGAGCATTCTGTGGTAGAGAATTACACAGGTTCATCACCCTCTAAAAGCTTTCTCCTCACCTCAGCACGGTGGCACAGCGGTTAGCACTGCTGCCTCACAGCACCAGGGACCCAGGTTCGATTCCTGGCTTGGGTCACTGTCTGTGTGCAGTCTGCACATTCTCCCCATGTCTGTGTGGGTTTGCTCCGGTTTCCTCCCACAATCTAAAAGATGAGCAGGTTAGGAGAATTGACCATGCGAACAGGCGCTGGAGTGTGGCGACTAGGGGATTTTCACGGTAACGTCATTGCAGTTTTAATGCAAGTCTACTTGCGATACCAATAAATAAATTTTACCTCAGTCCAAGATGGCCTACCCAGTATCTTCAGACCATGACCCCTTGCTCTAGACCCTACCCCGCCACCCCACAGCCAGAGAAAGCAATATCCCTGCATCCAGTTTGTCCAGCCCTGTAGGAATGTTATATATTTTTAAAGTGAGCTAAATGGAGCTGGGAAAATGGAGCGGGATTCAGTGACCTGGGAGACTGATGGAGGAAAGGGTAGGTGACACCAATTTTAATTCTTACATGAATTCTTCCAAGTAAAGTACACATTTAGGCACGACGCAGGAGAATGAAGCTTGAATAACCCCGATTTAAACATGCCATCAACGGAGTTTAAAAGAAAAAGTACAAATGAAAACAAAATTAGAGACAGAATCAATTTACTCAGGAAATACAGCAGGAAGCAGGATTAAGATCAAAAGCTGGAGTGAAAACTATACCACTTAACAACTTAACAAGCTTTTTCAATGAGAGAGTGTGAAGTATCGTAGAACTAATTAGCATTAATATAGAAAACATGGGAGGGTGGGGAGGAGTTTTAATGCAAGTCTACTTGCAGCAAGGAAGAAACTAGATAAGCATTCATGGCTCCTCAATCAATCACTTTGTCAACGAGGTGCTAATTCTATCCCTGAGCTGTGCTGGGATAAATTATCAGCTGGAGTCAAGAACATTACAGGGGTCTCCAACACCCCCAGGTTACACCAAGAGGTTGGCAGGCAGGGGAGAAATCCTGCTCTTCATCACCCTGTAGTAAACTGGCTGTTAAGTGCACAAGAAGAGTTGGTGAGCTTTGACAAAGGGTCATCTGGACTCGAAACATCAGCTCTTTTCTCTCCTTAGGGATGCTGCCAGACCTGCTGAGATTTTCCAGCGTTTTCTCTCTTCCGGTTTCAGATTCCAGCATCCGCAGCAACTTGCTTTTATTAAGAGAGGACTGGGCTTCCATTCAATGTGCGCTGCTGCTTGTGGGCAAATAGTCAGCTGTCTAGACTTACACACAGGACAAGCCTTGCATTTATATAGCACCTGCCACAATCGCTGGACATCTCAAAGCATATTGCGGCCAATGAGGAGTTTTTGGAGGGTAGACACTGTCACAATGTAGGAAACACACCAAGCTCCTGCAAACAGCAGTGAGATAATGAGCAGATAACCTGTTTTTGTGACACTGATTGAGGGATAGATATTGGCCAGGGCATCAGGGGGTAGCTTCCCTTAGAGCCACGGCATCTTTTACATAGTGTGAGCAGGCAGATGAGGCCTTGGTTTAATGTCTCATCTGAAAGCGGGCACCTCCACAAAGAGTGGCACTCCCTCAGTGCCACACCCTCTAATGCCAACCCTGACTTTAAGTCTCAGGTGCCTGGAGTGGAGCTTGAACCTGGAACTGCGGGACTCAGGAGGCAGGAACACGACCAGCAGAATCACCGCTGTCTCTGAGCAAGGTAATGGAAAATATCCGGTACCCGCTGTAGCAAAAACAAGAGCAGAGTGCCAACTTGTGGAAAATTAACAGGGGGAAGAAATGTCGGTGGATGAAAAAGAGAGGCAAAGGAAGAAAATACTTTTAGCAAAGGGATCACAGGTATTTATTAAAATTAAGCTCAAAATCAACTGAAAAGACCCTGGATGAATTGACGTTCAAGTGAACACAGAATGGACAGACCCCTTTTACAGGAATTTGAAACATAAGATTTCAGTGGACGATGAGGTCAAAATCTGTAAAATATTGTTGTGTTAATCAGACCACAGAATCAAACTGTCAGACATTGCCCTCCGATGGCACACACAGGTTACTGCAGCTTGAAGTTTGAAGTTTCTGTCACACATTAGCCACGGTAAACGCTCAAAAATCATATATTTAAAGGGCGATTCTCCCAAAAGTGCTGAATTGGTGGGAAAACTGTTCTAAATCATGACTGTTTTATCAGTTCAACCTCACGCTTGAATCTCCGCACTCTCTGCACTACAGGGGTCCCAGTCGGGAGTTTCATTAAAACCCCAAGGTGGGGTGGGGGGGTGGGGGGGTGGGGGGGTGGGGGGGTGGGGTGGGGGGGTGGGGGGGTGGGGGTGGGGGGGTGGGGTGGGGGGGTGGGGGGGTGGGGTGGGGGGGTGGGGTGGGGTGGGGTGGGGGGGTGGGTGGGGGTAGGGGTGTGTGGTGCAGGGTTTACTCGCCCCGGAGCTTGACAGTTTGGGGAGTCTGCGTTTGCGCAGTGGCCTCGATCCGTCAGTCTCCCCGTCTTCTGGCCAGCTCAGGACTCCCAGTGCTGCGCCCTCCAGCCCTCCCTCTCCACCCCACGACCCCATTGCAGCCCCCACAACAATTCCCAGGACAGCCCTGACATCCACACCCCCCTCCCCTCTCCCCCCCACCCCCCGCTGCCCCAGAGTGCCCCAATGTCCAGCCCACCCCGCCTGGCAGTGGTGATTCCGCCCCCCCCCCCACCTGTGGTGATCCCCCGCCCACCCACCCACCCCAGCCTGCCCCAGTCACTGCCCTCCCTCCATCCCAGTGGGGCGGGACCCCCCCCCCCCCAATCCTCTCCAATCGCCCATAGGCCCTGCCCACAGTAGGCACCACCCCCTTTAGCGCAGCTCAATGCTTGATGGGCAGTGCCAAGATGCCTTCTGGATGTGGGCACTTTGCCTCTTGGGCAGGACCAGGGGCACAGGCTGGCACTGCCAGGGTACCTATGCCCAGAGGGCAGCACCCCACCCCACCCCGCCTCCAATCCCCTGGGGCCCTCGGTTGCCCCCTTCATTCCGGCGTGGTATCCCACTAGTTCCCTAATCTGGGGAGCTACTCTAAATCCCGCCGGAATGAAATATTCCTGGCAGGTGGGAGATTCAATTGGGACTAGCAAGTTCCCAATAATCGTAAGTTAAACATGTTTAAACTATATTAAAAAAAGATTCAAATGATTTACCCCTCTTCCCACCAGTTTCCAGCATGTTCTGACCAGCAGCTGGTCGCCGGCTCTGGGAAACGCGCGTATGCTTTAAGCATTTATCTTGGTAAACTATTCAAATAAAAAGGAGAACATGCAAATGTTGAAAATGCTAACCAGATCCATCAGGATCTGAAGAGAGTAAAGACAGTGTAATGTTTTGGGTGTAGGCCCTCTATATCAGAGCTGGAAACCAAACTTATGTGCAGGCATTCCCAGCGCATACGCAAGTCCCAGAAAAAGGCTGATGACGCGCATCTCCCAGCCCCACCTGCCAGAAAAGTTGTGGGTCGCGATGGAAGAATCGCCCCCTTATTTCAATGGGATATGGTCTGAGAAATTCAGTTTTAAATTCACTACGGAAAAGGTTGCTGCAATATGCTGTTCAAATCAACATCTTTGGAAAATAAATCCCAAATAGCCTTTTGAACCCAAAAATGAATCCTAGCTAAACTGGCAGTGAGCCCGAAGGGTGGCACAGTGGTTAGCACTGCTGCTTCACAGCGTCAGGGACCTGGGTTCGATTCTTGGCTTGGGTCACTGCCTGTGCGGAGTTTGCACATTCTCCCAGTGTCTGCGTGGGTTTCCCCCTGGGTGCTCCGGTTTCCTCCCACAGTAGAAAGATGTGCGGGTTAGGTTGATTTGGCCGTGCTAAAATTGTTCCTTAGCATAGGTTAGAGGGATTAATGAGTAAATATGTAGGGATATGGGGTAGGGCCTGGGTGGGATTGTGGTTGGTGCAGACTCAATGGGCTAAATGACCTCTTTCTGCACTGTAGGGATTCTGATGGTTGTTTTAATGGGGCTGCAGAACCAAACTACTGGCAAATACTGCCCTCAGATGGCATACATAGGTTGCTGCAGCTTTAAGTTAAAAATCCTGTCACACATTAGCTGGTAAATGCTCAAAAACTGCACATTTAATTTCAAACAGGGTGGGGTTGCTGTTGGTTCCAGGTTTGATGGGCCGGATGGCCTCCTTCTGCACTGTAGGAATTTTATGATAAACTGTGAAATTAGTATCTTTATTGCAACAGGACTTCTTTACGTAACAATACACATCTATACTTTTCCTATATCTTTGGTAGAATAAGAACATCTCTCACAGGGAATGCTATTTTTTTTATTCATTCAATGGATGTGGCCTTCACTGGTTAGGTCCCTCCATAACTGCCCTGAAGGGGTAGTAGTGAGCTATTTATGTGTAAAAACAGGCCAAGGAGTGTTATTTTTTTTCCTGAAGTCTAGCCTTGTGATTCGTTTAGTCATAGAATATAAAAGTCTAATTGGGATTGGTTTTCTACTAAATTGAAAAGACAGATTTAAATCTGACTGACTCAATCTGTTCTGTGGAATAAAAGCTCTCTTTCTTCCAAATCTGCCTGTTATGAAACCGTTGATATACAAAAACAGCAAGGAAAATAAATGCAAACTTTGTCAAGAGTCTAGCCTTCCTGTGTGCTAGCTCCACTAACACTTGCTCTTCCACTGCCATTTGCACTCATCACACAGCAGAAATTTCAGTTTAAAGTTTATTTATTGGTGTCAGAAGCAGGCTTCCATTAACACTGCAATGAAGTTACTGCGAAAACCCCCTAGTTGCCACACTCCAGTGCCTGTTCGGGTACACAAAGGGGGAATTTAGCATGGCTAATGCATCTAACCAGCATATCTTCACACTATGGGAGGGAACTGGAGAACGCAGAGGAAACACACGCAGATACAGGGAGAATGTGCAAAGTTTGCACAGTCACCCAAGGCCGGAATTGAACTCAGGTCACTGGTGCTGTGGCCAATCATTTTCCTCCTCCCCTCCAATGCTCTCTCCTGACATACCTGGCCTTTACTGTAGATAGTTGGTTTATGGTGGAATTAAATGTTTAACAAATTCACCTCTCTCCCATGCCACCTACTGAATGCATACTAAACTCATCTCTATTAAGTGTGAAAACCTCAAAACATTTTCACCATATAACTGCCCTTTTTTTTTAAGCCAAATCTAAACTGAAAATAAATTTGCAGTTCCACAAATGATTTGTCACATGTATTAGTACACAATGAAAAGTATTGTTTCTTGTGCACTATACAAAGCAAACCATACATAGGGAATTAAAGGAGTGGGTGCAGAATGTGGTGTTACAGTCATACTAGGGTGGAGAGAAAGATCAACTTAATGCAAAGTACGTCCATTCAAAAGTCTGACGGCAACAGGGAAGAAGCTGTTCATGAGTCAGTTGGTACTGATCTCAGACTTCTGCATCTGTCTCCCAAGAGAAGTAGTTGGAAAAGAGAATATCTGGGGTGCATGGGGTCCTTGATTATGCTGGGTGCTTTGCCGAGGCAGCGGGAAGTGTAGACAGAGTCAACGGATGGGAGGCTAGTTTGAGTGATGGACTGGGCTTCATTCACAACCTGTAGTAGTTTCTTGTGGTCTTGGACAGAGCAACATCCATACCAAGCTGTGATGCAACCAGAAAGAATGCTTTCTATGGTGCCTCTGTAGAAGTTGGTGAGAGTCACAGCTGACATGCCAAATTTCCTTAGTCTTCCAAGAAAACAGAGGCATTGGTGGGCTTTCTTAACAACAGCATGGGCTTGGGGGGGCGTCAGGACAGGTTGGTGGTGATCTGGACACCTAAAAACTTGAAGCTCTCAATTTTTTCTATTTCATGCCCATTGATGTAGACTGGGAAAATAGCACCAATAAACTCCCTACTGATGCTGTCCATCAGTTTAACCCATTGAGCAGAGAAGTGCAGACAGACAAAAGCTGCCTATTACATATAGCAATGACTCACTGGTCCCTTGCTGCTTATTTCATGCCTCTGCTAAATAGACAGAATGGTTTTAGGCTTTAATCCAAAAGCATTTCCAGGTTAATGAACATATAACTAAGTTGTGTCACAGCTGTGATAAAACTTTAGTTAGGCTGCATTTGGAATAGTGTGCGCAGTTCTGGTCACCACACTACCTGAAGGATGTAGATGCTTTGTAGAGGATGCAAAGAAGGTTTACCAGGATGTTGCCTGGTATGGAGGGTTTTAGGTATGAGGAGAGGTTGGATAAATTCGGAATGTTCTCACTGGAAAGATGGAGGCTAGGGCTGTGTGTGTGTGTGTGTGTGTGTGTGTGTGTGTGTGTGTGTGTGTGTGTGTGTGTGGGGGGGGGGGGGTGGGGGAGGTGGTGCATGATGGAAGTAGGCACGTTAGTAAAATTCAAGGTGCATCTTGACAGACAAATGAACGGGATGCGAACACAGCGATAGAAACTATATATCGGCGCAGGCTTGCTGGGTCAAAGGGCCTGTTCCTGTGCTGTATTGTTCTTTAAATAATGAGCAATAGGAATTAAATCAAATTTACTGCCAAATATCAAGAATGTTTTTTTACTTTGCAGTTCCATTTATTTGCGTCACTTGTGATGACCCATAAGGTGCAAAGTTTTATTAGTCCCTGAAATGTGAACATTTCCCCAAGCCAGTGCTGAAAAGGGAACAGCTTTGGGACATCACGATGGCACAGTGGTTAGTACTGCTGCCTCACAGCACCAGGGACCTGGGTTCAATTCCTGGCTTGGGTCACTGTCTGTGCGGAGTTTGTACGCTCTCCCTGTGTCGACGTGGTTTTCCTCCAGGTGCTCCAGTTTCCTCCCACAGTCCAAAGGTGTGCAGGTTAAGTTGATTGTCAAGGAGTCTAGCTAGGGTAAATGCATGGGATTATGGCTGGTGCAGACTCAATGGGCTGAATGGCCTCCTTCTGCACTGGCATTCATTTAAAGAGAAACTCAGAAAGGTTTTACTTTATACAGAACTGACATTGTGTCCTATGAAGCAACGGCAGCACTTTTTCTAATTGTCCAATACAAGTGATAAAGGCAAAATACTGCTGGAGAGGCAGTGTCACAGTGGCACTGCCACTGGATTAGTAATCCAGGAGGCCCAGAGAAGCCAGGTCCAAATGCTACTATGGCAGATGGAGAAATTTGAATTCAATAAAAAATCTGGAACTAAAAGTCTTAACGATGACCACGAAACCATTGTTGATTCACTAATGTCCTTTAGGAAAGGAAATCTCCTGTCCTTATCTGATCTGGCCTACGTGACTCCAGACCCACAGCAATGTGACTGATTTTTGAATGCCCTCTGAAAATGGAGGGCAGTTAGGGATGGGCAATAAATACTGGCCCAGTCAGTGACATCCACATCCAATAATAAAAATCAAAACAGGAAATGCTGGAAAATCTCAGCAGGTCTGACAGCGTCTGTGGAGAGGGAATAGGGCCCTCGTTGGGTCTGGATGACTCTTCCTCACTTTGGCTCTACTCTCTCTTCTCAGATGCTGTCAGACCTGCACAGATTTTCCAGCATTTTCTATTTTTGTTAAAGAGCATATTGAAGATATAGAAAAATAGATAATAAAAGGTACATAACCATTATTGAGTTTTTAAAATTTATATACTGAGTGTATGGATATACAATGATGTTTTTAAATTAAAGCAATTGGTCAGTTCATCCTAGGGAACTGAAAGATTGTGCTGCAGTCAGTTATGGGTTTTACTTCCCTCTTCCAGTCCTTACCCCACCCCCCCGCCCCACACATCTCTCCTGAATCATCAACGAATGTACAATTAGTCATGTGTACTGACTTCCAAGGAGATCTTGTGATGCGGTGAGTTGTACGCAAGAACTAAGAGCAGCAGTAGGCCATTTGACCCCTCGAACCTGCTCCACCATTCGATAAGATCATGGCTGATCTTTTCATGAACTCAGCTCCATTTACCCATCCACTCACCATAACCCTCAATTCCTTTACTGCTTAAAAAATCTTTCCTTGCCTTAAAAACATTCAATGAGGTAGCCTCAACTGCTTCACCGGGCAGGGAATTCCACAGATTTGGTGAAGAAGTTCCTCCTCAACTCAGTTCTAAATCTGTTCCCCTTTATTTTGAAGCTATGCCCCCTAATCCTAGTTTCATCCACCAGAGAAAACAATCCGCCTGCTCCTATCATATCTATTCCCTTCATAATCTTATACGTTTTTATAAGATCTCCCCTCATTCTTCTGAATTCCAATGAGTATAGTCCCAGCCTACTCAGTCTCCCTAACTCCAGAATCAACCTAGTGAATCTCCTCTGCACCCCCTCCAGTGCCAGTTCCTGCCTCTTGAGCCAGACACTCAGTGTTCAAAGTTCCAATCTAGGTCTTGATGGCCAAGAAAGCTGTGTTGTAACACAGGCAAACAGGTTGGTTATCAACCTGAAAATCCTTCCAACACAAGCTAAATGGCAGGATAAGAGTAGGAGATTCTCCTGGTCAGCCATGTGATGGGGAGAACATTGGGGTCTCTACCATCACCATCCATAACTCCAGACTCCAACTGCTGCCAAAGCAACTCTTTGACACTGAGTGAATCGTAACACACCACCAGCAGAGTTCCACAGGTCACTGCAATCAAAAATCCAATGCCAGTTTTCCCTACCCTGATCAGTGGTGCCAAGGCCAACTGTAGCTCTCCCACCATCACCTGAGCATGTTTCAGCTAATACAGCAGCTTCCTGCAGTGTACACGCAGACCACTCACTGGATAAGTTTGCCAAGGGAGTAGATTTTACTCAAACATATTCCCTTTATCTCCTCTAGATATGATGTGGTGTTGCCCGCATTGGACTGGGCTAGGCACAGTAAGTAGTCTCACAACACCAGGTTAAAGTCCAACAGGTTTATTTGGTAGCACAAGCTTTCGAAGCACTCCTCCTTCATCCCTCGCCTGATGAAGGAGCAGCACTCAACCTGGTGTTGAGACTACTTACTATGCCTCCTCCAGATAAACTGAGTGTGGAAACCATACCAATCTCAGGGATGGAATGTCACAGTTTCCTGGAACAGTGGCCAACAGAACCAGTCAGGAGATGTACCTATGGCTTGGCGACACAAAACAGAAATCTCAAAAATACTTTCGTATATTTTTTTTATTGGTGTTCTTTTCAGAAGGATCAGAAATGAACAAGAAAGGTAAACTTTAAAAACTTTTCATTCATAGGTTGAAAACCGTTAATATTTTTTCTTATGTAAATGTAATAAATAGTTGACTAATCATGCATGCACAATGTTATGTTATTGCTTTTAAATGTTCACTTCACAGAATAAGCCCCAGAACAACATATAGAAAAGCAATTTGCCCAGTTTAACTACTTCAACTTTTCTGAAAGAGGTGCTAATTCCCACTCCCTTGTGAAGAGACACCTGAAATATTGTAGACATGCAGGATAGGTTTGAGGTTGCATCAATGTTTCTATAGTAAGTGACTGAAGTACTCAGCCCCAATCTCAACATGCAGGATCTGAAGCAATGACTGTGAACAATCAGTTGTCAGATTTCTTGCCCCCTCCACAGGTTTAAGGTGCTGGGGGGCAGGTACAGAGGAGATGTCAGGGCTAAGTTTTTCACTCAGAGGGTGGTGAGTGAGTGGAATCGGCTGCCGTCGGTGGTGGTAGAGGTGAACTCGCTGGAGTCTTTTAAGAGGACTTCTGGATGAGTACATGGGATTTAATGCGATTGAGAGTTATAGATAGGCCTGGTAGGTAGGGATATGATCGGCGCAACTTGTGGGCCAAAGAGCCTGTTTGTGCTGTAGTGTTCTACGAGCACTGAAATTTGAAACGCTGCTCCGAAAATGCCTAATTCGATTTTTGGTGGTGGTCATTGGGAGGATGTGTGTGAAGAGTGTGAGGGAAAGAGGGAAAGGGAAATGTTTTTCTAGCTATGCGCATTAACATGAAGGTGACACTGATAAAGAATCAGTTTTCAATGTTACTGTTGGGGCGCCACTCACCAAATGAATGAATCAATGAATGAATTGCAAGTCTAGCTGACTGGGTTGCATTGGATGAAGTAGCGCAAGGAGTATAAAAACACTAGTATTAGAGAGGTTGGGCTGAATGACCTGTTTTTGTACTGCAAATTCTATCTAATGGCTTAATTTTAAAGAGTAGCATAATAGAAGAAAGCAAACTATGCTTCTTGCTTAAAGGTAGTGATAGCAGGTGCTGGAGGAGCCTCTAGCCCATTTTCTTTAAGTACTAATATTGAGCATTGCTAAGCATACCACAAGGCTAATTCAGTTCCCACTCCAATCCCTTGTGACAAATCAGTGTGACGTTGTGGTGTTTTATTGGTATGTGTCCAGTGGACCCAGTGAGACTCACTTGATGGAGGACATCTGAGGCAGCAGAGCATCGGGGGCCTTCATCTATCATTTGAACCTTGGTCTCCGAATTGAAAAGGAGGCCTTGTGACTCACTGCACCAATCATAATTTCTCTATTTCACAGATTCGTTCCTTTAATACTGCAGTGACCAGGTGTCAAGGATGCAAACATTTTCAGCAACTGAGAGCAAACATACCTTTATATCATCAGACAATGGACTACCTGAACAGTGGGACAAGTGTGGAAAAATACAAAACCATGGGAACAAAATAAGCAAAACAATGAGATTAATTTTGGATTAAGAGCCAGCACAGACACGATGGGCCAAATGGCATCCCTCTAACATCCATGGTCTCAAATTGTTAAAACTATCCATAAAAATGTACCAGTTTGTTCAAACTTTTATAATTGAGATAATATGTACAAACACAATTCGCAAGTGCTGGTTTAGAGCTCTCTTTAGAGCAAGATTGGTTCTCTGCCTTTTATCCATCACACACCCCCACCGCCCCCATGCCTCTCAGTGACGAAGTTTCCTCATCAATCGCCCTCCGACAATAGGAGGCCTGACTGCATCAGGAACATGCGACGTTTGTTGGGGAAAGGATAGATATCCGAACACTTAAAGATTATTTAAAATGGGAGTTAGTTCTGGGGTTTCAATCAGGGAGTTTCATAGAGATTGAGCAACTCAGTAACAAGCTAATGGACTGATTTCAAAAGGAATACTTTCTGAAGCATCAACTCTAATCAACCCTGTTACATTTAAGTGCGGGGAGAGAGAGAGAGAAAGGGAAGGTTAAAAGAATATGCATCATATTTAAAAACAAAAAGCTTATTTGACTTTAGACTGCTTTGATTCAGCAACCTGACAAATGACAAAGCATGTTTGCCCAGCCTTTCACAACACTGCTTTTATTTTCAGTTCAAGAGTAAATGCAGACATTCAATCACCAAATTGCTTTTCCGTGCCAACCCCAATTGCAGCTCACGTTTTAAATTATTTCACAAAAAAAAAACCCATGCAGTTTCTGTATTACAACTGGCCACTCCAACACTTGGTGTTAAAGGACCAAAGCTGCTAATTGAGTGCATGTCAAACATATGACCTTTTGTTGAAGCTACCAAAACTGTAACTACTGCATTACCATCTGCATCTTCAGATGTCGCTTATGCAGGCATCTATTTACAAATCAATATCACAAAACCTGAACAAAGTAACAAATGGAATCCTATGATTCCAGGCTAGCTACAGTGATAATATGCCAACAGCAACCAGCACAGGAATTTAGTAGGTCCACAAAAATATCTCCTTCAATAAAGATTAAAATCGGAATTGGTCCACAAATTGTGGGTAGCATATTGTCTATCAGCATCAAATGTTTCAGATCTCTAATCAAGCTGAGTAATGGTTACTTAACATTCAAGAATTGTATTACCCCTCTTTACCTTTGCTTGACACTCAGTTAAGGGATTTCTTAAAACTTTTAAACTGACTGGAAGTCTATTGTTCTTTTGCTCAGGGGACACAATGAACAATCAATAAAAGAAATACTGATTCAATTACCACTTTTCAATGAAAGAAAAGGGAAAATTATACAAAATGTTTCAAGCATTGCAGCTCAAGTCTGCACTGCTACAATCTAATCACATTATGGGTGTCTTGGAATCACACATCGGCAACTTACCGAATTTTAGTGCGTGGAGCAGTTGGACTTTGGGGCAAGTGAAAGACAGTAAAAGCTGAAAAGGATCACAAGAATGGTTTTTGCCCATTTGAATTCAAAACCAACAGTGGTGGTGAAGAGAGACATACATCACTGTTTTAAACTGAACCTTTTGCTAATGTGCGTACAGCCTGTTTTGGGACATACAAATGTCAGAGGAGAGAATCAAAAGAGGGAAAATACTTGGCACTAATTATTCATTAATCAAATGTAAATCCCCAGTTTATCGTTCTCCATTTAAAGCCACCCCCCCAAACCAACTCATTCCTTGTAACAGAAAACAAATAGAATCTGAGGTAAGAAAGGCTTTACTCCACATTATTTGTTTTTAAATGCAAGGCACAAATATAAGCTTGCCTCATTTATAAATCTGTATCCACAACTCGTAATATTGCAGTGCAAAAAAGTGAGCAGGTGTCCTGATCACATCATCGTGTTTGTCCCAAGTAGCAGAGTCCAAAGAATGTGCTGAACTGGCTGAGAAAACCACAGTCCCTTCCAAGTAATTCAAGTTTCTCACCAACTCAATCCTGGTTTTAAATCTAGTGAAAAGAGCAAAATAAAAACAGATCTGAAATGATGAAGAAAATCAAAAGATACCAGCTCACTAAATATAGAAAATACAAAATAAGAAAATACACAAAATGCCTTTCTTTAACAAACTGAGATGAGAAATGTGTAACGCTTGCCAAATGTAAGTATCATGAATCCCTGGTCAGGAACTGAGAAAGGGGGACAGGGGGCTGAAGAAAAGGAAAATGCAAATACATACAGGAGAGAGACATAAGTCGATCATAGAATCCCTACAGAGCAGATGGAGGCCATTCAGCCCCTCGAGTCTGCACCGACCACAATCCCACCCAGGCCCTATCCCTACAACCCCATTTATTTACCCTAGCTAGTCCCCCTGACATTAAGGGACAATTTTTGTTTTTACTCCAATTCAATCAAATCAAGTCCAATTCAGAGTGTCAGCAAGTTGAGACATTCCCGATCCAAGCTGACAAGACAGACCTCTCACCTCCTGTCCTGGGCTTGATCTACATGATCCAGCCTGATTGGAGTAGGCACAGCTCCTCCTCCAAGGCTTGATCTCATTTGCATCTTAGCCAAAAGGCCAAGATGTTGCTTTTAACAATTGCTTTCAGCATGGCCAATCCACCTAACCTGTACATCTTTGAACAGTGGGGGAAAAAAACCAGAGTAGCCGGAGGATATCCACATAGACACGGGGAGAACATGAAAACTCCACACAGATATTGGATAGATATATCACAAAAAATCTACAGGAAAATATAGAAGCCTTCACTTCTCCATTATTTTGTTTTTTTTTATAAAGTGTCATTAGTTGCCCTTTATCCGTTGCTGTCCCTGTCAGAGCTTATACCCAAATTCATGTTCACAATGCTCTCCTTTCAGAGCTCTTTCCCCCCTTGTTGCTGATCATCTTCATCTGCTTGCGTGGGAGGAACTATTGTTTCAAAGCTCATTATCAGATGACAGGAAGGATGCCAGCAATAGGAATAGATGAGCATTTGCATCCTGCCTGGCAAAATGCTGGAAATATCACCCATCGGTCTTACCAAGAATTGGTGAACTCCTCCCAATTAGAAGAGATAGACAGGCACTAAATGAATACTTTTCGTCAGTATTCACACGGGAAAAAGCCAGCGTAGTCGAGGAGAATACTGAGATACAGGCTTTCAGACTAGATGGGATTGAGGTATATAAGGAGGAGGTGTTAGCAATTCTTGAGAGTATGAAAATAGATAAGTCCCCTGGGCCAGATGGGATTTACCCTAGGATTCTCTGGGAGGCTAGGGAGGGGATTGCAAAGCCTTTGGCTTTGATCTTCATGTCGTCATTGGCTACAGGTATAGTGCCGGAAGACTGGAGGATAGCAAATGTTGTCCCCTTGTTCAAGAAGGGGAGTACAGACCATCCTGGGAATTATAGACCGGTGAGCCTTACTTCTGTTGTCAGTGAAGTTTTGGAAAGAATTATAAGGGATAGGATTTATAATCATCTAGAGAGAAATAAATTGATTAGGAACAGTCAACACGGTTTTGTGAAGGGTAGGTCGTGCCTCACAAACCTTAGAGTTTTTTGAAAAGGTGACCAAAGAGGTGGATAAGGGTAAGGCAGTTGACGTGGTGTATACGGATTTTAGCAAAGCGTTTGATAAGGTTCCCCATGGTAGGCTACTGCAGAAAATGCAGATGCATGGGATTCAGGGTGATTTAGCAGTTTGGATCAGGAATTGGCTAGCTGATAGAAGACAGAGGATGGTGGCTGATGGGAAATATTCAACCTGGAGTTCAGTTACAAGTGGTGTACCTCAGGGATCTGTTTTGGGGCCACTGCTGTTTGTCATTTTCATAAATGACCTAGATGAGGGTGTAGAAGGATGGATTAGTAAAATTTGCTGACGACACCAAAGTCGGAGGAGTTGTAGACAGTGAAGATGGATGTTACAGTTTGCAGAAGGACATAGATAAGCTGCAGAGCTGGGCTGAGAAGTGGCAAATGGAGTTTAATGCAGAAAAGTGTGAGGTGATTCACTTTGGTAAGAGTAACAGGAGTAAAGAACATAGGGCTAATGGAAGGACTCTTGGTAGTGTCGACGAGCAGAGAGATCTCCATGTACATGTGCATAGATCCCTGAAAGTTGGCACCCAGGTTGATAAGGTTGTTAAAGAAGGCGTACGGTGTGTTAGCTTTTATTGGTAGAGGGATTGAGTTTCGAAGCTGTGAGGTCATGTTGCAACTGTACAAAAATCTGGTACGGCCGCACTTGGGGTATTGCGTACAGTTCTGGTCGTTGCATTATAAGAAGGATGTGGAGGTATTGGAAAGGGTGCAGAGGAGGTTTACCAGAATGTTGCCTGGTATGGTGGGAAGGTCTTATGAGGAAAGGCTGAGGGACTTGAGGTTATTTTTGTTAGAGAGAAGATGGTTAAGAGGTGACCTAATTGAGGCATACAAGATGATCAGAGGGTTAGATAGGGTGGACAGTGAGAGCCTTTTTCCTCGCATGGTGATGGCTGACACAAGGGGACATAGCTTAAAATTAAGGGGTGGTAATTATAGGACGGATGTCAGAGTTAGGTTCTTAACTCAGAGGGTAGGACGGGCATGGACTGCCCTGCCTACAGCAGTTGTGGACTCGCCAACTTTATGGGCGTTCAAATGGTCAGTGGATAGGCATATGGATAATATTGGAATAGTTTAAGTTAGAGGGTCATTAGATTGGTTCCACTGGTCGGTGCAACATAGAGGGCCGAAGGGCCTGTACTGCGCTGTAATGTTCTATGTTCTAATTACTTCAGCCATATTTGAGGATAAGAATTTTTGAATTTACTAGCACAGCACTCAAACACAATTTCATTTCCAAGCATAGCTGTTGTTTGATGGTCGGAGGGGTGTGAGAGAGAAAAAAAAAGTGAGGGTGAGATGAAAGAGGAGAAGATCAACTTTAATTCATAATAAATGTACTAACACAGACAGGATCAGCAACAGCCCAAAATCTCAGGTATGCAACTTATAAGCAATTATGACATACTTGCAGAGAGGTTATTACTTGATGTTTGAAGATCTTATTCGATCAGTCTTCCTTCTTGAAAACACAGCTGTCCTGAATGGTAAACTTGCGTTTCAATGCTTCCGATATAAGCACTGAAGGATCATTCTCTCTCAAAAGCTGAGAGCCTCTCCTGGACCTAGTAATAGTAATTACAGTGATTAAGACATGCCCAAGCCATCAGATTTTAGCTTTCTCTTGTAATATATTGTCTGGCAGGCACTGAAGGCACCATCTGGAATGTGTAGCAAGACTAACACCAATTAATGAAGCTTGTATGACGAACTGTAAAAGAGTAATTGCTCTCCTGTTGGAGATGCTTCATTTTCCTTTCATTAGCCTATACAGATGTTTGCAGTATTAGGATATCCATTGATATGGTATTCAGATGTTTGCAGTTGAGGTCCATTGGTAATGTTCAAGTTCAGGATTACCAACTGGAGACCCAGCTTTGCATGTCTGAGGAAGTGCCAGTCATACAGATATACTTTTGCTATTGTGCAAATGAAAGATGGCATAAATGCTGGATATAAATAAATGCTCCTCATCTTGAGCCAAACTGTTTACCAACTGACTTGTTCTATTTAATAAAACTAGCTATTCCATGCAGGAGCGGTGGAGATGGTGAAGCCAGGGAAATATCAAGTAACAGATTAGAGTTTATTTATTAGTCACAGGTAAGGCTTATATTAACACTGCAATTAGGTTACTGTGAAATTCCCCTAGTTGCCACAATCCGGCACCTAACCAGCACATCTTTCAGACTGTGGGAGGAAACCGGAGCACCCGGAGGAAACCTACGCAGACACGGGGACAATGTGCAAACTCCACACAGACAGTGACCCATGCTGGGAATTGAACCCAGGTCCTTGGCACCGTGCGGCAGCAATACTAACCACTGTGCCACTGTAATAGGTACTCCATACTTCCCCTTGGTTTACGCTTTCAGGATTCCTGCTGGACAAGCCACTGAAGCTCAAACATATAGTAGGGGATTTTCACAGTAACTTCACTGCAGTGTGAGCATAAGTCTACTTCTGACTAGTAAGTAAACTTTATTTTCTGGAAGGGACAGAACAGGATTCATGGAGAGAATGATTATCTTTTTTCTTTTAGATAGGCATTCTCAAAGAGAGCACAAGAATTGTTTTGATACAATAACTGAGGAACAAATTCTATCCAGAATAGTTAGAACTAGAATCCATAACTAGAGGACACAGATTTCAAATAACTGACTAAGAGCCAATAATTCAAAGGGAGAAGTTTGCAGGGTAATGAAGAGCCAGCAGGGGAATGGGGCGAAGTGAAAAGCTCTTTCAAAGACCTAGCATTAATGGGATGAGTTGAATGACCTCTTTCTGTGCTAGAAGGTTCGATAAAAAGAGTTTTTCAGACTTCTGCATTTGCATTTTTCCTCTATTTTCATAGTAACGCATTTCTAAAATTTAGCTCAAGGTAACACCTGGACTTCAGGAATTAGAGGTTGGAACCAAAAATCAATCCCCTGCACTCCAAAACTTCACATTCTACTGCAATTAACAGATCAGGTATATAGGAATGCAATGAAAATTCCTGGTGCTAGGTATGCATGATTAAGTTGTCGCTCGTCACCAGATTTGACTTTCAGACACATATTTAAAAGGACATCACAGCTTCAGCCTGATGAACCCAACTTTATCAAAATGCATGTCAGGATCGCTATGCGATGGAAATGATACTGCAAGGTTCTCTAAAGGCTTGGCCTGCATTTAGCAGGTATTACAATGCAAAAGGATGGTTTAGCTTTGCTGTTGCAAGTTCCAAGCAGCAATATAAACCATGCGCTGTTGTGACTGGGAGAAATACATCCTGTTATGCAAGTCTTTGGCACTGTGGGTTGTCATCATAAAACCCTATCTGCATCAATGCTACAAAATAGCAGAATCCCAGTTAATAAGTTTTAAGTTTTGTGGGAGAAAGCACAAGAAAAATCTTTTGATCACTAAGGGTACCTTTCAGCATGTTCGTTCCAGTTTTTAAACAATTAGAGATGTGAACTTCAGAGAACACTAATCCAAAATGTGGAAGAAAAAACGCATTCTCCTCCTCTCCCGACTAAAAGAAAAAAGTTACCAAGTCGTTGTACATTCAAGGCACATAGTACAAGAGCTCCTTTGATCATGTCATGTGTGATTTAAACTAGCCAGCAAACAATGTCTCTTTCAAAACTCAGTAACAACTCAATAACAGATATAGGGTGTTATCTGTGGCACAGTGGTTACCACTGCTGCCTCACAGTGCCAGGGACCCAGGTTCGATTCCCGGCTTGGGTCACTGTCTGTGCGGAGTTTCCACATTCTTCCCATGCCTGCGTGAGTTTCCTCCAGGTGGTCCCACAGTCAGAAAGACGTGCTGGTTAGGTGCGTTGGCCTAACCAAGGCACCTAATTGGTGCATTGCTAAATTCTCCCAGTGTACCTGAACAGGCACCGGAGTGTGGTGACTAGGGGATTTTCACTGTAACTTCATTGCAGTGTTAATGTAAACATACTTGTGACTAATAAATAAACTTTACTTTAAAAATAAGGTTCACAGGCTATGGGTAGAATTTTAGCACGGGGCAGGTGATGGTATTGTGGTGTTATCACTGAAATAGTAATCCAGAGACTGAGGATGCTTTGGGGATCTGAGTTTGAATCCCCACCATGGCAGTTGGTAAGATTTGAATTCAATAAAAATTGGGAATTAAAAAGCTTAATGATGATCATGAAATTGTTGTTAATTGTCATGTTAGCCTAGATTTTTGGTGACACGCTAGCACAGTGGTTAGCACTGCTGCTTCACAGCTCCAGGGACCTGGGTTCGATTCCTGGCTTGGGTCACTGTCTGTGTGGAGTTTGCACACTCTCCTCGTGTCGGCGTGGGTTTCCTCCCATAGTCCAAAGATGTGCGGGTTAGGTTGACTGGCCATGCTAAAATTGTCCCTTAGAGCCCTGAGATGTGTAGGTTAGCGGGATTAGCGGGTAAGTACGTAGGGATATGGGGGTACAGGCTGGGTGGGATTGTGGTCGGTGCAGGCTCGATGGGCTGAATGGCCTCTTTCTGCACTGTAGGGTTTCTATGAACACCAGACGACTTCCCCGTCCTGCTTATGTTTCCCATTCTACAACTTCTCCTTCCTAGTTTCAGGGACACAGAGGTCAAACCCGACTGACTGAGATCAGTTAACTCAGCATGAACCAGAAATTTAACACAGATACTTCTGGCATGTGCAGCTCATTATTACACATTTTGATTATATTTTCACCAAGTTTGCCACTAGGCTGACCTGTTGTGCAAAGAGAAGTTCCTCCATCAGCTTCAGTCTCCATGAATATTTTGATACTTCACATTGCGAATCACAGTCAAGGATTATTCACATCGTTACAACATTACTGACTGAAATCACCTTTAATTTCCAACTCACCCCTGTAACGAGTTTAATTTGACCCTATTCATATCCTTCAGAATATCCATCATGTCCGCAAAGCTTGTGGACTTTGAAAGGCATGAGGTCTCGTCATCACCATCATCGTTGGTGGTTAAATCCTGCCCCTTACTTTCAAAGTCAAAGTCAAAGTTTGATGAAGCAGCAATGGAAAAAGATGCAAGACTTAAAGATTCCGGTTCCTCTGTCTCAGGAATGTCATCATTTATGGTAAATGATGCTAATGGAGGGTATGCGGATTCAAAATCCGGTAAAGAGCAGGCAATGCTGGATGTATCAGGAGAACAAAGTTCTGGCGTAGGAGGAGCAGATGCTGAAAAACAGAAGGAAACAAATTAAAGATTCCCGTTTCAGCCAGCACAGGTTATCAATATAAACACACACAATGCTCAGGATGTTAATGGGATAGCACTGTAGATAATACTATAAATATAACTCTGAACAAAAAAAAAACAAAAAGTCATGAATGTAGCCCAATCCACCACGCAAACCAGCCTCCCATCCATTGACCCTGTCTACACTTCCCGCTGCCTCGGCAAAGCAGCCAGCATAATTAAGGACCCCATGCACCCCGAATATCCTCTCTCCCACTCAGAGAAAGATACAAAAGTCTGAGGTCACGCACCAACCAACTCAAGAACAGCTTCTTCCCTGCTGCCATCAGACTTTTGAATGGACCTACCCTGCATTATATTGATTTTTCTCTACACCCTAGCTATGACTGTAACACTACATTCTGCATCCCGTCCTTTCCTCCTCTACAAACGGTATGCTTCGGCTGTAGAGTGCAAGAAACAATACATTTCACTGTATCCTAATACGTGTGACAATGATAAATCAAATTAAAGAACTGATTATGATGAAACTGCACCTATTCTTAGGTGACAGCCTACAAAGGCATACTGGTAATTATCACCCACACTGTGCAAGATTTCTGTCCTCAACCACCTCCAAGCTGAAAAATGTTTCAACCCCATTAACCATCACGAACGAAAGAGCTTTCATAGATAGGTGAAACTATACAGTTACCATTCAATTCCACTAAACTGTTGTCAATAACCCAATCCTCACTGATTACAGTTACTCCTCATAGGCCACCTCTCTCTCTTAATAAATTTTACTCTTTACAGTAATCCCTCCAACTTACTTCTCCATTCACCCCACCAGTTCTCTGGTCTCATCTATTCTTATCTCTTCAAACTCCACAAACCTCAAGTTCCCTGCGTACATTCTTTATCTTGCAACTCTGGTTTGCTAGGTGAATGTTCCTCCTTGCACTCTCAACACTGGTGTCAGAACTTCAGCTGTCTCAAAATTCTGAATTACCAAACTTTTCCTTTCTGACCATAAAGTGTTAATATCTATCTATTCGACCAGTGTTAGCCGCCTCCCCAACTTATCCCTACACCTGCTTGGATTTGATCCCAAATTTGGGTCATGTTGCTGCATATATAAAAATGTAGAGAGGGCATGCAGTGTGTGCAAAGTCATAATCCAGTCAGGACAGGCATTAGTTGGTGGGCAGAGGGGAAGAAAAAGAGAAACTGACAAATCTACGTTCCTCATTACATTTAGTTTGTCTTTAGGCTACTCGCGACAACATGCGATGGAAGATGTGCCACACTCTCAGTTACAAAGTGAGCAGTCAACACAATCAATAATGCACAAGGTTTTTTTTAATACTTGTTCTGTAAAGGTTAAACCCTTGTGGTGACGTGTTATAATGTTTTCAAAAACTCACTAGTGTCCATTTTGGTCTCGGGCACAGCAACTATTTTTGCAATCTGCTCTCGCAAACGGCTAAGTTCGTCTTGAAGTGCAACTGTGTGGTTCAGGGCAGCTAAACCTGGTTTCTTCAGGCTTTCAAGTTTCCTCCCTTCCCTTCGGAAGTTGGGGACTGATGAATTTCTATGCATTATAAGTAGCGGTGTAGGGTGCCATTCTTCCCTGTACGGTCTGGCATCCGCTCTATGAACAAAAACAAAATCCATCTGTTTCTAAAGAGTCACCACTCTGAATGATGTGCGGTCTTAAAAAAAATTGACAGAAACCCATTTGTTGCAACCACACTTAAAAGGTTCAGACTCATCTAGTAAGTATTCCTGGCTCATTTAACCACAGTTAAATAGAATCATAGAATCCCTACAGGGCAGAAGGAAACCATTTGGCCCACTGAGTCTGCACCAACTCTCTGACAGTACCTTACACAGACCCTTTTCCTCCTACCCTATCCCTGTGATCCCGCACATTTACCATGGCTAATCCACCTAACCTACATACCTCTGGACACTAAGGGGCAATTTAGCATGGCCAAACCACCTAACTTGCACATCTTTGGTTTGTGGGAGGAAACCGGAACACCCAGAGGAAACCCACGGAGACATGCAGAGAATGTGCAAACTCCACACAAACAGTCACCCAAGGCTGGAATTAATTCCGGGTCCCTGGCGCTGCTAACTACTGTGCCACCATGCTGCCCATAGTGGCTCAATATCTGTATTGTGTCCCTGGGACAAATGGTGTTAATTCTAGCCATTGGAACTCAGATCATGTTTTTCTGTAAATATGGAAATTTCAGGCATGTTAAAAGCCTGAGACTGGATAACTAAATTGCAATGTTTAGATTAAATTACCAACAGCATATTTGACGTGAACACTGTATATAAAAGCTATAAACAAAGAGAGGCAATGAGAATGGTTATTTTCAATATTCCATACCCATGGTCTTACCTCATCGTATCCACAAGCTAAGACTAGGCAGACCAGAAAGCACACATCACTGGGAAGACATTAAGCTTTCCGTGGCACCATGCATTTCAGTAGACCAGGAGGTGCCAATATCAAACAACTACAACATCATATTTTGGTGAATACCTCATCCTTGTGAAAGCTTCTCCTTCATCTGCAGCTATCCATGCAATGTCTGCCAAAGTGGGCACAGCCGGTCTATCTCCATGCACAGCACTTAGGGACTCGGCTGCAGTGAGTCCCGGAACAAGCTGTGTGCGAAGACAAAATGTTAAGATTGCATTAAGCGAAAGATTTCAGCTTTTAGTTTAAAGAGGACTTTCCAGTATGAGTAGTTGCAGTTTGGGCCACCAATATTACTTCACACACATTATGACAATTTTTAAAATATAAAAGCTGCCTCAAAGTTATTCATCAGAGACTGGAGTTAAGACACAAGAATGATCCAAAAAGGATGAATCAAAAGCAATACATTTCCTCAGATCCAGAGTATTTTCCATGCTTCGTTCTATATAGCCTTTAGGCTGAAAGTTGTGACATTCCATATACATGTTCCTCAAATGGTTATTTACTTCATCCTAAATGTGAAGGCACTACTGTAACCACGCAGATCTTTTTTTTCAATACTTGTTCATGGGATGTTCATAGAGTTGACGTCGCTGGCTGGACCATCATTTATTGCCCATCCCTAACTGTCCTTGAACCGAGTGTCTTGCTAGCCCATTTCAAAGGGCAGTTCAAAGTAAACCATGTTGCTGTAGGCCTGGAGTCACAACAATTGACAATGGTTTCACGGTCATCATTAGACTTTTTATTCTAGATTTTTATTGAATTCAAAATTTCAACACCTGCAGAGGTAGGATTCAAACCCCGGTCCCCAAAGCAATACCCTGGCTTTCTGGATTATTAACCCAGTGGTAATACCACTATGCTACCGCCTCCCCTAGAATGTGCTCACATGCAACTTAGAGAAGATCCACCTTTCAAAAAGATCTGGGTTTTAAAATTGGTAATACGCACAACCTTTCCCATCCCAATTTGTTTCTATGCATATGCTTGAAAAGTTACCATTTTCCTCAATTGCCCTTTTGTTGTTACATTCGGCATGCTTGGCTTCATTGGTCAGAACATTGAATACAGGAGTTAGGACGTCTTGTTGAAGTTGTACAAGACATTGGTACGGCCACACTTGGAATACTGTGTGCAATTCTGGTCACTCTATTATAGAAAGAATATTATTAAACTAGAAAGAGTGCAGAAAGGATTTACTAGAATGCTACTGGGACTTGATGGATTGAGTTATAAGGAGAGGCTAGATAGGCTGGGACTTATGTTTCTGAAGCGTAGGAAACTGAGGGTGATTTTATAGAAGTCTATAAAATAATGAGGGGCACAGATCAGCTAGATAGTCAATATCTTTCCCCAAAGGTAGGGAGACTAAAACTAGAGGGCATAGGTGTAAGATGAGAGGGGAGAGATACAAGAGTGTCCAGAGGGGCAATTTTTTCACACAGAGGGTGGTGAGTGTCTAGAACAAGCTGCCAGAGGTAGTAGTAGAGGCAGGTACAATTTTGTCTTTTAAAAAGCATTTAAACAGTTACATGGGTAAGATGGGTATAGAGAGATATGGGCCATCTGCGGGCAATTGGGATTAGCTTAGGGGTTTTAAAGAAAGGACAGCATGGACAAGTTGGGCCAAAGAGCCTGTTTCCATGTTGTAAACCTCTGTGACTCTATGATTCAGTCACTCACCTACTAAGAGATATCCAACAATAAATGCATTTTTTTGTTTATATATTTTTTGTTTTTATACCCAGTTCAATCCAATCAAAGTCCAATTCAGAGTCCCATCAAATACAACATTTCCGATCCAAGCTGACAAGACAGGCCTCTCACCTCCTGTCTTGGGCTTGATCTACATGATCCGAGCAAGGACAGGATGAGAAAAGTTGCTGATTTCTTTCAACACAACAACTTCATTAATTGATAGGAGGCACACATAGTAAAATCAGCATAAAACACTACAGGCACTGCAAGAAACGTATCAAAACTTGCCCACAAGACTACAATTCAAATCACCAGCGACAAATCGCTGGGTTCTGTCACTCGAATTGTTAAACATTGTGTTTGAACAGTGACATATTCAGCTTGAATAGAGAACTTTCAACATCTTAACTGAAAGGAAGAGACATACCAAATGACATCTTTCACTTATTCATAGAATCCTACAATGCAGGAGGTCATTCAGCCCATCAACCCTGCACCAACAACAATCCCACCCAGGTTCTATCCACATAACCCCATGCATTTAACTTTGACACTAGTCCCCCTGAACTAAGGGGCAATTTAGCATTACCAATTCACCTAACCCGCACATTTTTAGACTGTGGGAGGAAACCAGAGCACCGGGAGGAGACCCACACAGACACAAGGAGAATGTGCAAACTACACACAGTGAACCAAGCTGAGAATCGAACCCGGGCCCCTAGCACTGCGAGGCAGCAGTGCTAACCACTGTGCCGCAATTTGTTAAAACTTCTGAGGTAGAAGATATTTTCAAACACTTAAATATTATGATACTGGCTGGTCCTTACTTTGGCACAATGAAAAGGAAAATCAAACAGAATCAGAAAAATCAGATAATATAACATAGGTTATCAAAAAATCATATTTGCATTCATGGTCAGATCAACTTCAATTTAGTTAGTGCTGTATTTATAATGAACTTTCCTGCACATGAATGCTTAAGTGACACCAAACCAAATTACTGTGGAGCGTCAGGTTGTATATCGGTCAAATTTGAAGCACAGATTCTCCTTGTGAGGAATATACTTCACTCAGCCAAAGCCAGACAATTTAGGCATAGATTGGAAAGCAATAAAAGTTGCAGCTTATCCTCATCAACAGCGTGCACTGCAGTGCTGCTATAGTTTTATTAACTGAAACCTCACAGTGTGCTAGATTAATTACAACCTCTTATTAAAACAGTCGTTGAAAGTCTGTTCTTATAAATTAGGTGTGAAGAAAGGCTCGTTTGTACTCAAGTAATTCAACATGCACCTAAAGCAATTATTTTATGAATAAGTGAACCATAGCAGCAAAATAGTTTTAAATTGCTTCCCCATGGAGGTAAACATTCTTTTAAATGAATAATTTCAAAGTAGAAGCTGCCATACAAAAGTTGCGTTTACTCTATTATTTCATTTTCAATGCTGAGATGCTTAAGTCAGGAAAACGTAAAGGCCTAATTCACTCCTGCCTTGTCTTCATTTTGTGCACAAAATGGTTTCTTAAGCCTCCAACATGGTGGCCAGGAAATGCATCTATGTCCCTGAAATGGACTGCCCACCATGTTTAAAAGGCCAACAAAAAAATGTTAAAATTGCCGTAGAGTGCCCTTTTTACATGCAAGCAGAAGTTCTAATGTTTGGCTGAGGCTCCCACTCAATCAATGGGAAAGATCAGGCCCCTCCCAATCCAATATTCAAAGACTCTAGGCTACTGCCACCACCCTCCCCCAATAGACAAGGCTGTGCCGGAAAAATAGGAAGCCATCTTGCAGGTGGTTCTTGGTAATGATATTGTCACTAGCAAAAACGTGGCTTCAATCAGGGTGTCATCTGAACAGGCAGAGATAAATGGAACTTTAGGATGAAACGGAATTGTCAAGAAACCTTTTAGAAATAAGTACATGACTCTAGTCAGCACCCTCTAATTCAATCTTTTTAAACAATAGTACATTTTCCACATATAACTCGCTATTGCTTAGTTTTTACTTACAAAGCAGCTGCCAATTTACAGAGTTGTTTAGGATAAATGTAAGAGGCTAACAATTCACAACCTCTGCTGTGAATTCACTAAAATTTCCTTCCAAGAACAGTCAGCTGACAAAGGGAGAAAGGTGTATGTTATTAGGAAGCAATGATTTTCAGTGTGGCAGTTCCTTTGCCATACTCAAACTCAAGGCACTCCCGCCTGGCAGCTCCATTCTTACTTCCAAAAGACAGAGCTGGGTACTAAAAGGAGAGAAAAATTACTATTAAAAATCTGTACTCATGGTAGGCAAAATACTCAGCCCGAGGCAGGTAGGCATTTCATGAGACATTCTGAGGTTGTGCTAGTGGCTCCATATAGCTTCCAGAAAGCAGTCTGATCACTGAAAAGCATTGTTCAAACATGCCCAATAACTAAAACAGAGTAACCCGGGCAGCAGCTTCAAGGTCAACATGCAACGGAAACAAGAGTCTTCCCAAATGAGGTAGAAATTTATTAAAGGAGTTTGTGCATTTTAGCCCAATTATTGAAACAACTTAAAGTGTGCTCCAGTACTAGAGATTTTCCAAAATCACACGTCTAGAAGAAATCACACTGATTACCTGAAAACAAATGCGAGGACATGGTTTCAAAGGGAGGTTTGATCCGATCATTCGAACAACGCTGCGAGAAGATCCATAAGGCTTGTTCTGCCATATTGGAATCATCTGCAACGCAAAAAAAGCCATATAAACAGTAGAAAATCTTATTAAACAATATACAATTTTATGTAACAACAGTCTAAATTCAAGTTAGCGAGTTTTCAATGTGTCATTTGGAAAGAGGAAGTAGGCACCTAAAAATGAATGTGCAATCATAAATCAATTTAATGCGTCAAATGATGGGAGTAAACATTCTATTTAATATGTGGGCCACAAAGTCTTCTCACTTAAAGAATGTAGGCATGGTCCGATTATGAGGAACAAAGTGCAGACATCTACACATGTCAAAAAAAACATAAAAACTCCATTAAGTTTCAACACATTTAGAAAGCCAAGAGTTAATAAGAACAATATTTTCTTCAATATCAACTATTACATCAGAAGTATGATAAATGTATGTGTAAGTGAAAAATGTATCTATCTGAACCATGAATGCAGAAAGCAAAATATACTGCTCCCAAAGTGCATCAGGAAGAAAGGACATTACCTGGAAATGAACCAGAGACAGCATAAAACATTCCAGTATTTGATCCTTGATATACTGAATTTATTGCTCTACCATGACACAGCCAATGCCCCTTGCTTTAATGCAGAGGAAGGGGTGCCAGACCCATTTTCTACTAGAAAGTGTAGATGGACATCCTATAACAACATGGTGATGGGGCTAGGGTTCGATCTAAAATAATCCACCCTTCTCAGTGGTTCAATAATCAAGGAAGAGTAGCAGTTTGGATAAAGTACTACAGGAAAGCTAAAGCTCATGCAACTATACATCAGTACGAATTAACACAACATTCCAACAAAAAATTTTAGTTGGATGGAAACAACAAAACAGATAATGAACAAGCTTTGAAAACTGTCATTGCAGTAAGTTTGTCACAACATTAGCATCAAGCAAGTTGAATTTTCATGCATCTATACTAAATGAACTCAAGTGCAAGGTTGATATTAAAATGGAGAGGACAAAGAGACAAAACTCTAATTGCATGCATAAGAGAGAGAGTAGGGGATTACAGTCATAGAGGTTTACAGCATGGAAACAGGCCCTTTGACCCAACTTGTCTCTGCTGCCCCTTTTTTTAAACCCCTAAGCTAGTCTCAATTGCTCGTGTTTGGCCATATCCCTCGATACCCATCTTACCCATGTAACTGTTTAAATGCTTTATAAAAGACAAAATTGTACCTGCCTCTACTACTACCTCTGGCAGTTTGTTCCAAACACTCACTATCCTCTGCATGAAAAATTTGCCCCTCTGGACATTTTTGTATCTTTCCCCTCTCACCGTAAACCTATGCCTTCTAATTTTAGACTCCCCGACTTTTGGGAAAAGATATTGACTATCAAGCAGATCTGTGCCCCTCATTATTTTATAGACCTCTATAAGATCACCCCTAAGCCTCCTGCACTCCAGAGAAAAAAGTCCCAGTTTATCCAGCCTTTCCTTATAACTCAAACCATCAAATCCCAGTAGCATCCTAGTAGATCTTTTCTGCACTCTTTCCAATTCAATAATATCCTTTCTATAATAGGGTAACCAGAACTGTACACAGTATTCCAAGTGTAGCCTCACCAATGTCTTGAACAACTCCAACAAGACATCCCAACTCCTGTATTCAAGGTTCTGACCAATGAAACCAAGCATGCCGAATGCCTTCTTCACCACTTTGTCCACCTGTGGCTCTATTTTCAAGGAGCTATGAACCTGTATCCCTAGATCTCTTTGTTCTATAACCCTCCCCAACGCCCTACCATTAACTGAGTAAGCCCTGGCCTGGTTTGATTGAACAAAATGCACCACCTCGCATTTATCTAAATTAAACTCTATCTGCCATTTCTCAGTCCACTGGCCCAAATGATCAAGATCTCACTACAATCCCAGATAACCTCTTCACTGTCCACTATGCCAGCAATCTTGATGTCATCTGCAAACTTACTAACCATGCTTCCTAAATTTGTATCCAAATCACTAATATAAATGACAAATAATTGTGGACCCAGCACTGATCCCTGAGGCACACCACTGGTCACAGGCGTCCAGTTTGAAAAACAATCCTCTACAACCACCCTCTGTCTTCTGTCATCAAGCCAATTTTCTATCCATCCGGCTCCCTCACCCTGGATCCTGAGAGACTTAACCTTATGCAACAACCTAGCATGTGGTACCTTGTTAAAGTCCATGTAGATAACATCAACTACATTGACCTCATCTACCTTCTTGATTACCTCTTCAAAAAACTCAACCAAATTTGCTAGACATGATTTTCCACTTAAAAAGTCATGTTGACTGTCCCTAATCCGTGCTTCTCTAAATGCCTGTAGATTCTGAATCTCAAAAATACCTTCTAACAAATTACCCACCACAAATGTGAGATTCACCAGCCTGTAGTTCCCAGGCTTTTCCCTGCAGCCCTTCTTAAACAAAGGCACAACATTTGTCACTCTCCAATCTTTAGGCACCTCACCCGTGACTATCGATGATTCAAATATTTCCTCCCTAGCCTCCCACAGTGTCCTGGGATACACTTCATCAGGTCCTGGGAATTTATCTACCTTGATGCGCTTTAAGACTTCCAGCACCTCCTTCTCTGTAATATGTACACTCCTCAAGTCATCACTATTTACTTCCAAGTTCCCTGACATCTATGCTTTTCTCAACAGTAAATACTGATGAGAAATATTCATTTAGGATCTCACCCATCTCCTGTGGATCTGCACGTAGATGATCTTGTTGATCCTTAAGAAGTCCTAATCTCTCCCGAGTTACTCTTTTGGCCTTTATACATTTGTAGAAGCTCTCTGGATTCTCCTTTGCCTGATCTGTCAAAAGAATTTTGTGTCCTCTTTCTGCCCTCCTGATTTCTCTCTTAACTCTACTTCTCTCTTAACTCTACTTCTACATTCTTTATACTCTTCCAGGGATCCACTTAATCCCAGCTGCTTATGCATATCATATGCCTCCTTCTTCTTGACCAGGGTTCAATATCCCGAGTCATCCAGGGTTCCCTACTTGTACCAGCCTGGCTCTTCACTCTAAGAGAAGTGAAAATGTTGAGGTATTTAAAGCAAACCAAGAGAGCAAAACCACATGTGAAAGCAAGCAAAAGAAACTTGGGCCAGCAGTGAGAGAGAAAAGAAAAATTCAGGATTATGGCTTTATTGGTCTTCATTGTCTTTTAGTGATTTCTGTATAAATATCAGGGGTGTGTGCTGAAAGTGCATCGGGTGTGAGGTTTTAGTGTTTTACAACATACACAAATGCACATAGTTTCTAACATAGCCATTCTCAAACTTCTGTATTCAAAGTTATGAACGGAACTGAAAATTAAAATGTTCACATCTAACAACTAGTTTACTAGCCATACACATTTTTGATCTGTTCCTAAATATCAAATAATCTTTACTTTAGCCTCAAAAGACCATTTTTTATTGTGCTGTACAAATCAGTTTCATATTTCCAATGTAACCGTCGTTACACCCTCCAATAGACTGCCAATTAGCATCAATTCCAGTGCTTGGTTTCAAGCAGATTTCCCAGAATATTGTTTGATAATACTCCGAACACATGCATGCAAAAAGAAAATAAAACAAAACAAAACAAATCAAACAAAAACAGAAAAACCTTGAAACATACACTAAGTCTTTCAGATGGAAAGAACGGTTGATATTTTGGACTTGTACCATTATCAGAACTTTCCTTTGTTTAAAATCACCAGTACAGTATTAGAATCACAAAAAACAGGTGCAGAAACCAGAAAGAAAAGGGAAAGCATCTGTGGAATGACTGTTGGATGGCACAGGTGGCTCAGCTCATTTTGTCATTCAATCATTATTCCACCAGTAACTTGTCTCCACAAGTTTGTTTCCTTTTCTACACTTCACCATTTTAGTGATTCTATTAATAGGGCTGTTCTTATTTAACACTGACTTGTTCTCTCTATAAGTCTCTTATAAAGCATTTCAAGCTTTTCCTTTTTTGCCACCTTCAAGTTGCGCTATAACATTCATCGAGGGTCTGTGTACCCAGGCATTAAAAATTAGAATGCTACACAACTTAGCTGTTCAGATGAAAAAGATTGAGCCATGTTCTTCTTGGCTGAATTTCAATCCTGGTTCAAAATCGAGGAAAGATTCTGCTAATCCATTAAATGAGTCCCCAGTGAAACATACTCATTTTCAAAACTAATCAAGGGACGTGATTTCCAAACAAACATGTCATTACAGTTTTAAATCATGCAGATCAAATATCAGCATTCATAAAAAGCAAACAGCAAATAATTATGGAGTTTGTTAATCCATCAATTTAGATTTGTCTCAGCTTCAGAAAGTTATTAATAAACTGGGGGACCAATTTATATCATTGCCAATTCCATCATATAGTGTTCAATGTTTAGAAGTGTTTCCCCAAATAGTATACACTACTTACGGTATCCGTCTCCATCTTAAATTGCACTGAAGAATTCCAAGCTCGTACAATGCAATGAAACAAAAAACTGTGGCTCTGAAGCAGACAAATTACAAAAGAATACTACGGGAACCAAGTTTCACCTATCCATACGCGTCAAAGTGGATAAGCAAACTCCTGCAAATTAAACAATTATTTTTAAGTGCTTTATCAATTTTGCATGTCATTCTTTGAGAACATAAGAGAAAGACCAGAACAAAACAGCTAAATGTGGCTACCAAACTTGTATTTTCAGTACAGCATGTAAAGAAAACTATTTTCTCATGGTTATTAGTCCACCCATTCAATTTTCTGACTTTGTAAGTCAAAGTAGAAAATGCAGCTCAGCATATTTAAATTTGTAATGCTTGTAATGAGATTCATTGCATACAAAAGGATCCTCAAAGTTACACTTCTGGATACTGGTGTCTGAAAAATATCCAAATTTTAATACATTTGTCTGAAATTCCCCTCTCTGCAATTCCAGCCAAAATGTTAGCCTGCTTAAACTAAAATGGGTCAATAACTCTTCAGACTAGTGTCCCAAGGTATAATTTTAGCACCATGGAGCATAATTAGAGTAAACAGTGGTTGAGGTAATATAACAAAAAAATTTGGAGATGTAGTATTACATCATACTGAATATTCAAATAAACGCAAAGCAACATTTATTTTAAACAAGTGACAACAGCTCTCAATAGCTCACATACATTTGCCACGTAAATCAACATTATTACAATCATGTAGCACTTCCTTGAGGTTTTTCCCTGTCTGGTTGATACTAACTGTAAGCTGAAAAAAAATGTATTAAGAGCATCCATCTCAGAGGAGGCTTCAAACCAATCCACATCCAACAACCTGTCCTGAAAATTTGAAAGATAAGCTGTGGCAAGTTGCATCACGACAGCAGGATAACCCACGGCATTTTGAAACAAAGAACATTCAAAATAAAACAACCTACAACTCTATCGCCCAATGTTAACAGATCCTTTTATAAAAAAATTCCAGAATCCAGATCACCCAAAACTAATCAGTTCTTGCTCAAATTGTACTCTATCTGGGCAACAAATTTTGTTGAAATCTGTCAGTTTGAGATATATTGCTTACCAAAAAACAGACTAACAGGAGAAAAATTACCTCCACCAACCTTCAGTGGCAGAAGTAATAAACAGCTTTGCAGACTAAAACCCAAACTTCTTTGCTAGAGTATTGAATATCAATTGTTTTCACAGTATAGAATTCCTACTGAATTTCTTCCAGCTTGATATTTTAAAATGCCAGCAAATATTCATTACCAGCAGTTAGCATTTATAAAATTACAGAAATAAAGTTGATTAATCTAAACCACTGTTTGCTTAGACTAAATAATTAACGTTTTAAACACTCTGACATTGACAATACTACATTGTCCTTTACACGAAGTGGATCCAAACCCTGGTAATTGGGCTCTTCCAAGCCTGTGTAGCCTATTTATAGCTATTGTTTGTTGGTTTGACCTAGTAGGAATTTTGTGGGCCTGCATCTTTGGAGAAGCCCGAATTCCAGCAGTTGCCTTACAGTGGTTAAATCAAGGTCAACCAGCAGCTTGAGATGAGAATGGAGTTTAAACTTTTTGTGTGGCTCCAACCCCCTGAGACACAAGACTGTACACCCTCCCCCGAATGAAAACATTTTAAAATTCTACTGTATGTCAGAAAAGGTAAATGTCCAAATTGGGTCCATTCACCAGTTTTTTAAAGACATATTAATTAACAAGAAATGGAAAGGCTACCTAAAGGTGTGCAGGTTATGTTGATGTGCATGGGATGTTGCCCCTTGGTGTCAGGGGGACTAGCAGGGTAAACAAACGGGGTTACTGAGATAAAGAGTCTGGGTGGGATGGTGGTCAGTGCAGGCTCGATGGGCCTTTTCCTGCACTGTAGGGATTTTACTATGATTCTAAAGTCACTTCAGTGATCAACATCGCATCAAAATAAAAAAAAACAGCCTCGGTATTTGGTGATGACATTTCGACAACGGCCGGGTATTCACTACAGAATAAAGATAAAGCTTTAAATGTACCTTATAGTCAAAGCAAGGGAAGGAGGGTGGGAAGGGGGACCCTTTCAGCATTAAGTGCTCCAACACATGCGGATAAACCGAGCGCACCCCCCGGCAACTGCAGCTTCAGCCTCTACTTCAGGCCCGGCCCAGGGAGAGAAGTGCCCGTTTCCATGGGAGTTTCAATAAGGCCGCTGCCCATTGGCTGCGCGGCAGGATGCCAGCCAATCGCCTTTGAGGAAAGGGGGGGGTATGCGGGTGGGCCCGCGGCCTGGACATGGCTGCCGGAGCCTGCCTGCCTCCCCCCCTTTGGGGCTGAGTGAGCGGCAGCACCGCCCTCTGCAGAGGCTGGCCAATGTGCAGCAACAAGCATTGCACCAGCATCTATAATGTACCGCTAGTGATGCGGAACAGGATTTTAGTTTACTCTCCCTCATTATTAATTTGTAATCGCCTGTCTTGTCTTGTCTTGGGGAGGGTGGGGGAGTCTTCACTTTTTATCAATGGATGGGAATGGGGATTACAAGGAGTGGAATCATCATGTCTGTTGAAGATTTAAGACGAAGGATTTGTTGTCACACGATGATTTACTGTGGCTGTGATCCGGTATTTTCTGTTCCGGGACTCTCCTTTTTTGTGCTCCTAAGAAAATGGTGCGACACACTTTCAAACTGTCAGGATTTGTTGAGATGTCGGCCGTGCCAAATCATCTCCTGAAATTGAAAATCTTAATAACTGTTATATAATAAGATACAAGTAAGTGGCAACGGAAGACTTCTGTTTTTGGAAATCACCTTTTTCAATGTGCACTTTATGTAGTGTAAGATGTTTTGGATATAGATTTGAAAAATGTTGGACTGTTGTTCAAAAACTGACAGGCGAGAACTTTTTTTTGTGTGGGGAGGCAGGATGACAGGTACACTCAACATCTAATAAATATTAGACAGATGCACAGTGGTTAGCACTGCAGCCTCACAGCGCCAGGGACCTGGGTTCGATTCCCGGCTTCAGGTCACTGTGTGGAGTTTGCACATTCTACCCATGTCTGCATGAGTTTCCTCCCACAGTCCAAAGCTGTGCAGATTAGGTGGATTGGCCATGCTAAATTGCCCCTTAGTGTCAGGAGGACTAGCTGAGATAAATGCATGGAGTTATGGGTTAGGACTGAGTGGGATTGTGGTTGGTGCAGACTCATTGGGCCAAATGGCCGCCATCTGAAATGTGGGATTCTATGATACATCCTTGAGAGTTCCTGTCTAATTCTGCATGTCAACCCTGGCTGAGTAAAGAGAACACTTACCTCTGAATTGGAAGGTTATGGGTTTGAGTCCCAATCTAGGGGAGCACACATTCTTGCAGATGATATATGTCTGCCAAATCAATGCTCAGTACTAGGAGGTAGAACAGGGAGTTTTAATGTCCAAAGCTGATGCTTATCTCTGCCAACATCATTAAAACAGATTATCTGGTTATTATCACATTTATGTTTGTCTTCTGCTTAGGCAGGCCCTCAGGATCAAGGATGACTTGCTTCCACACTAAAAATGAGTAATCAAGTGACTGTGGGGTCCAATGCGTGACTTACAATCTCTGTCACAGGTGGGGCAGATGGTGGTTGCAGGAGTGAGTGGGCATCCAGCTTGCCGCACATTCCTTCCGCTGCTGACGCCTGGCTTCAGCTATCTCTTGGCGATAAAATTCTGGGTGTCCAGCTTCTTCCTGAATTCTTTTGCTCTAAGTCGGGCAGCCTTGGGCCAGGGATTCTCAAGTGCCGGTGGGGATGTTGCACGTTTTTAAGTAGGCTTGAAGCATTTTCCCTGCCTATCACGTTTCTGTTTGTGGGAACTTACCATGTGCAATTCAACCACCACCTTATGTTACAAAGAGAACTATATGTCAAAAATACTTCATTGGCTTTAAAGTGTTTTGGGACATCCTGGGGTTGGATTAGGTGATTTACCCCTGCAATACTTTCCTATTCAAATATTTAACTTCTTCTCGAAAATAATTTTAACCTCTGTTGCAGGAATGATTTTTAGCAGAAAATTCCAGATTCTAACCATCGTCTATGAAGACATCCAAATCTTAAAGTTGTGCCCTCGCCTTGCATCTTTCTGAACAGGGAAAATAATTGTTCCTTGCTCCATCATAAGCATTCATAATCTTGAAGACCTTTATTGGGCAACCCCTCAATTGTCTAAACATTAGTGACAAAAGCCCTGACTTTCCAAACCTCTCAACAAAATTTTAACCCTTCAATCTAGTAATTCCTTAATAGTGAGTATTAGCTGGCTATTTTGTTATGGAGTGGATCATATCTGAGCCAGTTCTGTACTAAGTGATGTTGACATGCATGCCCTATTTGGGAGAGTGTTTTTTTTAAGAATCCTAACTGTTCTAACAATGCAGGTGTATGCTGTAATATTATGTGATCTGAGAAATAAAACTAATGTACTTTCTAACATTACACTTCTACCTAAATTTACAGAGAAGGGTTCAATCATCGAAAATAAAGGCTGAGACTCAATTGCAGTACTGAGGGAGCTTTGTACTATCAGAGGTGCCAACTTTTAGATGACACGATTAAGACCATAAGACATAGGAGCAGAATTAGGCCACTTGGCCCAATGAGCCTGCTCTGCCATTCAGTCATGGCTGATATTTTTCTCATCCCCATTCTCTTGCCTTTTCCCCATAACCCCTGATTGCCTTATTAATCAAGAGCCTATCTATCTCTGTCTTAAAGACACTCAATGACCTGGCCTCCACAGCCTTTTGCAACAAAGAGTTCCACAGATTCACCATCTCTAGCTAAAGAAATTACTCCTCTTCAGCGTTTTAAAGGATTGTCTGTTTAGCCTGAGGTTGTGCCCTCTGGTTCTAGGTTTTCCTACTAGTGGAAACATTGTCTCTGTGTCCATTCTTTCCAGGCCTCGCGGTATTCTGTAAGTTTCAATAAGGTCCCCCCTCAGCCTTCTAAACGCCAACGAGTACAGATCCAGAGTCTTCAACTGCCCCTCATACGACACGCTTTTCATTCCAGGGTTCATTCTTGTGAACCTCCTCTGGACTCTTTCCAAGGTCAGCACATCCTTCCTTAGATATGGGGTCCAAAACTGCTCACAATACTCCAAATGGGGTCTGACCAGACCCAGAAGTACACCCCTGCTCTCATATTCTAGCCCTCTTGACATGAATGCTAACATTGCATTTGCCTTCCCAACTGCTGACTGAACCTGCAAGTTAACCTTGAACAATGACTTCCAAGCCCCTTTGTGCTTCTGATTTCCTAAGCATTTTCCATTTAGAAAATAGTCTATGCCTCCATTCCTCCTTCCAAAGAGCATAACCTCACACTTTTCCACATTGTATTCCATCTGCCATTTCTTTGCCCACTGTCTGAGCCTGTCCAAGTCCTTCTGCAGCCCCCCTGCCTCCTCAGTATTACCTGTCCCTCTACATATCTTTGTATCATCTGCAAACTTAGCAACAGTACTTTCAGTTCTTTCCTCCAAATCATTAATGTATATTGTGAAAAGTTGTGGTCCCAGCACTGACCCCTGAGGCACAACACTAGTCACTGGGATGCCATCTGCCTGCTCAGGTGGATGTAAACGATCCAAAGGTACAATATTTCAAGGAAGAGCAGGAGCATTAAATCCCTTGACCCAGCCAATATTTATTTTTCAATAAACATCATATAAAATGGATTAAATGCTCATTATCGCATTACTATTCATGGGAATATGCTAAGCTCAAATTAGTTGCTGCATTTCCTACATTCCAGCAGTGACTTAACTTCAAAAAGTACTTTATTTTCTTAAAAAGTGCTTTGAGTGGTCATGAAAAGTGCCATATAAGAATGTTTATCTGAAATTCAGAAACAACACAAGGGTTAAATTTTGGAGGAACGATGACCACAGCAGTAAAGATTAAATAGAGAAAAAAGAGAAACATTGTGATTAACTAGCAACCAGAATTTAAGCAGCAAAACACCCCCAAGACCTTTCACAGTGTGGGAGGTTGGACTGAAACAAGATTAGGAGCAAAGTTATAGGAATTATCAATGATAGAGTCAACTATATTAAGCTGGCTTAAAGATGGATGATGAGGTAAGTAGACTGAGAGAGAGAATCCGGAGTGTGGGGCAAAAGGTGGCTTTTGGGGCCTCCAGCAATGTAAAAAGAAGTGATGCTCAGTCAACCACAAATGAAACAGTGAAGCATATTAGCAGAAGTAAAAGTCTGGAGAAAATTGAAAATCTCTCCATGGCATGGGTGCTCCCTATCTGAGCTGTTTCTACCAACCACCTGTTGCTGTACAAACTCACTGTTCCTCTAACACCAGTTTATTCCATGCTCCCTGATCCATCACTGGCAACCACTCCTTCAGCCATTACTCTGGAAAGTGCTCCAGTAGCTTTAGCAATGATTCCAAGAGCTTGTATAACTTTATTCTTATGACTTAACACAGACTTGGTTGCTTCACCTTCCTCTGAAAACTCATGTAGATTGCAGGGGATCTCAACAGTAAATCTCTGGCATTGGATGTAGCCGTTTTCTGGATGGAGCTACCTTACAAGTCCATCACTGTATTTAGAAAAGGACCAGTTGAATGTCACTCCTGTTATTCTGCAAAACCTCATTCTTCCAAGTGTCACACTATGAAATATGATGTATGTACATGATATAGGACATTGATTTTTGAATATCTCTCTCCTTCATCTCCCTTTGACACTAGACTTTCACCACATCTTGTCACTCAATCCAAGCCCCCACTTTCCTATCCATTTAGCAATACCACTCCCTCTGGAGACCTGTTCTTTCCCATCCCCAAATGTTTTGGTGACTGCTTATCTAACTGGATGGCTCAGTCTATGGGACAATATGTCAGTACTGTTTCTCCCAGTGAGATCAGTCAGTAAATCACAGTGTGGGAGTTTGTTTTACATATTTCTTGGAATGTTGAGATAAGGAAAAGTTAATTACCAACTGATAGAACAAGAAGAATCACATGATGTGGTATGAAAATAACTCCTACTGTGATATAAAAGGCATATCACTTTCTTCCACCTTCTTCTGTTGGGACAAAGATACAGAAGTCTGAGGTCACTTACCAACCGACTCAAGAGCAGCTTCTCTGCTGCCATCAGACTTTTGAATGGACCTACTTAGCATTAAGTTGATCTTTCTCTACACCCTATGATTGTAACACTACATTCTGCACTCTCTCATTTCCTTCTCAATGAACAGTGTGCTTTGTATAGCGCGCAAGAACAATATTTTTCAATGTATACTAATACATGTGACAATAAAAAATCAAATCAATAAAAATCATTATTTCTACATGAGGAAGGACTTGCATTACTTAAGAAGCATTATGCAAGAACTGCTGAAAATATTCATCAAATGGTCAATTAATGACAATTTACGGAGCTTATCTGGCCTCCACTGCTATCAACCTAGCTGCAGGCTGGCATGTCACCATATAGTGTACGCTTCAGGTAAAACTGTGTGGCCAGTTTGTCATATCTTGGGAGACTGTGGGGTGGTCCTCCAATCAAAGACACTCAGGACAGTTGGGGAGGAGGCAGTTTCTGAGAGCCTCTGCTCTTGTTGCCAAACCCCCTGTATCCCTCTTCGCATGACCTCCACCTCACAAATCCCACCACTGCTTACCTGTAGCCTGAGTCGCTCTGCAATCCTGGTGCCTGTCCTTCCAGCAGCAGCAATGGCCTCTCCAGTGGTGCTGCTGAGCATGACATGCCAGCCCCTAAATGGGGCTGCCCTGTGGGTCTTGATTTCAAGGGACTGCCTGTTGCTGGCCTCGCCACTGCCTGACTGCATGTTTTTGGTGGGCCATCCTGAAAAGAGGCAGCGTGGGTTTCTCACCAGTTCTCCTGCCAGCATTGGGACCCCTGATAGAGCTCTGAGATTCGTGACCTCAGAGTATTTTCTCTCAGAGGTTTGTGAATCTTTGGAACTCTCTTCCTCAAAAGGCAGTGGAAGTAGATTTTTAAGGGAGGGCTATCTAGAAATTCAAGGTCTTTATCACTGCTTCCTCAATCATGGAGTCATTGTGGTCCAGATCCATACCACCATCTGTTCCTGCACATTCCCCGCACCCCACCCCACCCCAACCCCATAGCCATTGGCATTAGCAGGTGAGCCAGAAGAAAAACCACTAACATTCTTGGCAACAATGAAGGAAGGAAAATATAGGTTGGCGGTGAGGAGATAATTAACCTTTCCACTCAAGTTTTCCTTTTATTTTTTGCTGTTTTCCTGACAATTTCTGCTGGGTTTGTTGAAGATGTCGAAGATAATTTAACTGAGTGAATCTTGGTGTGTTACTCTTGAAGATGAAGAACTTGTTTGAGACTGGGCATGTTAGAATTGGCAGTTGAACAAGATAAACAAAATAGGAACTTGTTATTTATATTGCGCCTTTCACAATCTCAGGTTAAACTGGTGAATAAAGCCAATGATGTACTTCTGAGCTACAGTGTAATATAGGAAAATACAAAATTGTGTCCTTCCCCTCACTGCTTCTTTGCAGTAAGGCTTCCAATGAATTGAAATTTGCTCACTCAGTAATGCTCCAAGCTTCAACAATTTGGCACAACCGATATCTGGCCTTGCATTCAAGGGGAGAAAGAGAAAAAAATGGAAGTGTTTTGTATAATTCTTTCCATGGTCACACCAAGCAGAGAACCATAACAGTATGATTTTTCTTTTAAACATATTTCCATGCACACTTCTTTTCCAGCAATACCCACATTCCATTAAAGGGAAAAAAAGTGCCTACAGGTCAGTGTTGAGTCAATCCATTGCTGAGACTTAGCTGCCACGAGCTCATGATTGAACAGCATATCCCAGAGGATTTTCCAGCCCTTCCTGCTGATCTTCCAGCCTTGCCAAAGTTGACCCCCACCAATAGTTTCTCGGCGGTGGAACGGGCGAGCCAAGCAAATCTCCATTGATTTCAATGGAACCAAAAGGTCCCATTGGTGGCCAATAGTGAGCCACCTCTGCAGTGGCAAAAACACTGCAGGGGGGCTGGAAAATTCTGGCCTCAATCTCCAAGCTCCCATTGGTAGAATGGCCACTGAATCATTGTTTTTATGGAAGGAAGAGAAGAAACTGAGATAAAGGAAGTGTGTACGGTGATGGCCATTAAACTTTGGGCTTAATAATACAAGGTGAAATGTTCCTCCTAGATATCATCACTCTTCCTTCAACAATAGTGAATGACTGATTATTAGCATGTCACAGATAATTAGCTATTCCACTGGGCAGTATAGAAATATCAGTGAAACTATTCCAGAAGTACTTGGCCATATGGCTTGTCAACGTCACTCCACATATTTGGAAATGTCACTGGAATTAATTCTCAATTATCAGATAATGGGGCTGATTTTAATTTGCTCAAAACCAGATTCACTTAGATGGAGTTAAAATTGGATAAAATGTTCTTTTGAGATAGTCAATGGCTATTTTTATGTCTTTTTTTTGTTTTCCTGTATGACATAGTTCTGCTTTCAGTTATGTACAGTTCAGCACAGTCACATGGCTATCAGGAAGCGTTCTGCTGAAGACATTGTCATTTCTGAAATAAACAAACTTTGTGGCCCTGTAATGTCGACATAGCCATGGAAGTCAATGAGCAGAGGAAGGAGAAACGACAAGGTTATTTTTCTGATGTGAAGACAAGGTAGGTAGTCAAGGTAGTCAACATTACTAAAGTAAAACATTAGAACCCTGATTAACTGCCTTGGGAATGGCAAAAAGTCCATTTGATTTGATGCAACATCTCAGGGATGTGGACAAAAAGAATGTTAGCAACAAATTCAGTTATCTATACTCTCAGCTGAAAAGGGTAAAGCTACCTTTTAAATGCTTCAGTGGAGTTGAAGTTCTCCAAATCCATAAGTCATATGAAGAGAAAATATATGTTATGAAGGGAAAAAAGTAATGATTTACATAGCACACTATCATACTTCTTGAAAGCATCCTGAAGTGTTTAATGTGAATTATTTTGAAGCGTAACTTTGGCAAACTTGGTCACTTACACAACACTATCTCACCAAGACTTGACTTCCTTAAAGTTGTTTTTATTTATGGAAACGCTCGCAGGGCAGTATTTATTGTCCATCCCTGATTGCTCTGTGAACCAGCCATATAATTTGAGACCAAAATCACATGAAAGCCATGAAAGCCAGACCAGACAGAGCTGGTAGGTTCCCTTCTCTAAAGGACATTTGTGAATCAGTTGGATTTTTGCATCAATCCAGCAGCTTTCATGATCAGTTTCTGCTCCCTGCCCATTAATTGTTAGATTTATTGAATTGATTTTCCAAACTTGTTATGGTGAGATTGCTTGCACAACTATCTCCCTCTCTCTATGTGAGTCCAGTACCATAATGATTCTGTCATATAACCTTGAATACGCTTTCAGAGAGGCAGTTATCGCTTCAGTTTAATAGCCTTTCTGAAGGAAGGAACTTCTGGCAGTACAAGAGGTCAGACAGGAAGGTACAGCAAGGAACAAATTATATTAGTGTAATTGTTCAAGGGATTGTGAAATTTTAAGCTCAAATTTTATTAAATGCAACTTGAGTATCTGCAATCTTTTGCAGAAGTTTAAAAAATATTGGACTAGAAGCAGCTGCTGCCCACAAAACCAGCCACCCCCTTGTGGTAAATTTATTTCCATTGGGAGTTTGTGCTAATTGCGCTTGTTTGCAGGGCCTTCAAGGAGACTCTCCAAAATTAAACTATTTCCTGGATGGAAGGACTCTAAAAGGTATGTTTTGAAAGGTTTTGATTTTTTTTAAAAATTTACCAAGGTTCTCACTACAGTAACTAGAAACTGTATATGTTTTAAACATTATCAATCTTAAATCAAAATTAAATCGTGTCTGACAAATTTACTGGAGTTCTATGAGGATGTGTCTAGGGCGGTGGATAGAGGAGAGCCGGTGGATGTGGTCTTTCTAGATTTTCAGAAAGCGTTTGACAAAGTGCCTCACAAGAGGTTATTGCAGAAGGTCGAGGGACATGGAGTTGGGGGTAGGGTGTTAGCGTGGATAGAAGATTGGTTGTCAAATAGGAGGCAGAGAGTGGGGGTCAACGGGTGCTATTCGGATTGGCGGATGGTGACTAGTGGAGTGCCCCAGGGGTCGGTGCTGGGACCTCAGCTTTTTACCATTTATATAGATGATCTGGAGGAGGGAACCGAGTGTAGAGTGTCGAAATTTGCTGATGACACCAAAATTGGGGAACGGCAAATTGTGCGGAGGGTGTGGAGAACTGAGCAGCGACAGATCAGCCATGATCTTATTGAATGGCGGGGCAGGCTCGAAGGGCTGGATGGCCTACTCCTGCTCCTATTTCTTATGTTCTTATGTTCTTAAATCAAGTTGGTGGATTGACATTTTTTTCGTAGATTAACCCATTTTCAGCCACATTAATCAAACTGCACTGATTTAATACTCTTCGGAATATCAGGGAATGTGAATCCCATGTAAAAACCTCAAGACTAGGATAATTATTTCAAAAGCTGCGAGGAATTGAGACCAGGTGGCATTTCCTGGCCCTTCCGACCAGCATGATTTTCTGGTTACACCGAAGGTGACCCCTGCACAGCAGGTTCCCTGCCAATGTGGCCAGCAAGCAACGCAATTGATCATTGACTTTGGCAGGACTGAAGATCCCACCGACAGCCAATGATGAACCTCCTCCGCCACAGGAAAACACGCTGCGGGTGGGCCAGAAAACTCCAACCATAGTCAGGGCAGGAATTATTTGAGGATCATTAAAATGTGCATCATTTTGAGGGGTGGCCAAGCTCAGCCAAAGTGGGAGTGGGCTGGTCGGGGGTAGAAATAGCTACATTGGTGTCCCTGTCATCTGCCTATCTCTGCTGTTAAATATTGGATAAGCAGAGTATTGGGTTCATGATTGAACACCCTGTTAACACCTAGGTTGGCATGTAAACTGAAGTCCCAAAGGATCTCGGGCAGCACGGAAAAGCATCTCAGTGTGAGTCACCATGAGTTACCCTGTGCTCAGTGTAAGGATCTTGATCTTTCACTACACTGTAGCTATGACTGTAACACTACATTCTGCACTTTCTCGTTTCCTTCTCTGTGAACAGTACGTTTTGTCTGTGTGGTGTGCAAGAAACAATTTTTTTCACTGTATGTTAATAGATGTGACAATAATAAATCATATCAAGAAAAAGAACAAAAACACATTAAGTATATCTGAACCTACAGAAGCAATTTCAATGCTGTAATCTAATCTCACAATTCAAATGACACATATAAACTATTTAATTTACGTCAATTAAAACTTCTTGATTAGATTACTACCATATAATTGCTTCTGACTATTTACTTTCTACTACTTAGTTTGTGCTTTAATACTCAAAATGTAGATGTGAATATTAGACAGGAACCTGCACCATACTTGCATTTACTTTTTGATTTGGGTGAATTAGGGCATAGTGGAGGGTATAGCAAGGTGACCAAGTGGATAAAAGAGTCTACATCACAGGAGCAGTGCTTTGTGCTATCTTTACAAACAATACATTATACTGGCAAGGCTGAGTGAGCAGAGTCAAAAGTGCGTTTCCGTAAATGTCTCTTCAGTATTTGAGAAAACAAATCTTTAGCAGTTACCCCTCAGCAATGCTTGACATTCACAGCACATCAGTGTGTGCTTTCAGGTTACAATAGCATGGGGATTACAGAGTAGTTTCACAAACTGTAAAGGAATGTTCAAGTAATGCCCCCTTTCCTAGTCAAAATGTAAGAATACATTCGATGATTTATGTCGTCTGAATTGGGTTATGAATGTGATTCAACCACTTCCCAAATATCAAAATTAATTTTTAAAAATTATGAACTTTGTGAAGCTATTTCTAAGTGTTTCAATTCCTTAATTTACTTTCCTTACTTGAAATATTTCAGCAAGATAACTTTGTGATAATCATAGAATTCCTGCAGTGTAGAAGGAAACCATTCGGCCCATCGAGTCTCCAATGATGAGACTCCCACCCAGACTCTATCCCCTTAACCCTATGCATTTACTATAGCTAGTCCCCTTGCTAAGGGGCAATTTAGCATGGCCAATCCTCCTAACCCACACATCTTTGGACAGTGGAAGGAAACCAGAGCACCTGGAGGAAACCCACGGAGACACGGCGAGAACATGCAAACTCCACGCAGACAGTGACCCGAGCCGGGAATTGAATCCAGGTCCCTGGTGCTGTGAGGCAGCAGTGCTTGCCGCTGTGCCACCCTAAGTACCCTGATCGAAAATAATATCCATTTATTTTTTACCGCTGTGACCCACACATTCAGTATTTTGTTTGATGGACTTGATATAATTTAAAGTTACTGCAGTTGACTTAGGACATGGTGTGGTGCCACCAATAGTTAGGTAAGAATGAAGCTGCATTGATATAGCATCTTTCAGCATGACTAAAGAGCTTTACAGCCAACTAAATACATCTTACCACATTGTTTTGTAAGCAATTGTAACAGAAATTATATGCACAACAAGCTCCCATAAATAGCAAATTTGATAATTGACCAGGTAATCTGCTTTTGATGATATTGTTTGGGAGATAAAAGTTGACCAGGACATCAAGCAAGCATTCTGCTCTTCGTCAAAAGGTGCCATCGGATCTTTAGATCCATACAGACTAGCAGACAGGGCCTTATTTTAGCATTCAGTCTGAAAGATGATGGGCAGGATTAGAGAATCATTTGGACAGCACGGGGCACAGTGGTTAGCACAGCATGTCTCACAGCACCAGGGACCTGGGTTCAATTCTGGCCTTGGGTCACTGTCTGTGTAGAGTTTGCAGTTTTCCCCGTGTCTGCATGGGTTTCCTCCAGTTTCCTCCCACACTTCAAAGATACGTGGGTTAGGTTGATTGACCATTAGTGATAGGAGGATTAGCTGGGTAAAGTTACAGGGCTAGGGCCTGGGTGGGATTATTGTCAGTGCAGGCTCGATGGGCCACATTTGGCCCATCTGCACTGCAGAGATTCTATGATTCTTCAATCTTATTTGTGCTTGTCCTGCTACAAGTGATGGCGGAGAATTTGATGTTCCACTTTCAGCGGCACAGGAGAATCCCAGCCACGAACGAAAAGAGAGGTTTTCAGCCAACACCTCTGACAATGAGTACCCCCTTAGTTTTGCACTAAAGTGTCAGTCTACATTTTATATGTACAAGTGTTGCCCTGAAGTTTGAAAGCACAATTCATGTGGCTACTTAAGTTCTTTCTCTGGAGAAACTGATAATTCCAGCTAGACTCAGACTGATTTGGGGGTGAGGTGCAGTAGGACAAGTGATTCAGTATAAACCTGAATGAACCATCGCCAGGTCCAAAGAGGAGAGTTGATGGTGTAATTATAATGACACTGGACCAGTAAACAACAGGGCCAGGCTATTGTCAGAAAACTAAAATCCATAATGGTGACTATGGAACTATCACTGATTGTCATTAAAATGGTTCACTAATGTCCCTTAGGGAAGGAAATATACCTCCTTACTTGTTCTGGCCTATATTTGACTCCAGACCCACAACAGTGTGGTTGACTTAACTGCCCTCTTAAGTGGCCTAACAAGCTACTCGGTTCATGGAGAGCTAGGTTTGGGCAACATTACTGGCCTTGCCAGTGACACCCACATCCCATGAAAGGACAAAAAAAAGCAAGTGTGTGTGCAGGAATAATCCTCCCCGAGGCAGAATGGCCTTTATGTTGATATCTTTCATTTCAAGTATTTTCAACTTGAAAAACATCTTGTTAGAATCAAGTGTTTTATATTTCCAAGAATAAGAAAGACAATGTTCTTTTATGTCTTCTGTTCCAGATCCCCGCCCTTCTATGACAGAGTTAAACCACCGAGCAGCAAGAGCACCTTGTTACCACATGGTGTCCTTACTGTTTAAAACAGCAGAGCCAACAAAACAGCAGCTTCAAGAACTGACAGTGGGTGAATCTTTTAAGTTTCCTTCATGGAATCAGAACTTGCAAGATCCCTTCGGGGAATGCCTTTATCTCAGAGACAGGCTAGGATTTGGATGGTTGGGTAGTAGGATGGGCAACGATTCGCTGTAGGAGCTTAATGGCGTAATTTGTTTTCTTAAGGTTAAAGAAAAAATTTAAACAGAATAAAGCCTTCTCAATAAAGTCTCCAGGGAATGAGCATAAAAACAACAAGATGGCTTCCTCCAGAGAAAATGCAACTGTGTTAAATGCTGCACATTCTCCATCAATGATGAATCCTTCAGGAAGAATACGGAATACTGATCTTCAACAATACTATTCAATGGGTAACTATTACTGGTTAATTTTATCTATATATGTGTGTGTGTGTGTGTTTATTATATCTGTGGCATATACTGCAGCATTTTATTTTAATGAGAACATTTAGTTTGTTGCCAGTTTTCCATCATCTTTTCTGAAATATTGATGTCAATACCTGTTCTCTCCCAGGTCCCTTAAGAAAGCTATTTTTGAATTTTCCATTCTGGGTCTCTTTCTGATCCTGGCTTCTGTTTCCAGTAGATTTGGCTGGATGGCACACCCACCAATGCACCTTCAGTTGAGCCTTTGGTTAGTTGAGGAGGTCGGGTCCCAATAATGCCATTGGAGCCCAATCTGCACATTTAAAGACCTTGCTGGCTTGGACAAATATCCTTGCCATAACCAGCTAGATTGGGAAGGGAAAAGAGTGGACTAGGTTCCCTGTTAAATTATAACATTCATCAGCCTCACACAAACCCCCCTCGCCCCCCATCTCGGCCTCCACCAGGCTGGTGGAATTAAAACTAACCCCTTCGATCACAAAGGCTGTCCCAATGACTTCGCAATTTTATCTCATCAATAACTGAGATGCAGGGTCGCTCTCAGTTCATTCCCTAGTCTGTATCTGTGATCTCAGTGAGGGAGGGTGCAGGGTATTATAGCTGATTTTAGTTCCCCAGGATTAGAACGGGGTTGGGAGGGAGGGAAGGGGCAAAACCTGTCCTGTATCTGGTCACAATCAACTAACCCCTGCTCTGCATGGGCATTGGGTGAGAATAGGATCAGGCTTGGATACTTCCCTCATTTGAATAGCTTATTGATATTCAGTGTTAAGCTTCCTATATGACTAATGCTGATTTGCATCAGATAATGGGGAGTAATGACTGTGAATGAAACCATTCCTTAATAAGGAGTGATTTCCTTAAGAAAAGAAATGAAAAAAAACTGGCGCGATTCTAAAAATAAAATAAGTTGCTAATTGTTAAAATGGTGTTTCTGGATGTTGCTTCTCGGATGTCAGAAGGCTTTGTCCAGGTTTTATTCTGGGGCCAGCATTTTTATTGCCCATCCCTAATTGCACTTCAGAAGTTCAGTTTGCAATTTGCAGGAATCAACAAACCAGCAGTACCAGTGACTTTGGGTCATTCATTTATTATTCTGTGTTTTATCAGTATAAGGTTACAGCTCACAATCTGATAATTAGGTCCAGTCAGAGCAATAATAAAATGTAGAGTCTGCTTGCACTTAAACTAACGTTGCTTTAAAACTATGATGTGGAGATGCTGGCGTTGGACTGGGGTAAACACAGTAAGAAGTCTCACAACACCAGGTTAAAGTCTAGCAGGTTTATTTGGTAGCACAAGCCACTAGAACTCCCACTCACCTGATGAAGGGGCAGCGCTCCGAAAGCTAGTGGGTTGTGCTACCAAATAAACGTGTTGGTGTTGTGAGACTTCTTACTGTGTTTAAAACTGTGAGGCATTTGATAGTGTCACTGATTTCCAATGGGCAGTGCAGTATCAAACCCAAAGTGGAAATTAGCTAAGGTTATGTTCAGAAAGACTCAAATGTTCTTGTGTCTGGTCTTGCAAAAACCAGCAAGTTTAGTTGATTATGCTGCTGATGGCACAAGACACATGCATCAGGAACCACTGGAACTAGAATAATATTTAATCTGATATAAAAGTTACTTTAAGGAGTGTTATATTTTATGAATGAGTTTGCCAGCTACTGTACCATTAAGAAGACTGCTGACTGTGTTTATACCTGCTCTCCATTGCTAAACTATGCCCAGTTCCACTCTTGTCTGGCTTTGGACTTGGCACCAATTTTCCAACTTTTAATAAAGGATAAATCTTTAATAAATAAAAAAAATACATGATATTTTAATGGAATATTTGAATATTAAATGGAGCTAAACAGCACCGGTGCAAACCAGGTTAACTCTTGCACCAAACTTGGTTTTATATTTCTTTAACAAGACCATGCACTAACAATTGGATATGGCCATTTGCTGGGGTGGGGATCCTATGTCCAGTCAAAGTGATGCAGGCAGCACACAATCTTCATTTTGCCTGTTTGTCTTCGTAATTGTGGCATGCATTGCCAATCATGCTGCCAACTAGCTACACACTCAGCAGGGGATCTACTGGAATCACGCGAGGCAATCACAAGCTCAAGCTTGCCTGCACTTCTACTAGGGGAGGTGCGTTCTGAACTGTTTCTGAAACTGTGTAAGCTCCTCCAACAACACAGTACTCCCATTGTTGCTGCAGCAACAAGGGAATGTCAGATGTGCCTCACCAGAAAGTTCCATGATACTGCCTTTAAATCAGTCCCTTGTGCAGCTGAACACTTAATCAGCTATGTGTATTTAAGCGAGGGAATTAACAGGACCTGTGAGGTTGAAAACGGTAGATCAACAGTTAAATTAGCATTGGACGCTGTCTGATGTCACAGTCTCTGATTGCTTCAGGATGCACGGCAATATCACCTTTCCAAACACTGTCAGCAGCAGGTCACCTCGCCAATGCTGTTCTCTCCAGGCTTAAGCACATATACAAATTTTACACCTTATGTTTTTATCTTCTAGTTATCTCTCCTAGATCCCAATTTTTATGGCAAGAATGGCTTGTGTGTTCCTGTTCACATTTTAAGCTTTCCTGCAGCATGTTGGAGAAATTGCTTGCTTGAGGGCTAACTAAATTATTGAGCTGAAAACAGTAAAAAGTACTCTTAAGGTGGCATGTTATGATTGTTTTATCTTAATGATTCCTCAGCTATAACCCCTAGCCTGATTCAAACTCAGCTAGAAAGCATAAAAAATCTTTAGATCTTTAAGAATAAAAAAAAAGAAGGGGTGGATCTGGAACCAAAAGAGAAAACGCTGCAAAATCTCAGCAGGTTTGGCAGCATCTATAACGAGAGAAGAAAGCTGACGTTTCAAGTCCAGATGACCCTTTGATTTCAGCATCCGCAGTAATTTGTTTTATCAGGTGGATCGGATGTATTTGGTGATATGAGGCTAGCATTGATGAGCAAATATCCATTTTTCATTTGTTAATAATTAACTTATTCTGGGAAGTGAAAGGCTGCTGAGTTTTCATTGACTACACTTCAGATAGCCTCAGAGGGCAACCTCAAGCCTAACGGATCCAATCACAGACAGCATTTTTTCAGTCTAGGCTGCAGCTGTTGGGCCGATTGGCTGACTGACATTAGAAGATGCACTGGCAGAGAAATGACACAGGCAGAGTGGCTGGCCAGGGAGTAGGTATATTGTCATTCAGAGAGTGGGCAAAAGGTGCCTCGCCTATGGATCCAAAGCCATTCTCTTGGAACAACACTTGAGATCTCCAAGGACGCTACTGGAGTATAAAATGCTAGTGAGCTGACAGTTTAGTAACCTGTTCCAACATTGGCCTCCAAAACCCACATGGCAGCTGTCTGAGCTTTCATGCCTACAATGTGAGCTATCAGATTAGTTCTATCAGTTTCCACGATGCAGTTTCTGTTGACATGAAAGCTGCCAAGATGGATTCTGCTGCGGTACTGATGGAGCTGACCATTGGGTTCAGGTGGGGGGAATAGCCTCCATATTCTGCATAAAATCTTGAGGTTAATTGGACCTTGACTTATATTCATAGTTTTACAGCACCCAAAAGAGTTCCAGATTCCCACCAACCACCGGTGACGAAACCTTTCCTCAAATCTCTCCAAAATCCTGCCCCATTACCTTAAATCTATGCCACCTGGTTATTGTCCCCCCTACTAAGGGGAAAAGTTTCTTCCTATCCACTCTATCTAAGTCCCTAATAATTTTGTGCATCTCAACCAGGTTCCCCCCTCTTCCTTCTCTGTTCTAAGGAGAACAACCCCCAACCTAACCAGCCTCTTTTCAAAGCTGAAACGCTCCCGCCCAGGAAACATCCTGGTGAATCTCCTCTGCACTCTTTCCTGTGCAATCACATCCTTCCTATAGTGCGATGACCAGAGTGCATACAGTACTCTAGATTGTTCTAAACTACATTTTACATAGCTCCATCATAACCTTTCCGCTCTTATATTCTGTGGCTCGGCTAATAAAGACAAGTGTCCCATATGCCTTCTTAACCACCTTATCTACCTGTCCTACTAACTTCATGGACCTATGGACGTGGGAACTAGTCCTCTGTACCTCCGAGCATGCAACTGTTCATTGTGTATTCCCTTGCCTGGTTAGTCCTCCCAAAATACATCACCTCACACTTTTTAGGGTTAAATTCCATTTGACACTGGTCTGCCCATCTGTCTAGCTTGCCTATATCATCCTGTAATCTGAGGATTTCCTCCTCATTATTTACCACATCACCAATTCTTGTGTCATATGCAAACTTACTGATCAAGCTCCCCTACATTCTCATCTAGATCATTAATGTATACTACAAACAGCAAGGGATCCAGCACCAATGGCATGGATTTTGCCTGCATCGGTACTTTCTGATGTGATAGTCTGTGCCCTTTGCCCTTCTGTGCATCCATTTGCACACTCAATTCGATTTGTAGCCTAGCAACTTCAGGAATGAAAGGGTAAAACTTTGGGGGGAAAAAATACCATTTAGATAGACCAACTAATTTATTTTTGATCTGAGTGTGTTGAGTGGAAAATTTGCCTTAGTCTGCACAAACATGAGTGCGCTCATTCAATTCAGGGAGTTGAAGTTGATTGCTGCTTGTTCAGGTGAAAACATTGAGTTGACAGTGGCAAATTACTGAGCCAAGGTTATTGCAAATCAGTGAGGCAGCTGTTGCTATAGGAAAGGATTTGGTGTCCTCAGAAGTATGAACAATTGGATAATCACCCTTAAAAAAAATTAATAGCATCCAAAATATACATGTGATTGCATTTCGTCTGTAGGATTACAGAAATAGGATGGCTTTGATATTTCTTTTGCTTTTAAAGAGACTTGGAAGGCCATGAGATTTGCATTCCACTCAGCCTACCTGTTCTTGTTGTTATGATTTGAAGTATAAGCACAGGTAGCTGTGCAGTTGTGGTCCCCTTACTTGAGGAAGGACACAAATGCATTCAAGGCGGTTCAGAGAAGGTTCATAGAGTTATAGAATCTCTACAATATAGAAGGATGCCATTCAGCCCACCGAGTCTGTACTGACCACAATCCCACCCAGGCCCTATTTCCCTAATCCCATGTATTTACCCTAGCTAATCCCCCTGACACTAGGGTCAACTTAGCATGGCCAATCCAACTAACCCGCACATAGAGTCATAGAGGTTTACAGCATGGAAACAGGCCCAACTTGTCCAGGACACCCTTTTTTTTGAAACCCCTGAGCTAATCCCAATTGCCCACATTTGGCCCATATCCCTGTATACCCATTATACCCATGTACCCCACTATCTAAATACTTTTTAAAAGATAAAATTGTAGCCGCCTCTACTACTGCCTCTGGCAGCTTGTTCCAGACACTCACCGCCCTCTGTGTGAAAAAATTGCCCCTCTGGACACTTTTGTATCTCTTCCCTCTCAGCTCAAACCTATGCCCTCTAGTTTTAGACTCCCCTACCTTTGGGAAAAGATGTTGACTATCTACCTTGGCTATGCCCCTCATTATTTTATAGCACACTATAAGATCACCCCTCAACCTCCTATGCGCCAGAGAAAAAAGCCCCAGTCTATTCAGCCTCTCCTTATAACTCAATCCATCAAGTCCCGGTAGCATCCTAGTAAATCTTTTCTGCGCTCTTTCTAGTTTAATAATATCCTTTCTATAATAGGGTAACCAGAATTGCGCACAGTATTCCAAGTATGACCTTACCAATGTCTTGTACAACTTCAACAAGACATCCCAACTCCTGTATTCAGTGTTCTGACTGATGAAACCAAGCATGCCTAATGCCTTCTTCACCACTCTGTCCACCTGTGATTCCACTTTCAAGGAGCTATGAACATGACCCCTAGATCTCTTTGTTCTGTAACTCTTCCCAATGCTCTACCAACAACTGAGTAAGTCCTGCTCTGGTTCAGTCTACCAAAATGCATCACCTCGCATTTGTCTAAATTAAGCTCCATCTTTGGACTGTGGGAGGAAACCAGAGCACACAAAGGAAACCCACGCAGACACGGGGAGAATGTGCAAACTCCACATAGATATTGACCCGAGGCCAGAATTGAACCTGTGACCCTGGTGCTGTGAGGCAACAGTGCTAACCACTGTGCCACCGTGCTGCCAGGTTTACTGGATTGATTACAGGGATAAAGGACTTGTCTTCTGAAGGGAGATTGAGCAGTTTAGGCCTATACTTGCTCAAGTTTAGAAGAATGAGAAGAGATCTAATTAAAGGATACAATATGCTAAAGGGATTGAAAGGGTAGATGTAGAACGCATGAAGTTGTAGGGCAATAGAGCACGGAACAGACACTTCGGCCCAACTGGTTCATGCCAACCATGGTGCCCTGCCAATTCGTCCCAATTCCCATATTTGGCCCATTTTCCTCTAATCCTTTCCCATTCATGTACTTATCCAAATGCTTTTTAAATGTTGCCATTGAACCTCAGCACTTTCTCTGGCAGCTCATTCCATCTACACACCATCCTCTGCATGAAAAAGGTGTTCCTCCGATCTCTTTTAAATTTTTCCATCTCATTTTAAACCTATGCCCTCTAGTTTTCAATTCCCCTATTCTGGGAATAAGACGATGGGTGTTCATTCTATCTATGCCCCTCATGATTTTATACACAGGTGTTTCCTCTTGTTGGACATTCTAGAATGAGAGATCATAGTTTTAGGCTGAGGGGTGGCAGATTTTAAACAGAAGTGAGGAGGAACTACACTCGAAGGGTCGTGAATCTGCAGAATTCTGTAGTTCGTGCAAAAGTAAATCAAATTGATCATTAAATAATTAAAAAAATTCCGAGTGTGAGCATTTCAGATGGGAAGAATTCCTTAATCAGGTATATTTTATGCTCCCTCCGTTTGCTGCTTCTTCCCCTGAAGGTGCTGATTGTTGCTAAGGTTTGAACCCAGGGGCAGTGGCTGTCAGCTGCGCAAATATACGCAACTACATACACACACCCCACACACAATATACACACAGACATACACACAACACACATGGACATGCACACATACACACCCCACATACAAACACACAGACACACACACACACCCCGCACACACACACACATACACACCCCACACACAAACACACACACAGGCACACACACACCTCACATAGACACACACGCACATTCCACGTTCAAACACACACACAGTCCACACACAGACACACACACCCCACACACACACATACACATCCCACAAACACGAACACATACATACACACACAAATGCACACACAGACACCACACAGATACAATACACACTCCACACACAGACACACACACACACACCCCCCCCAGACACACACGCCGCACGCACACACACACACATACACACACACACACACACACACACACACACACACACACACACACACACACACACACACAAACAAATTAAGGCAACGCTGCTTGCTATGGCATCTGGTTCTTCCTCACTGTACAACCTGATACCAAACACCTATTGCCTTTGCCAACAGAACCATATAGGAGAGTTTACTACTCCTTTTAAAAATTTTCCACAGCTAGTCTAAAGCTGAGGAAGCCTGGTCACAAATCGAGTTCATTGCATGGGAAGTAAACAAAGTAATGCAGGAAAGATGATTGGACCCCAAGCTCTGGAAGATCCTCACTTTCCACCTCTAATCAACACCTTAAATCCTACCTCTTTGACCAAGCTTTTGGTCATCTGACCCAGTATCTCCTCATATGGCTCGGTGTCATATTTTATTTTATAATGCTCCTGTGAAGCAACTTGAGGCGTTTCATTGTGCTAAAGACGCTATATAAATATAAGTTGTTTTTCTTGCAGACAGTCCGAATCTTAGATTTTATAAGCCTAAAGATTGTAGGAAGAAGAGCAAATTGATGGATAAGGGGTTTCACAATTCTGGAAAACAGTGAATTAACTCTAGGAATTAGTTCAATGAACGTGGTTGATGCACCGAGAAGGACGAGCCTGTAGACAGATTGCAGCTGAGCAAGAAACTGCTTCTTAATTTTCATCATTTTCACATGAAATCCATTCCTTACCAACACCAGAGGATAATTCAATTATAGTTGAAACCCATATGTAGTTACCAGTGTGAAATACTCTCCTCCAAGATCAAACCAAATCAAGCTTTAATCACAGGGGAAGATTTCAGTGCAAAATTCTGAATCCATTTATTAAGAACATGCCAGTTGCAGAAGAAATGGGGATAATGGTTTGTGAAGTTGGACAATCATTCCCAACTGATCCATGCCCATTTTACAATGTGTTGGGGTTTGGACCGGACAGTGGGGGAATTCTGCCTGAAACAGGTGAGAGCTCCAATAAAAAAAATGGAGAGAGAGAGGGGAAGGAGCATTCTGACATTTGATGGCACATGACCTACCCTATAAATCCTTTTAACATTTTAAACATCTCAATTATATCACCTCTCAAACTTCTGTGCTTGAATAAATGCAAGCCAAGTTTATTCAGATCATGTTGGACTGGCCTCCACCCCTGCAGTGAAAAGCATTTGGTGATTCATTTTTTTGTATTTTCAAAATCCCTCAGAAAACAAAAGGGAAGAGAAAACTGGTCGAAAATTAATCCAAGAGAAACCAGTCGGCTGTATAGAATACAGAGTAAGTATTCTCCAAAGATATCACTTTCTTTGCTTCTCTTTCTCACCGACAGATTGAAATACAGTGTGTGGTTTTTTTTACAGGCCGGAATGGAAGACACACTCTTCAGCATAGCCCTGAAGTTCAACAGTACGCCAAATAAACTGGTTCAACTGAACAAGCTGTATTCACAAAGTATTGTTCCTGGGCAGGTATGTGAATGGTTAATGACAAGAAGAATATCCGCATCCCAGAAAAGAACAAGAACTACTGAAAGTGCACAGTGGGTTAGATAGTGTCCAACAAATAAAATAGTTTAATGTTTCCAGTGCATTGAGATCTGTTTATAGTACTTTAATGTGAGTGCAGAAAACATCTTCTTTACTAAGTTTTCATACTACCAATAGTCTTTTACTGTCCAAACGTAGCCTTTTTCCAATTGTAACTCCAACAGACATGTAGCTTCTTCCATCAGGTGTGACGAGCAAACTGCATGGAATTAGAATTTGGATTTAAATGGTTTATTTTCCTGGCAGTAAAATCCAAATTCTGGTACATAATGATGCACACAGACACAGAACACACACCAATTAATATCATTGTAGCTACAATTAGCTGCAGAGGTAGTGGAATGCAGTACCGTAGTTAACGATTGCAGCACAGGCCATGGGCTGAATTTTCAAGAGGACAGGGCCCAGAAATTATGCGGCCAGAGATTGTGCTGGTTTCTCAATTCCATTTCCAAGGTTGACACGGTTTTGAGGCCTGGGCAAGCGATTAGGCTCATAAAGAGCCTTGTTACCCAGAGATTAAGGAGGGATTTTCCAGTCACCTTCAGAATCTCAATGTAATGGGGGATTCAGTTCAAGTTTAATCAGAGTCACTCAGTTCGCTACCTTATCACAGTTTTGATCCAGACATGAACTCCAGAAGTGAATGTGAAAGAAGAGTTAGGAGGAGCTGCCCTCAACATCATGGCAGCTTTCTATCAACAGGATGGTCACAGGATGGTCTATTGCCTGGGGACAGGCACCTAGTAACAGGCTGGGGTTCCAGAGCTCCAGTCCGGCCTACAGGCCCTTCCTACCCACCTGGCTATGGGTATAGCCAAAGGCCATCTTGTAGAGGAACTTCCTCCCCTAGAAGTAGTGGCTTGCTGCTTTTTGGTATTTTTAAATTAAGTTTTAAAAATGTGACTGAGAGGGGACATTTCTGTATTAGACCTCAGTTACTGAATTTTTTATTGTATCCAGGTGTTGCTCTGGAGCTGGAATATCTCTGATTTACCTGGCAGCTTCAAGAACCCATCTGTTGCCCATAATTAGACAGGGAGCCTGTCTCCGTGCCGATTAAGGGATGCCTTGGTCAAAATTCCAACAACTGTTTCCATGGGGACATGTTTGGGATCTGGAAACAGCCCCCACTCCTGTTTCCCATCCCAAATTGAAAATGCATCGCCATGCCAGCTTTTTAAGAGTAGGTTGGATGAGGTGCTGACAGAAATGGGAATAAAGGGTTATGGGATTGGAGTGGGTAAGCAGCTTTTGAACTACTCACATAAAGGATAAACACCAATGAGGGTGGGTTGGACCAATCTGCTTAGTTCCATTTTGTAATTTATACATAAACCTATGTTTGCAGGTGTCAGAGGATACACTAATATTGGTCTCTTCCCACAATCCCAACATCACAGAGGTCCAGTCATTTCAGTGCACGCAATATAATATTACAAACTTCTGAGTGTACTGGATACAGCAAAAGTTATGGACTCCAAAAACAATCAGTTATAACGCTGAAGACTGTACACTGCAGCTAGCTGTAACCATATTTGAGCTGTTTCTATAGAACTATGACCCTGACCTCACATGTAAATCTACCTAAATATATGGAAGATTGCCCAGTATTGAAATTGGGCTAATCTCCTCCTCTCACTTGTTAGTGATAGCAAGAGTGATCAAGTACACTCAAGTGACTCAGTAATAAGCAGTTCACTGGTACTCAGTTCAAGTTCCCTCAGAGTCACTCCGCTCCGGACTTCATCGCAGCTTTAATTCTGACATGAACTCCAGAACTGAATGTGAAAGAAGAGTTGGGAGGAACTGCCCTCAACATCTGTCGAATATGGGAACAGGATGGGTATACATTAGGACTACTGCTGATGTGGAGAATAACTGCCAACGCAGACTCATTGGAATGAGTGACTTTTTCACTTAGAATATAAAAATTACAATGCTTATGTGTTAAATTCAAAACAGAACAGGGCAGCCTACCATTTTACTTGCTCATGCTACCCTGTTACATAATGGAGTAATTTTGCAAGCATTAGCTTGATAGGTAAATGTACATTTGCCAATAGCTTGAAGTGGAAGCTGTTACACAGGGTAATGTGTGTCCATTTGCATCAGATCCAGCCCACTTAGAAAAATATGTTATCCGTAGAGCCCTAGCAATGAGTAAATTTGAATTGAGAATTTTTCCTGCAGCAATTGTACGTTCCTGATCCGGGCATTGCGTTGAGTGAAGACAGCCCCATGTCCTCAAGTCCCAGCCAGTCACAGACTCTTTCTTCATCAGATGCAGAATATGACAAACTCCTGGTAAGTACTGCCCAGTGATGGGTACACTAGCGGAGTGTCCAATTAAAGCCTCCTAACTGTCCTTTGGCCAGTTCCTTTTTAAAAAAAGTTTCACTCCTCAGTGATTTTGTTTCAAATTAGAAAGGCAACAGAAGAAGGACAAGAAAAAGGGCAACTTAACTTTAAGAAGAACAGGAATGGTGAAACTGAAACAAGAAGAATAGGATAAATTTGTATTTAGAAAGTAGATGTAGAGAACAATTAGTTCTTGAATAATGATAAGGAAACTGATGGGAGGTTTGAAAAGAACTAATGATTTTCTTACCTAGTCTTTCGAATTTGTTAGTTTAAAAGGGCCAGTGAAAATTTGCAAAAATAAATATATGAATAAAATGATGCATCAGTAATGCTTCAGAATGTTGGAGACTCTGCAGAGCTATAGTTAAATGAGGACTAACTCACAATACCCTGGTATGAGATGTTAAATCATAAAATCCCTACTGTGCAGAAGGAGGCCATTCAGCCCATCAAGTCTGCACCAACTATAATCCACTCAGGCACTCTCCCCATAACCTCATGCATTTACCCCAGTTAGTCCCCCTGACACTAAGGAGCAATTTTAATATAGCCAATCCACCTAAACCGCACATCTTTGGACTGTGGGAGAAAACCAGAGCACCCAGAGGACAGGGAGAATGTGCAAACTCCGTGCAGACATTGACCCAAGCTGGGAATTGAACCTGCATCCCTGGTGCAGTGAGGCAGCAGTGCTAACCACTGTGCCACCACACCCCTAATGTTATATTATTGAGATAGATATTATTGAGGTAGGTTTCACAACTTTTGAGGAAGAGGCTGAATTACATCTATCCCACAGAAATTGAAGAATGTTTCAGCAGAGACACAGGCCATTTGGCACCATTCTTAACTCCTACTTAGAGACTTTATCCATGGCAAATAGAAATTAAATGGAACAGAAGAAAGAATGGTGTGGAGATTTATAGATATATGTGCACAATGTATTACTTTTCATCCCGGTGACCTGGCTTTAACCATTCCACTAATTGTCTCAATGAAAAGATTGCAATGCTGTAGCAAATCCATCTGTAAATAGAATGCAGCTGTGTGCCACTTCAGTGACTGTTGTTGCATCAGGGAAAAGAAAGATTTGCCTTTTATAGCATCTTCAATAACCTTGTGTCCAAAAATGCTTTACAACCAAAGAAGGAAACGCAGCAGCATTCAAAGCAAGCTCCCACAAACAGCAACATGTGACTGACCAGGTAATCTGTTTCAGTGATTTTGTTTGGCGATAAATACTGGCCAACAAACAGGAGGGAACACCCCTGCCGTTCTAAAAAAATAGAGACTTCTAATAATCCCAGAGAGCAGATAGGACGTTGGTGCAGCATCTCATCTGAAAGAACAATGAATGGATACAAGGGCCGGATTTTCCTGCCACTACCATTACAAGTGAGGATGGAGAACTTGGCGCTCAGCCAAATCTCCGTTCACTACAGCAGAAGCACAAAATCCCCCGGTGTGAATAGCCAGAAAATTACACCCACGGAGTACAGCATTGATCATTTGCCATTCTCTCTGAAATTGACATATGGGATATTTTTCCTCAAAAGATTATTTCTATAAAGATGCAATGAAGGAATATGGTGACATGTTAAAAGACCTTTTTACACAGTGAGTGATTAGGATCTGAAATGAAACTTCCTGAGAGTGTGGTGGAGGCAGATATAAATGCAGCTTCCCAAAGGTAATTGGCGAGGCAGTTGAGGGAAGGAAATTTGCATGATGTCAGGAAAAGGGCCAGGGAGTGGGACTTGCTAAGCTCCTATTGCAGAGAACTCACTTGAACACAACAGGCTGAATGGTCTCCTCCTGTGCTGTAGCCATTCCATGACAATTGACCTCTCAAGTGTAGATGTTCATGGCCCAAAGTGATCATCTACGCATCAAACATGATTTTGTATACAAGCACACTGTAGTATTAGCAATGACAACTAAGTAACAATGTTGGCAACAAATGGGTCTTTAGCTCAGAATTTCTCTCCAAAGTATGACATGGAAATGAAAAGGAACCAGACCATAAACATTTCAGTCCCTTCACAGCAACATCCTCACTCAAATATTGAGCCCACGAGGTACCAAGTCATTAAAAAATGTGTAATGTATGATAGGAATGAATAAATTCCAAAGTTCTATTTTCTAAACATGCAGGAATATTATGTAACCAATATCAAGTATTCATAACAATCATTCTGCAATTTACAGGATGCTGATTCAGCAGAAATGTCCAGTGTAGAGTGGTGCAGCTCACAACACTCCTCATCTCCCATATGGGACGAAATACCTTTTTCTGAAAGATTCCTAAAAATCTGTTGCAAATATTTCACAGATGGAAAGGTAAAAGTGGATAACAGGTTAAACATCACAAATACAATAGCATTTTCAAAGTCACTTGTATTTTTTCTTATTCTACAGGCAGAGTAGTTTTGTTGTGTGTCCAGCACTTTTTACTGTGCTTTGTCTGACTAACTACTGGGGCTTATGAATTGAAGTAATAAAGTGCATGATCATGCACAAGAAATCTTTTTAATGCGTGGCAACTTTAGTTGGTATGTGTACCTGCAACACTTCGGCCTTAACCACACTGAAATCACACTTGACTGCAGGCACATTGCTGTAGCAGAGTAGAGGGAATTTTACTCTGCATCTGCCATACTACCTAGTCAAAAGTGCTTGATCCAGAAAGGGGGCTCAGTAAATGAAAATGTTGATCATTTTACTAGGTTGATACCCCTTAGCTGAATGTACACAAAGACTTATCTCCTTATTCCATAAGTAACCAACACAGAAATGATCATGAAATCCAGTATCTTGGATAGTGATATTAAAGTAAGATTGTGACTTAAATAAAGTCGACACTTGAATATCGATTATTTTCCTGTAAGTGAATTAAAGTGGAATTCTTTCTATGGTGAATGGAATCAAACTATTTTAATAATGAAAGTGAGTGACAACGTGCCCAGTGATTCACAGCATTTCTGCTATTCAGCTGTCAAAAATAGTTGATTTGTGCATCAGATTTTAATGGTTTGGTTCCAATTGATTAACTGGTTGCTTCGCAATAATCGCTTTTCATTGCACTTACACTTTCTGATTTGCCTGTAGGGCGTGGTAATGGGAATCCTACTTGTCACTCCAAAAAAGATCTTTTTTGACCCATACAAGTCCCAGCCTCTTGTAATTGAAAACGGTTGCGAAGATTATTTGTTTGCCTGCAACATGCAGTCACTCATTTCAGCAGTGTCTCACAAAGATGTTTCTCAAATGAAACTTCGCAGCTCTTCTCCCTTGTAAGTGATTTAAAATCAGCCTGTTTGAGCTAGAATGTTTATTCCAGATTTTCTTGATTTCAGATCATTTAAAAAGTATTGTAAATTCACAGTCTGGGTTTAATTTGCAATATTCTGTATAATACTGAATATTTCATAAATGTTAAATATGATGATACCTTTGTACAGTTTTGGGGAACCGCACTCTATAGATGTTATCCTTAAGCATTATAGATCTGTATATTAAATATCCATAAATTGAAAAAAGAACACGTAAGTTATACAGCAAAGCTTTGTAGACTTTGGATCAAATGTCTTCCCACAATGTCCAAAATTATTGCAGAAATTGTACAAGAGAGGGGGAGGATGCATGTCCATGTGTGTGTGTGTGTCTGTGTGTCTGTGCCTGAACGAAATACTGAAAGATTAATGTTTCTCCTGAATCCATACACAGTGAGGCTAAATACCTTAAGAGAAGGAAGGAAACATGAATAGAAATGACACTGTTAATATACAGCAATGTTTTACCATTTTGCTTAGTTAATATTTTGCAGCTCTTGTGTTACAGTCTTTTTAAGCATTAATAGATAGTAGGTATAGAATCCCTACAATGCAGAAGGAGGCCATTCGGCCCATCAAGTCTACATCCTCTACAATCCTACCCAGGCCCTGTCCCCATAACCCCATGCATTTACCCTGCACCTTACACTAAGGGGCAATTTAGCATGGCCAATCCACCTAACTTGCACATCTTTGGAGTGTGGGAGGAAACCAGAGCACCCGGAGGAAACCCATGTAGACACAGGGAGAACGTGCAAACTCCACACAGACAGTGACCCTGGCTGGGAATCGAACCCATGTCCCTGGCGCTGTGAGACAGCAGTGCTAACCACTGTGCCATCGTGCTGCCCATACTGTATACTTTTATAGTAGCAGTTAACTGATGAATTATTCCTTTCTCACTAGTCTTTTACTTCTTTGGTTATAACACGATGACGGTTTATTGAGGACTCCCAGATACATTGTGTTCACTTTTGAGAGGACTTACAACTGTTATCTGAAAGCCACTCGTAGTATGATTAAGTAGTTAAACTGACTTCAAGATCATTGTTGATGAATTTTATACTTTGTCGAATCCCAAGAGCATTCAGAATTATATATATTCATTCAGTGTGTCGAGTAGAAAACGCTAAAGTTCCATTTCCACAATGCATTTTTAAAATTGATTTAGGCTAGCTATCTAATCCTGGGTAGTAAACTTCAATGCTGAGATTTTAGGACATTATGTGATCAGACCCAAGCTCAACTATGAACAGCATTGTGTGGGTTTTCATTCATCTTAATAATACTTAAATCTTGGCACCCTTCAAATCAAAATTGAGGTTTGCAAACAACAAACCATTTTAATATTTATTGTGCTAATGCTATTAATGTATAGTTAGTTATCTTCAACATAGAGACTGTGCTCTTTGCAGCTTTAAACTCTCATTACTTTTAATTAAGATCAACTATATTTCATTCTGTTAACTTTGCCAGGCAACTGCAGATCAGAATTGAAAGAGGCATATTAAGCTAGAGGGAATACAGCTTGTAGAGCACCTCTAGAAATTAGGCCAAATGAACGGAGAAAAGAAGCAGACCATCGTAAAAGAGTAAGGCTTGGGAGAAAGTCAGGGAAGGTAGCAAGGAGGAACATTGAACTTGAGCAGAGTCTGACAGTGCTGGAAGTAGAATGCCAAGCTCGAGACATTGTTAAACGAAACCTATCCTTCGATCTTAAATCAGAAAGCTTTGGACAGATGGGATGGGGTAGTGGTTGTGCCACTGGGTTAGTAATACAGAGGCCCAGACTTAACACTTTGGGGACCTGGGTTCAAATCCAACCACAGCAGCTTGTGAAATTTGGGATCAGTTAATAAACATCTGTAATTATAAAGCTAATTTCAGTGAAGGTAACCATGAAACTATTAAACTGAGTTAAAACTTACCTGGTTCACTAATGTCCTTTAGGGAAAGGAAGTCCTTACCTGTTCTGGTCTGGTCTGCAAGTGACTCCAGATCCAGAACAATAGCCTCTGAAATAGCCAAGCAGTCTACTCATTTCAAGGACAGTTAGAGATGGACAAACGAATGCTTGCAATCAAGAGAAAAAGTCCAGAGAAGGTAATAAAGGTCAAGTTAGAACTAAAGATGGAAAAGCAAATCTGACTAATAAGTTAAATGAACTAAAGAATCATTGAGAGATCAGTAAAGAAAACAGAATTCATTATTAAGGCATGATAAAGAGCATTTAGTCTCACCATTCTGACTGAAATTTGGAGTAATTTTGTAATATTCCTTCTAATTATGAAATTATACTGTGAACTTTTGAAGCAGGAAGATACATAGCTGTAAGTGAGAATGACTGTGGAATTTGTTTTGGTTGCTCCAGTGAAGAGTCAACACAGACACAAAGGCCCTGGTATTTATGGGGAGACAGGAAGGGAGACCGACAACAACTGAGTAAAGCACAGAAACCACAGAGGTCTGACCAGACAGCTGGGCAGATTGAAGGCTGCAAATGGAAAATTTCTGCTACGATGCAGACAATTGATAAAATCAGAAGTCTATGGGATGAACCCATATCTCCTGCTCTTGCTGGCCCACAAGCAATGCCAGAAAAGCACTTATCTGCCACAGTTTGCAGCTTCTGTCTTCCTTTAGCTGCTAACTGTCTCGTGCTCTGGGCAATCTGGCCAGCAGCCATTAAACCAATTCTGATTGCAAAATCTAAGGCATGCAACTTGCAGAACAGGTTATTTCTCTGACTCCAAGATGCCCCCAGTATGGCCAGATGTAGGTGGCTTGCATTCCCATTTTTAGGAATGTAACCTCCTTATCCCACACATTCTGGGGAGGCATTAGCACATTCCCCTCAATGGCTCCATACGGCATCCCATTGAAAATGGTGAAAAGTTCTACCCTGCTGTGTTAAATAATGCAACTTCGTTTAACCTAAATGGAAAGTAAGCATTTTTTTTCTCCTGTAGAAGGAAAACTTCTGTTCAATCTCAAATACCACAGATGGGAAGAAATACTACCAAAACCAGCCAAAGGAAATCTCTGCAGGTTAGTACCACAGCTCCGACCAAAGATGATGCTCAATGTACAAAGAACAAAAAAACAGATTCAGTTTCTGCTGATCGAGAAGTTGAAGCTTTGACAAAACCAATCGGCACCTCCTATTCTTGTCCAGTTTCCCTTTATCAAATTGATGAGAAATTGGTCAATGAAACTGAAGATTTGTTAGACACTGTAGAGTGCTTGGACCTGAAAGAACATGGTAAAACTGAAATTAGAGAAACACTTACCTTTACAAGCAGAATAAAATGTGGAGGTGATCATTTAATATCGGAGAATAGGCAATGTTATTGTGATGGACAATCTGTAAGAGAAGAAAATTCGGCAGCAAATGCAAATTCCAATAGCAGCCGACATCCATTCCATACGTCATCTGAGGAAAACAAGCTAGAGAAACTGTCTTATTCCATGAACAATACTGACAGCAAAACAGCATCTTTTTGTGAGATAAACCTGTCAGATCAAGGATGTCCAGAATACCTGTGTACTCACACACCAGAGAACAAAGGAGAGAAACTGCTTTGCACTGAACTGTCCAGATTGAAGGCAGAAGAGGTCTGCTGTGCAATGAACAAAGCCAAAGAAGATCAATTTAGAATATATGATAAACAGGACAGCAAAACAAATGATGGATTACCTGCACTGACGCAGAAGCATGGATTGAAACAAGGTAAGGGATATTTGCTGCTGTATTTTGCCTTATACCTTAATCCCTTGGAACATTATATTTCCGCAAATAAAAATATTCAATTCTTTTCCCTCTGTTATTTTTTTTTGCTCCATTTCTGTTCTCTTGTAGACTTCTGCTCAGCATTTCCCTGCAAGAGCATCCCTGAGGTTGTTACCTAAATCATGAACCTTCTTAGGATATATTTATGCTTGAAAGAATTTATAGCCATCACTCTTTTTATCCTTCCAATGGCTTGAGCTTCCCTAATTGTCCTTGAGAAAGTGGTGGTGATCCACTATCTTGAATTGTTGTAGTTCATCTGGTGTAGGTTTACTGACAGAAAAGAAGTTCCAGGATTTTGATCCAGTGACAGTGAAGGTATGGTGACGTAGTTCCAAGTTAGTATGGTGGCGACTTGAAAGGGAACCTTCAGGTGGTGGTATTACCATTCATCTGCTGGTCTTATCTTTCTAGGTGATAAAGATCACAGGTTTGGAAGGCGCTGGCATAGGGAGCTTTGGTGAGTTGTTGTGGTGCATCTTGTATATGGCATGCTCTGACGCTACTGTAGACGGAATTTTATGAGATTTTTTCTAAATATCCAGCTAGCTTGAAAACGGCAGGAGTTCCTGATCAATTTTTTGGGTGAGTTTTTACACCCAATCTTACAGACTCAGACATTGAAAATATGGGCTAGACCATTTCTAGCTGCTGTAGGCAGTGGGCTGTGCTTAATTCATCAGCCAGCCTGCAGAGGGAGCTATTGTGCACGCACAGACCTTTGTGGCCGATCGTGAGCCCTATATTGCCCAAAATACAGCCCCACACTGCCTGAATTGCAGATCCTGCCACTGAGACCGATTGTGCCCTTCCCCATCCCACTGATTGCAATGCAGAGCAGGTCCCGCTCCCTCCCCCCACCGATCACACCTGTAGAGCGACAGTGGGCCCCTCTTCCTCCCGATCTGATTGTAGGCAAAGTGCTCAGCATCTTCCCTACCCCCGATCGGGCTGCCCCTTTGGCCCTGCCCCAGCATTGCTCGGCTGGCACGGCCCAAAGAGCACCCCCTCCTGAACCTTGGCCTCCCCTGGGACCCTCAATGGCCTCCAGTTCTACTGGCGAGGCCAACATGACTGTTCTCTGTTCATGGGGAAGCAGGTGTTTTCCTCGCTGGAGACAACCTCTCCCGCCGAGGCCATAAAGGCAAGCGAACCTAGACGATTGAGCAGCAGGCTTGCAGAAGACATGCTAATCAATATTAACATAAATTATTCAGCCTCTCGCCCATTTCCAGCAAGGGGTTGACCTCGCCAGAAACCCAGCTCCCGTAAGATCACAAGAGCGGAGAAACCGGGGGTGATCCTGATTTCTTGGCTTTCATACAATTTTACTGGCTCACTGCTGCCCATTGATGAGCAAGGTAAGCTGGTAAAATTCGGCCCTGTGTGTTGGTGGTGAAGGGAGTGAATGTTTAAGGTGGCTGGGTTGCTGATCAAAGTGCTGGCCCTGGATGGTGTCAAACTTCTGGAGTGTTGTTGAGCCATTTCTAGCCATTTACACTCCTGTCAGTTACCAGCAGGGGTGAAATAGTGCAAGAGCAATAAAAAGGTAATGTTGTACAGTCAGGTTTTAACTGCAACTGCGACTAAAATAATCATGTGTTTGCTGTCAGCTGCATTTTCTTAACACGAAAAACAGATTTGTCAGCAAAACTGTTATCCTGAAAGATATCTCCCTTTCATTTTTCCTTTACTATACTGACCAGGATTTTAGAAGCTCATGAGAATGGCACTATTAATAAGGGAATTATTGACTGGAAATTATATAACAGACTTCATAAAGGAAATCTGGCATTTTTAAAGTTTGTTTATTTGCATCACAAGCAGACTTACATTAATACTGCAGTGAAGTTACTGTGAAAATCCCCCAGTTGCCACACTTCAGTGCCTGTTCAGGCACACTGAGGGTGAATTTAGCACGGCCAATGCATCTAACCAACACGTCTTTCAGACTGTGGGAGGAAACCCATGCAGACACAAGGAGAATGTGCAAACTCCACACAGACAATGACCCAAGCCGGGAATCAAACCCAGGTCCCTTGTGCTGTGATGCAGCAGTGCTAACCACCTTGCCCCCACACCACCCTGTATTTCAATACATTAAAATGATTAGTCATATATAAAAATAACTATTTGCTTTAAGTCAGAGAATAGAATACTTGAAAATTATAATTAATCTTGGCCTACTAATGCAGAAAATTTGACTTCTTAAGTTTCCAGCTCACACACCATGACATTGAAAGACTCACTAATGAACCAGCAATAAAGCTGCTGAAATATCAGGACTAACCACATTAACGTAATATCCTTCTAACCTGTCCTAACATCAAAAAAAATCCAAGATGCGCCAGAGCGAGGCGATCTCTTGCAAGCTGTGCCCAGTGTACCTTCTAATTCTATCTTTTACTCTCGTTCTATGCTTCTAAAACTATATTCTAACTCTTTTAAATTCTTTAACAATGTTCTGTTACATCCTAGCTATGACTGTAACACTACATTCTGCACTCTCTTTTCTCCTTCACTATGTACGGTATGTTTTGTCTATTGTGTGCAACAAGCAATACTTTTCACTGTATACTAACACATGTCACAATAATAAATCAAATCAGAACATCAATTCTGGATTATTTCATCTTTGCAGTCAATATTTATGTTTCCCACTCACTGCAAGGAATTACCCATGACCGTGGAAATATTTGTTTCTAAGTACAACACCTGTGGTGGACTGCAACCTCCCTTCATTATTGATAGATAAGTGGGGAAATGGTATCTAAAGAACACTTTTACATTATCTTCCACCTCATCCGAAATATTTGGGAACAAAGTTGAACTCAGGTCATTATTTGAAAATTAAAATTTAACAAAACTCAAAGGAAAATGAGTGCAGTAGTACATTAATCGGCAAACTGCAAAGAATGATGTGGGGATGCTGATGTTGGACTGGGGTGGGCACAGTAAGAAGTCTCACAACACCAGATTATTTGAACAACAGGTTTATTTGAAATCACGGGTTTTCAGACCACTGCTCCTTCATCAGGTGAGTGGAGAGGTAGGTTTCACAAACACGGCATATATAGACAATGATAATTGCAAGAGCTTGCAATGAAGTGTTGTACTTATCTTGGAATTATGTCTTTGTCTATATATGCCGTATTTGTGAAACCTACCCCTTCCTACTGTGCAAGGAAAGAGTTTGTTGAAATAAAAAATATTTTTTCCTGTACTTTTTCCTCTTTCTTTCTCCCGTTTCTCAAGAATCCTGACTCTTGTTCTTCGCCAGCCCTCCTTATTCAAATGACCATTCCCGATGTGAAGCTGGAAACATGCATGTGCCGGCCTATTAGACTAAGAAAAATATCACAACTGGGGACAAATCCATCCTCAGTTATGCATTTCCAGCGGAGCTGATTGTTACAGTGTAACCAATGGCAAAATGCTGTGATGGTCAGCTGACCCGGTAGGAATAGGAAACAGATGGGGATTGGGGATTTGTGACCCAGGGTGTGGCCCAAGTGGTTGTGTAACAAAGGATATTTATTAAACAGTTACTTTGGATTTACTTTGTGACATTTTTTTTGTTTGTTTATTATTGCTTGCTACTGGACAATTCTTGCTGCCAAATGAACACTGAAGGTTGACTGGAAGCGGGAAACTAGGATTTTGCCTTTGTTTAGCCAGGGATGCTGAGACCAGGCTGAGGGAGTCAAAGTTCATGGAGGTGCTGGCAGGAAAGTGAAGTCATGGCACAGCTGGATCAGCCACAATCTTTTGAATTGTGGAACGGGCTCAAAGGGACTCATGGCCTTGTCCTGTGCCTATTTCTTATACTCTTATGACCACATGTAGTACTTCATCTGATGCCTGAGTGAGGTCACACAGCTCAGTGTGGGCAAGGATTAAACATTGGAACTTACATTTCCTTAGGATTAGTACCAATTGTATTTTGACGGTTAATGTAACTGCAAAAACACTTCTCAATCACTGTTGTAACTGTACGTATTTTAAACTTGCCCACTATTTTGACAAATCATGCAGTTTGTTTTTCTGTCTCTGAATTGGCTGTCCCACATCAGACCATTTTATGCATGAATAGTTAACATGTTACTTGCTAACCATGAAACACTGTTCTTGTCCTTTGATTGCAAATTCCACTGCGTTGCTCAACCTGTTGCCACGAGTGGAGGTGGATAATAACACAAAGCCTCAACATCCATAAAGCAACATGAGTGCTTCCACCAGCACTGTGATCAATCTGGGCGGGGGGGAGGTGGTGGAATCAGTAATGCTGTGGGATGGGGCAATGTTTGTGGGGTCCAGTGGGAGGCATTATCTGGCCCAGGGACAATGTGGCAGGGGAGCTGCATTCTATCTTTTTTCATTGCACACGCGCAGTTGGAGGCACCAATGGGAGCTGCAGGATTTCTGTCGCATTAAACCCCAACCACAAACTTGTGCAGCGTGATTCAGAGTTGCTGATACTTTTTCAGGCAGAATGCAGATGGGGGCGCGTGAGAATGGGTCTAAAAGTCAGATCTGAAACACTTCCAGTTTCAAGTTCGCCCAGCACTTAGAACCAAGATGATAAAATAGGGCCCATAGTGTCTATACAGCTTCCCTTTGCTGAGATTACTACATCTCAGCACTGATCAAAGACTAACTTGGAATTTTCCTGTTTGGTGTGGCTCATACACTATATTACTGTTAATAACAGAATCAATGTTATCTGATATTGAAAAAACATAGTTGCACAAGGTTTGAGAGAAATAATATAAACATTACTTAGTGACAGGAATGGGAATTCCTGCCCAAAGTCAATAGACTCTTGACTGCTCTCGACATGTTCTGGTCCTGCCCGCACTGATTCCTACCACAGGTGGGACAATACCTTCAAACCCACTGGTGGGACATTGCACAAGCATGCAAGTGTCTTCTAAAGGACTGACGATATTGCAGGGACTATTCAGGGACTATTCAACATTCGTACCTGCTTTTGGAGCATTGTGAGTGGACAACGTTCACTATATTTGCAGTCAGGAAATCAGAGCTCTTTGTAAGTATCTGGCAAATGACTGGATTCAAAGTAGAAGTAAAGAGGACAATACTAACTATGAATTAGGAGCAGGGGAAAGCCATTCGGCCCCTCTGAACCTGCTCCACCAATCAGTAATAGCATGGCTGATTTGATTGTGATCTCAAATTCACATTGCCAGCTACCCCCAATCAATTCTTTTTTAAATTAGAATCTCAAAAATATTGAATTAAAAACTCCATCTGGACTCTCTGCAGAATTTGACAATACACCATCAGTACCTTAGTCTAACAGGAGAAAGCTCTGCAATAAATTCAGTATGCTAATAGTGAGGGAACTACCCAATGAAGGAGTATCAGTAATACAGTCAACATTACAATGATGTGACCTTATCTCTGTCAGCTCCCTTCCAGTAGAAGTCCCAACTGGCAGTGTGGATTCCGTAAATTCCCCTAATGTACTTTCAGAAAATCAGTGGTCCCATTTATTTCCACAGCAATTGTTAGAATAGTTGAAAAGTAGTCAGATATCAGCTAGACTAATGTATTCATTAAATGTATTCAAGAGGAGGCTGGATACAGCACTTGGGGCGAATGGGATCAAAGGTTATGGGAAAAAGCAGGATTAGGCTATTGAGTTGGATGATCAGCCGTGATTGTGAGGAATGGCAGAGCAGTCTCAAAGGGCCAAATGGCCTCCTCCTGCTCCTATCTTCTATGTTTCTGACATCCTAGAGTCCAATTAGTACTCTGGCCTCCCATATTCTACGTTTTTGGTCACATAAACTAATTGGGGGGGGGAGGGTGCGAGGGTAGGTGATGTTAGGAGGTCTACAGTTAAGGATAGGGTACAGGTAAGGGAAGAGGCTGAGGATGTCCCAAGTGGTGGCGTTACGGCAAATAGGGTCCAGAAGAAGGCTGGGATGAAAGCGCTTTATCTGAATGCACGAAGCATTCGGAATAAAGTGGATGAGCTGGTGGCGCAGATCGACACAAATGGATACGATCTGGTGGCCATTACAGAGACGTGGCTGCAAGGTGACAGGGACTGGGAGATGAATGTACAGGGCTATCAAGTGTTTAGGAAGGATAGGCAGGAGGAAAGAGGGGGTGGCGTAGCTCTGCTGATTAAGGACAGCATCAAGGTGGTAGCAAGGGATGATATCGGAGCCAAAGAGCAGAAAGTGGAATCGTTGTGGGTGGAGATTAGGAACAGCAAAGGGAGGAAGACGCTGGTGGGTGTCGTCTATAGGCCCCCGAATAATGATCTGGAGGTGGGGCGGGCTGTTAACACGCAAATAAGTGCGGCGTGCAGGAATGGGACGGCAGTAGTTATGGGGGATTTCAATCTGCATATTGATTGGTCGACCCATGTTGGACGAGGTGGGCTCGAGGAGGAGTTCTTGGAATGCTGCCGGGATAGTTTCCTGGAACAGTGTGTGTTGGAGCCGACGAGGGAGCGAGCTATCTTGGATCTGGTGCTATGTAATGAGGCGGGTAGAATTAGGGACCTTGAGGTGAAGGATCCTCTTGGAGAGAGTGATCATTGTATGGTGGAGTTTCTGTTGCAGATGGAGGAGGAGAAAGTGGGTTCCCGGACACGTGTCCTTTGTTTGAATAGAGGGGAGTATGGTAGGATGAGAGAAGAATTGGCGAATGTGGACTGGGGGAGTGCGTTGGAAGGTAGGTCTGCTGAGGAGCAGTGGAGGATCTTTAAGGAGATCTTTCTTGGTGCTCAGCAGAAATTTATTCCGATGGTCAAAAAGGACAGTAGGAAGAGAGGTAATAAGCCGTGGATAACGAAGGAGGTGAAGGAAAGTGTTAAATTAAAAGCGGAGGAATTTAGAGTAGCTAAGAGCAGTGGGCGAGAAGAGGATTGGGAAAGGTTTAAATGTCAACAAAGATTGACAAAAAAGTTGATAAAGGAGGGTAGAAGAAGCTATGAAGCTGGGCTAGCACTTAATATAAAAAAGGATAGCAAGAGTTTTTATAAATATATAAAAAGGAAGAGGCTGGCTAGGGTGAACGTTGGTCCCTTAGCGGATGAGAAAGGGGACCTAGTGGTAGGGGATGGGGATATGGCTAAGGTCTTGAATAACTTTTTTGTTTCTGTCTTCACGGAGGAGGACGTGAATAATTTGCCGGGTGTTAGCGATGGAAAGGTGGTAGGACTGGAGGGTCTTAATGACATTACTGTTACTAGAGAGGTGGTGCACGACAGACTGGAGGGGCTGATTGTGGACAAGTCCCCAGGACCGGATGGAATGCATCCGAGGGTTCTGAAAGAAATGGCGGAGGTGATAGTGGATGCCTTGGTGGTTATTTTCCAGACGTCGCTGGATTCCGGGGAAGTGCCGGAGGATTGGAAAACGGCTAATGTTACGCCGTTGTTTAAGAAGGGTGCCAGGCAAAAGGCGGGGAATTACAGGCCGGTTAGTTTAACGTCTGTGGTAGGTAAAATGTTAGAATCCGTCATTAAGGAGGAAATTGCGAGGCATCTTGAAGGGAATTGCTTGATAGAGCAGACGCAACACGGTTTCATTAAAGGGAAGTCGTGTCTGACAAATTTACTGGAGTTCTATGAGGATGTGTCTAGGGCGGTGGATAGAGGAGAGCCGGTGGATGTGGTCTTTCTGGATTTTCAGAAGGCGTTTGATAAGGTACCTCACAAGAGGTTACTGCAGAAGGTCAGAGGACATGGAGTTGGGGGTAGGGTGTTAGCGTGGATAGAGGATTGGTTGTCAAATAGGAGGCAGAGAGTGGGGGTCAATGGGTGCTATTCGGATTGGCGGTTGGTGACTAGTGGAGTGCCCCAGGGGTCGGTGCTGGGGCCTCAGCTATTTACCATTTATATAGATGATCTGGAGGAGGGAACCGAGTGTAGGGTGTCGAAATTTGCTGATGACACCAAGATTGGGGGAAAGGCAAATTGTGCGGAGGGTGTGGAGAGTCTGCAGAAGGATCTAGATAGGCTGGGCGAATGGGCCAGGAAATGGCAAATGGAATTTAATGTTGGCAAGTGTGAGGTGGTCCACTTTGGTAGGAAGAATGGTAGGAAGGACTATTACTTACGTGGCGAAAAACTGCAGCAGGCGACGGTGCAGAGGGACCTCGGGGTCCTTGTGCATGAGTCGCAAAAACCCAGCCTGCAGGTGCAGCAGGTGGTCAGGAAGGCGAATGGGATGCTGGCCTTCATAGCGAGGGGGATTGAATATAAAAGTAGGGAGGTCTTGCTGCAGCTGTATAGGGCATTGGTGAGGCCGCAGCTGGAGTACTGTGTGCAGTTTTGGGCGCCGCACCTGCGCAAGGATATTTTGGCCTTGGAGGGAGTGCAGAGGAGGTTTACTAGGCTGATACCGGAGTTGAGGGGGTTGAGCTATGAGGAGAGGCTGAATAAACTAGGCTTGTACTCGTTAGAGTTTAGAAGAATGAGGGGAGATCTCATTGAGACGTATAAGATGATGAATGGGATGGATAGGATAGAGGTGGAAAGACTCTTCCCGCTCAAAAAAGACAGTAGGACTAGGGGGCACAGCCTCAAGATAAAGGGGGGGCAGTTCAGAACGGAGTTGAGGAGGAACTTCTTCACTCAAAGGGTGGTGAATCTCTGGAATTCTCTGCCCGTTGAAGTGGTGGAGGCTGCCTCGCTAAATATTTTTAAGAAGCGGGTTGATGGGTTTTTGATAAGAGAGGGGATTAAGGGTTATGGGGAGAGGGCGGGAAAGTGGAACTGAGCCACGACAGATCAGCCATGATCTTATTGAATGGCGGGGCAGGCTCGAAGGGCCAGATGGCCTACTCCTGCTCCTATTTCTTATGTTCTTATGTTCTTATAAGCAACACTGGGTGATCTCAGCAAACATGGCTTTTAAATCCAGGCAAATTCCATCAGCACCAGTCCTTTTTGCACAGCAGGAAAGCCACAGTTTTCAGTACCACAGGACAGTGACCGAAGTTGAACGTGTACTCATCGAAATGGAACTTAATCCATCATTTAAAGAAGCTTTAAGTTGATGGGCCTTGTGGTTATTCTCCTGAAATGGTTTTGCCTCTGCATCAGACTCCAGCCAGTCTCCCAGACTCATAAACTGCCGCTGTGTCAGTGCTATTTTAGCTGCTTCCAGGAGCCGGATTTATTGCTGTTAATTCTTAACAGCAATAAATCCGGCTCCCTTAAACAACAGATAAATCCAATAGAAACTTTCATCTACAAGTTTGTCACTGCGATAAGGAAACTACCTTTAGTTGAATAATACTCAAGAGTTAACTGATGGATGCCAGGCTCTGCAAATCAGAGCTAAAAACACTTACATGATAAGAAGGAGGTAAATTGGGCCAGGCTATAATGAATTAAAAATAAAAAATAAAAATTCATCTATATAAAATGCCTTTCACTGCCTCAGGATATCTCAAAGTGCATTCTGCAATTAATGCTTTTGAAGTATAGTTGCTGTAGTAATGTGTGATATTCAGTGATGCTTAGTGAACTCCTGAGTCTTAATACATATGAGACAAGGCTGAGTTCTGAGCTTAGAAAATCCTCTGGTTTGGAAGGAGAGGATTAGAGTGAGCTAAAAGGATCATTTGCCCCATTGATACAGTCCTGACTCTGTCCCAGATCCCAAGACCAAGGCCACTAACATTTTGAGTGTATCAATGTTACCTGCAGTGCAACAACCATGTGAAATTGGCCACGTGAAGATTTAGCCCAACCACTAGTTGAACTATAGCAAGTAGTCTCACAACACTGGGTTAAAGTCTAACAGGTTTATTTGGTAGCATAAGCTTTTGGAAAGCTGCTCTTTCGTCAGGTGAAGGAGCAGTGCTCCGAAAACTCGTGCTACCAAATAAACCTATATTGTGAGACTACTTACAATGCCTACCCCAATCCAATGCTAGCAACTCCATTGCCAGTCACCCTGTGTGCATAGTTGTCAAGAGCCTTGGAATAGCAATGGGAATTATGCTAAAATTATTGGGAAAGTATTAAACCTCTAACAATCTCAGAAAATCCTGAATTCAAACGTTTTATCATTAAACTCAAGGGTAGGAATTTGTAATCCTTTAAGTGCCTATTAGGTATGTAAACCAACAATATATCACATCGAAGACATGTATCGTTATACTCCCTTTCTTGGATCAATTAGAACATCTATTGAACTGAGGCTTTTGAAACCCAGCCAAGCATTCATAATTGCAAAGGCTGTCACAATGAAAGTTTCCAGCAGCATTGCTTGAAACTGACAAAACAGATGCCCATTTCCATTTCAAAGCAGAGTGCCTGTCAATCAATGGAGAAGGAGCAGCTGCAGAGCTGTTTTTCACTTCCAGAAGCTATGTTTTTTTCGCTATAACAGCCAGATCTGCCAGGCATTCAGTTCACAGCACAAAACTTGACAGCAGAAAACATTTTAACATTATTCAGTGTGTTACGGCACTTTTGACAATTGGAAGTACCGTAATGTCTGGCAACAATTACAGAATGCTGAGCAATGTGAGACTTACCTTTGCACCTCTACAGGACAATACAATCTCTAATAGTGACAGTTGAATGTGTCAAAACATTTTACATTTACTTTTAAGAATGTTCCGGATTCCTCAGCAAGCGGAGTGGCCATGAACTCTCTGAGGGGGGTATGTATTTTTGGGACTTCCAAACCTATACCAGCACACAAATATAGCTAAAAGGGGGAGGATATTCAAATTTCCTATAGTCCTGTCAATAGGGACTCGATCTCGGGAAAGGTGTGTGTGTTTTTTGCACTCGAGGTCTTCCCAATCGCTTCATGACAATGCCATTGGGCTGGGAAAGCAAAGGGGAATTGCTTTTGCAGTGAGATAAAACTAAGTTCAGCATTATATGATTAATTTTACATCTCCCTCAGAAGGCAAAATTCTGATTGGTTGTTTCAATGTGATAGCCTCTCCCCACCTTTCGAATCGATATCAAGGCAATAGTGGCTGGAGTCCTCTGGTCTCATGCACCCCACTGCCAGTGAGAAGGGAGAATTTGGTGCTCAGCCAAATCTCCATTCACAGCAGTGGGACTGGAGAATGCCAGCCACGGGCATGGTCGCAGAATCTGGCCCAATATTTCACATTCATTTCCCTACTGAGCCCATTTCTGATCTTCAATCTAACACCACTGAACAGGTCAAAGTTAAAATTTATTTAGTAAGACTTACATTAACACTGCAATTAAGTTATTGTGAAATTCCCTTAGTTGCCACAGTCAGGCGCCTGTTTGAGTCAATGCACCTGACCAGCATGTCTTTTGGAATGTGGGAGGAAACCAGAGCACCTGGAATGCAGACACTGAGAGAATGTGCAAACTCCACACAGTGACCCAAGCCAGGAATTGAACCCAGGTCCCTGGCACTGTGAGGCAGCAGTGCTAACCACTGTGCCACTGTGTCACCCCAGTGAACCATGACATGTATGTTACCAAAATCTTTCTAATCCAGGTTTAATACAATATGCACGTGGACTGCAGCAATTCAAGGAGGCAGCTCACCACCATCTTCTCAAGGGCAACTTGGGATAGGCAATAAATGCTGGCCAGCCAGCCAGCGACGCCCATGTCCCACGAATGAATTTTTAAAAATCCAAAAAAAAATTTTAAAAATTTGCATTTTGAATAAAATTCTAATTCCAGTGTCTACAGTATTTTGCTTTTATTCTGCCGTTTAAATGTCTCCTACAGGGTTAAAGCTTTTAAACACCTACTCAGTTGGTGGGGGTGGAAGCAATAGTTTAATCTGATAATATTCCACTTCCCACCTAGCAATGTCTTTACCAAGAGCAGCTGTCCTGTTTGAATATATTGAGTCCTTGTTTGTTTTGAGTATCAGGTTAATCTTTGTGTTATAATAGCTGTTAAATTCCCTTTCTTAATTTCACACTGTCTTACATCCTAAAAATATTATGGAATTTGTTTGTATTTCCATCATTACCAGGTATCACTGTTCAATCATTAAAGCAAATTTCTCAGGTGAAGCACCACCGTTCAGTTCAAGCCAAACTACAACACCTCCTATTTAGTTTCCCAGGAATTCTCCACACTGTCAAAATTCAGTTGTAATTCACTTATATTTTTGTTTGGAACATTTCCTCTATTTTAAGTACACTTTGTATTCTGCATTACAACAGTGACCACACTTCAAAAATACTCAACGGGCTGTATATGCTTTTGGATGCCCTGAAGTCACGAGAGGTGCTATATAAATGTTCATTCTTAACTTGGAAATAAAGATGTTGTAAATGAGAAAGTCCATTCAGTTTATCTAAGTGCAACCCCACGCACCCCGGACATTCTCTCTTCCATTTTTTTGTGTTTTTATTCCAATTCAATCCAATCAAGTCCAATTCAGAGTCTCAACAAGTTGGGACATTCCCGATCCAAGCTGACAAGACAAGGCTCTCACCTCCTGTCTTGGGCTTGATCTTCATGATCCAAGCTGATTGGAGTAGGCATAGCTCCTCCTCCAAGGCTTGATCTCATTTGCATCTTAGCCAAAAGGCCGAGATGCCGCTTTTAAAAATTGCTTCAAATGAAGCTGAAATGTAACCTAATGACTTCAACTAAGTACAGCATGTTGATATTACACTTGATCTTAGCCAAAAGGCCGAGAAGTTCTCTCTCCCATCTTCTTCCTTTGGGAAAAAGATACAAAAGTCTGAGATCATGTACCAACTGACTCAAAAATAGCTTCTTCCCTGCTGCTATCAGACTTTTAAATGGACCTACCTCGCACTAAGTTGATCTTTCTCTACACCCTAGCTATGACTGTAACACTAATTCTGCACTCTCTCCTTTCCTCCTCTATGAGCGGTATGATTTGCCCGTATAGCAAGAAACAATACTTTTCACTGTATGTTAATACATGTGACAATAATAAATCAAATCAAATCAAACCATTGCAGTTTTTAATCATTTCCTAAGTGCTTTAAGGATATTTGTCGCTACTATTTACCCAGTGGTCTATAGCAAACACTAATCACTCACTGTGTGAAATATTTCTGGATACATTACATTTTAGTAGTTTGAAGCTTTGTCTCTGTATCCAACTCTCTCAACTTAATTTGTGGTATTATCTGGACTTTTTGATAGGAGTGGACATTTGAGGATGGCGAGTAATTGGCACTCGCCATCCCGAGACTTGGTGCCTAACACGCAGCTGCCAACTCTCGCCCTTCGAATACCATTTAACATTCAGTTGAGCATTAATTGGCAGTGGGCTGGTCTTCCATCTGCTAGTGAGAGCTATCAGCCAATCAAGTTGTTCAACAGCTCTTCAACCTGACCAGGCACAGTGCTGCAGTGGCCACATGCAGTACTGCAATGCTGTGCCTGGGAATAATAGTGATGTGGTGATGTCGGCATTGGACTGGGGTAAACACAGTAGGAAGTCTCACAACACAAGGTTAAAATCCAACAGGTTCATTTGGTAGCACAAGCCACTAGCTTTCGGAACGCTGCTCCTTCAAATAATAGTCCCAGGACTTTGGAGAAGTTAAACCCAGGGGGGTCCCAGAGAGAGTGGGTAGGTGATGTCCAGGGATGGGGCGGCATGGTGGCACAGTGGTTAGCACTGCTGCCTTCCAGCGCCAGGGACCCGGGTTTGATTCCTGGCTTGGGCTCCATGTGGAGTTTGCACGTTCTCCCTGGGTCTGCATAGGTTTCCACCGGGCATTCCGGTTTCCTCCCACAGTCTGAAAGACGTGCTGGTTAGGTGCATTGACCCGAACAGGCACCGTGTGGTGACTAGGGGAATTTCACAGTAACTTCATTGCAATGTTAATGTAACCTACTTGTGACTACTAAATGAACATTACTTTAAAACCTTAAGCTTTACTTTGTGGCATTGGAAGGGGTAGGCCAGGGGGATGAGGACGGCATGGAGCTCCAAAGCCCTGGAGGGGAGGGTGAACCAACTCTGAGGGAGGCCTTCAAGGTGAGGGGCCCTAAACTTTCTGTCTAAGATGGGCAAAGGTGGAAATGTACATTTCCCATCCTCCCCTAAAATTGAGGCTGGGTGGGATGAGGCCCTTAAATGGCCATTAATTGGCTACTTAAGGGCCTTATTAGGTGAATGGGTAGCTTTCCCACCCAAGACTCTGCCCGCCAATGTGTGAAATTGTTTCTGGGTTTGGCAGGCAGGTTACCACGGAAATCCAGTCCATTCAATTATATGGAACCAACCCCTGCCTGAGAGCCAACCGGGGAGGAGCATTAAATTCTGCCTGACGAATCAGCACATCATTAACCCTGTTCTATCTTGACCAGATAAAAGATGGATTGTCACAGTATTCTCATTATTAAGGATTGTATTTCTATCTTCCCTGATTGTTCATACCTAATCTTTTATTGTTAACTTGCTGTTTTTCTTTCCTGAAGGCAGTAACTGGTGCTGGGGTACAGGTGTGTAGGTGCTGACTGCCCTCCAGTACTTTACCCAATTCTTCAGGTGTGACCCTAGAATATAAGTTGGTGACGAGCATCTGGTGCATTGCAAATGAACCTGATTTTGTTCTCATTAGACATCCTCATACAAACAAGCACATCTTTAGCAAGCAATACTGTATTAGCAATTAAGAACTTTAAAAAACAATTGCCTCTTTTTATTTCCCAGTAGCCCAGAGCTATTGCTTGCAAAATTTGGGTAAAAACCTGGCAACAGTTTAAAAATGTTCACTCTGCCTTCAGTCATATGAGGGTTGTGTGCCTCAAATAACCAACAGTTCCAAAAATCTCTTCTTTCACATAACAATCAGGACATGCCACTGATGTCTTTTGCTGATTATGTTGTAGGAATCTCAAATAAATTCCAGTTACTGCAATTGTTAAGATCTGGGCTGTGTTGGATGTGAAAAGCAAAAGACACAAATGCCAGGCCATCAAGGTGGCATAGTGGTTCGCACTGCTGCCTCACAGCGCCAGGATCCAGGTTTGATTCCCTGCTTGGGTCACTGTCTGTGTGGAGTTTGCACATTCTCCCTACGTCTTCATGAGTTTCCTCCAGGTGCTCCGGTTTCCTCCTACAGTCCAATGATGTACAGGTTAGGTGAATTGGCCATGCCAAATTCTCCCTCAGTGTACCCGAATAGGCGCCGGAATGTGGCAACTTGGGGATTTTCACAGTAACTGCATTGCAGCATTAATGTAAGAGCGCTTGCAACTAATAAATAAAACTTTAATTTTAAGTGGCTTCTGTTTACAAAAATTATTGTTTGGCCAGTTAAGAGAAAAGATACAAAAGCCTGAGGTCACATACCAACCGACTCAAGAGCAGCTTCTTCCCTGCTGCTGTCATTGGGTAATTTTGATTGTGAGCGTGTGATGAGGTTGCTGTTAAAGCTATTACTGTAATTGCCCCAACTTCTATCCCCTTGAACTTGGATCGTGCTTTCAGTGTAATTGGTATTGTAACTTTATGTTTGTGTTCAAAACATGTTCACAGAAGAAGCACAGGTTTCAGTGTTTGAGTCACTAAAGTCCATCTCTGTGTAATTGTTACTAAATTGTTTAAACTAATGAATAATTATAAAAATGGATCTTTCTTTGCAGATCAGTATCATTCAAAGGATGATGAAGACAAATTTCGATTGATGTTTTTATGCCTAAAGGTCAGATTTCCCAGGAAAGGAACAAATTTGTTTCAGTTTGGCCTGACCACACCTCGGGATATGAGCCATGAAGAATCTGAAGAATATTGGTTTGCAATGTCCCAGGAAAAGTGAGTTCATAAATGGAAATACATTTCCCTTAACAGAAGCCAAAAACCTGTTAGCTATATTCTTCCACATTTGACTATTGAGTGTTAAATAATAGATTGGTTACGCTGGTTGCATTCTCTTACGGATGATATAAATCATATAAATCCTCGCTGGCAGCTGCATAGGGTGAGATCTTCCGGCCTCCCAGTCGTGTGTTTCCCAGCGGTGGAAGGTGGCGCGCTGTTCGCTAATGGTGGGATTCTCCAGCCCCGCCGCTGTCAATGGGATTTCCCATTGATACCACCCCAAGCTGATGGGTGGGGATGCACTGCTGGCATGACGGGAGAATCCCGCTGACGTAAATGGCCAGAGAAATATCTTCATATCCTGTGAAATGCTTACATAACATTTAAAGTGGATTTAAAGTTTGGAATGATAAAGAAGAATTTGCAGATGTATAAAGACAAATGCTGGTGCATCATGTGGTGTGATCTACTGGAAGAGTTGGCAGGAAAGTAGAGTTAAGATCAGATCCGCCATGATCTTATTGAATAGTGGATCAGGTTGAGTGGGCTAAATGGGCTCCCCCTGCTCCGATTTCTTACGTTCTTTCTTCTTTTTTGATTTGTTTTCAGTCCATTTTTACTTTTTGAATGGTATTTGTTCTCCTGCTGCCGATATCTTTTCCTCCTCCATAGTAGTTATTGATTCGCTGTTGACACATACAGGTGCTGCCTACACTTCACTATCTCAACATGTGAGCACTCTACATGTGTGATTCTTGGTTCTCAGTGTTGGCAGGCTGCTTAACCATGGGAAAGTCATCACAGCTAAGCCCAGTCTTGTTCTCATTGCCATGCATATAGTCACAACACAGAGCCTTCAGCTGCAAAGTTTCTGCCCCGTCGTAAAGATAGTCCAGGAGTCACCCATGGAACTTTCTTTGTCTGTGTGGTTTTGTTACTCGCTGTTTGATATGCTTAACCACTGAGGAATGTGGCAATGATCCTGTTTGTAAATGATAAAATAGCTGCTGTGTGTGCTTGAGTGGTGTAGACATATGTCAAAGGGCTCAGACCGTCTGGTCTCCAGGTGGTTGTACCCCGAGCTACTATGGAAGATGCCCTGGAGGGGACCCTCTCACAAGTCCCCATACTGGCTACATGGGAATTGCCCAGGAAGTTTCAACTTTCAATGCACAATTACCTTGTGTATGGAACCCTCTGAAGCTCTGAACTAGAGCTGGAGACTTTGGGTGGTTCCGACTTACTTAGCAGAATAGTTACTCCAAGAAGTTCAGTGGATGCTGGGACAATGAGTAAATTAAGGAAGGGTTAGACAGATTTTTAACTGGTAATGGGCTGAAGGGTTATGGGGAGAAGGCAGGAAAATGGGGATGAGGAACATATCAGCCATGATTGAATGTGGAGCAAACTCAATGGGCTGAATGGCCTAATTCTACTTTTATATCTTATGAACTTACTTATAAAAAGTTAGAAAGAATAAATCCAGGTCTAACTCCTACAGTGTGTAACCACCACCCGCCCCTACTGAACATCCCCGCCACCGGACTAAACTCTCCCTAGCCTGACCATCTAACCACTCTCCACTCCTCCAACTACCACTCCAGCCCTCCACTGAAACCCCTCAGCCATTCTACACCCCTCACTCACCTGCCACCCTTCCTGCCTCATCTGACATATCTCTCCCCGAAGCTTGACAAAGTGGCTTTGGTACATTTAAACTACCGGAATATGGCAGCTACTGCTGTAAAAAAGGGGCCGTGGCTTGACTTCCCCTGATACTCCCACACTGCAAAGGAGCAGGAAGCTCCACATTTCTCAGGAGACCCAATTCGGAAGCTCAGATAAGAAATGTGGAACTCCGGTGCAAGGTAGGTAAATAGGAGCAGGAGTGGCCAGCTGACAGCAATTCCCATTCCTCGGAAGATTCAGCCTGGTTTTGTGATTGGAAGTAGTGCAAATATTTTGAACAAAGACACTCACTTCATCTCTGGGACCCAGATTCAAACCCACCCTAGAATGATTGGGCAAATGTCCGGTGGGTCCCTGTTATCCCAGTTCCTAGTAAATGTGAGCCCGTAATACAAAAACGTGACAATGACAAACTGGACATTTCATAAGACCATAAGACATAGGAGCATAATTAGGCCACTCAGCCCATCGGGTCTGCTCCGCCATTCAATCGTGGCTGTTATTTTTCTCATCCCCATTCTCCTGCCTTTTCCCCATAAGCTCTGATCCCCTTATTAATCAAGAACCCATCTATCCACGTCTTAAAAACACTCAATGATCTGGCCTCCGCAGCCTTCTGCGGCAAAGGGTTCCACAGATTCACCACTCTCTGGCTGAAGAAATTCCTCCTCTCTGTTTTAAAGGATCGTCCCTTTAGTTTGAGGTTGTGCCCTCTGGTTCTAGTTTTTCCTATTTGTGGAAACATCCTCTCCACGTCCACTCTATCCAGGCCTCGCAGTATCCTGTAAGTTTCGATAAGATCACCCCAATTCTTCTAAACTCTAATGAATATAGACCCAGAGTACTCAACCGTTCTTCATACGTTTTACTCGGATCCCAGCCCTTTCTAACCTGATTGATTTTCATTGATTTAGCTGAGTGAAAGGAATCTGTTTACCAGCTTCCACCTACTTCAGTCTCCCAAGGAAAGGAGATTGAGGAATAAAGCATCTTGTCCTTTTTAAGCATATGTTGCAGAGCATTGCTCGAGCTTAATGTAATTATTTTAATATTACAAAACCAATAGTTATAATTATAAAAAGTTAAACTTGCACAATGGACGCTTATCTCTGTAAAGCACTGACCGAGGACACATCTATCAGAAAAGCTCAGTGGATAAGTTTGTTATCTGACTTATCTCCAGCAGATCAAAGTTTGCCTTTGTTACCTTGCTGCTGCCTTTTTTTTAGCAGTAAATGTGGTCACTTGAGCAATGCAAAGCAAAGCTTAAAAAAAACCAATTTCTCCCCTTCTGGAGGAGTCAAACTTGTAATTCAAGAACAAAGAAAATTACAGCACTGGAACAGGCCCTTAGGCCCTCTAAGCCTGCACAGACCATGTTGCCTGACTGAACTAAAACACCCTACCCTTCTGGGGAACATATCCCTCCATTTCCATCCTATTCTTGTATTTGTCATGACGCCTTTTAAAAGTTACTATTGTATCTGCTTCCATTACGTCCCCCAGCAGCACGTTTCAGGCATCCATCTCCCTCTGTGTAAATAAACTTGCCTTGTACATTTCCTTTAAACCTTGCCCCTCACAACTCAAACCAATGCCTTCTAGTAATTGACTTTTCCACCCTGGGAAAAAACTTCTGACTATCCACTCTGTCCATGTTCCTTATAATCTTGTAGACTTCCATCAGGTCGCCCCTCAACCTCTGTCATTCCAGTGTCGTTCCAGTGAGAACAAACCAAGTTTCTCCAACTTCTCCTCAGAGCTAAAGCGCTCCATGCCAGGCAGCATCCTGGTACGTCTTTTCTGTACCCTCTCCAAAGCCTCCACATCTTTCTGGTTGTGTGGCAACCAAAATTGAATTCTATAATCCAAGTGTGGCCTAACAAAGGTTCTAGAAAGATGCAACATGACTTGCCAGTTTTTAAACTCAGTGTCCCATTCATGTCATTCATCCGAATGACCTCTCTTCAGGTGTGATCCCAGAAAATGAGCATCGTGGCAACTCTGGTAGACTTTCTGCCTCTCCCTGGGAAACCAGTTGCAGTACTCAAATTTCTGCCCCATCTGTGATCAGTTCACTTAGAGCAGACCAGGAATTAATCCCGGGACCTTCTTGTTCTCTATAATTTATGCTACGGCAGCCATTTGCAACAAAAGAATTTCAAAGAAGTAAGAATGACGGAACTCGGAGTAAAGATTTGAGTAAGTTTGCACAGCTGAAACATTCTATTTGCAATGGCATTTTCACATCTTTCTTCACTCCAGTTTCTGTTATATTTGCAGCACTAGCAACACAGTCGAGGCTGGTAACCAGTGCTGGCAAGTTACCTGAATGTTTGTGAGCCATATTTTTGCCATAATTGTGCTGTCCATCATTAGTCAATGTATAACAGAGAACAAGCGCTTTACATCCATGGCTCAGTTATTTAAATTCCCAGTGCCAGAGTACAGCTGTATGTAATGTGATACAACATAATCACACTGACAGGTTTAACACACAGGGTTAAGCGACAGCAGACAATTGTGCAGAGAAGATCCATAATAAAGAGAAGCAAAATGGTTCTATGTAAAATGGAAGTACAGCTGCCAATATCACAATACTTCACTTATTCTAATTTCCTTCCCCTGCTCCCCCCCACCCTTGGCCTCTTCTGAATGTTACCAGGGATAGTCTCCCTAGCCCCCTTCTTGCCCCCTTCCATAACGTTATCAGGGATGAGGAACTTCCATTATCTGGAGATACTGGAGAATTGGTCTCTTTAAAACAGAGAAGCTTAAGGGAAGATTTGTGTTAAAAATGATTAAGTAGACAAGGAGAAACTATTTCCAGTGATAAAGAAGCCAGGAGCCAATGGATGCTGATTTAATTTGATTTGATTTATTATTGTCACATTTATTAACATACAGTGAAAAGTATTGTTTCTTGTGCGCTATACAGACAAAGCATACAGTTCATAGTGAAGAAAATGAGAGAGTGCAGAATGTAGTGTTACAGACATAGCGAGGGTATAAAGAAAGATCAATTTAATGTGAGGTAGATCCATTCAAAAGTCTGGCAGCAGCATGGAAGAAGCCATTCTTGAGTCGGTTGGGTACCTGACTTCAGAATTTTGTATCTTTTTCCCAAAGGAGGAAGGTGGAAGAGAGAATGTCTGGGGAGCGTGGTGTCCTTAATTATGCTGGCTGCTTTGCCAAGGCAACAGGAAGTGTTGACAGAGTCAATGGATGGGAGGCTGGTTTGCATGATGGATTGGGCTACATTCATGACCTTTTGTAGTTCCTTGCGGTCTTGGGCAAAGCAGGAGCCATATCAAGCTGTGATACAACCAGAAAGAATGCTTTCTATGGTGCATCTGTAAAAGTTGGTGAGAGTCATAGCTGTCTTGCCAAATTTCCTTTGTCTTCTGAGAAAGTAGAGGCGTTGGTGGGCTTTCTTAGCTATAGTGTGGGCATGCAGGACCAGGACAGGCTGTTGGTAATCTGGACTCCTAAAAACTTGAAACTCTTGACCATTTCTACTTCATCCCCGTTGATGTATGCTGTAGTGGAAATTTTTCCTGCTTCTTGACAGTAGTGGAGAGAGTCAATAAAATTCATTCCAACAAAACAACTTATCTTTATTTCCGAAAGACTGCATGCAGTATATGGCAGAATCTTGGAAACAGAGAGCAGACCACACAAACTGCTGATTCTATCCCAAGACTGCACCAATTACAAGAATCAATTCAATAGTTATACTTTTTCTTATCAGCTTACATGACTTCAGGAATTCAATTAGTAATACAAGCAGTAATACATCATTAATTGTATTATGATCCGGTCACCTCCGAGACCCCTCAGTCTCATCAATAATATCATTATCTTGTCCTTTGAAGGAACAGAAAGGTTCTGTGATCTCTGACCATATCTTGTTTCCTGATGTAATAGAAGGTTCTGTGACTCTGACCTTTTCTTATTTTGCGTATGTAGTCCCAGGGTATGTGGCGTCAACCTTATCAGGACAGACTGAGGTCAGGTATTTGGCCTTCTCTGGTTTTATTCATGTCTTAGGTTATGCAGAGTCAGTTTTCCTTTGCACCAAATACTTGACCAATTTTCCCATCATGCCACTACTTTATTTGTACAATATCACATGTAGACAGGGGCATGTTCTCCTTTACGCTTCCTGAAGTCGATGACAACCTCCTTCGTTTTGTTGACATTGAGGGAGAGACTATTGTTACCACACCAGTTCACCAGGTTCTCTATCTCATTCCTGTACTCTGTCTCGTCATTGTTTGACACAGTGCGCGCTGTCATCAGCAAACTTCAAAATCAAATTGGAGGGGAATGTGGCCACATAGTCATAGGTGCATAAGGGGTATATTAGGGGGCTGAGAGCACAGCCTTGTGGGGCACCGGTGTTGAAGATGATTGTAGAGGAGATGTTGTCTATCCTTACTGATTGTGGTCTGTGAGTTAGGAAGTTCAGGATCCACTTGCAGAGGGAGGTGCCGAGGCCCAAGCCACGGAGTTTGGAGATGAGTTTTGTGGGATTAATGGTGTGGAAGGCTGAGCTGTAGTCAATAAATAAGAGTCTGACATAAGAAGAGAATTGGCAGATTAATACTCTGACTGAAAGGGTGAGGAAGCAGATTCATTTCAAAAGGAAATCGGATTGAAAAAAAAAACTGCAGGGCTGTTGGGAAAGAGCAGGGGAATGGGACAATTCTACAGTGGAACAAGCTGCCAGAGGAAATAGTCACAGCCCCGTCACTTGTAATCTGCAAGACCCATCTTTAGATTATTTCCATTTGTAAGCTTTTCATTACCGAGAGTACATTTCAGCAGATCATGTCTGAATTTAGCTAGTGCTATCCATATAAATGTTGGCAGAATATGGGTGTTAGTCTGTGATGCCAAAACAACTAAAGCAGAATCAAGATAAATCTAAATTTGTGCTATTCCCCTTAAAGAGCATCTCAATCCTTGGGTGCAACCACAGTATTCTTTAGTGCTACAGTGGCCAAAAATAAATCCCTTTGCATCCTATTGGCTTCACTTACACTGCAGCAACTCTCACCAGGTCTCCTTCCATACCATGACCTCCTTCATGTAGAAAGACAGAGGCAGCAGACACAGGGAACACCACCACCTATAACCTCCATTCCAAGCCACACACCATCTGTTTAACCATTCTTTCATTATTGTTGGGTCAAAATCCTGGATGTCCCTCCCTAACAGTTCTGTGGGGATTGCTATACCACATAGAAATCAGCGATTTCAAGAAGGCAATGCTCACATTCCATGATTAAGTAAAAGAACAGATTGAAGTGTGGCAAATCTCATGTTGTTCTGTACATTACATGATTTTGTTGTGTGATTGTCATTCAGCTCCTGGATAAAATCCTTCTTTGGGTCACTCTATAGTTACCTGCTGGACTTCTTTGAGGCAGTATAAAAATTGTTAGATCCCGTGGCACTATTCGAAGAAGAGCAGGAGAGTTCTAGCTGGTGTCCTTGCTGATCTTTGTCCCTCAACTCACTCTCCTTCTGGGTACCAGGACCTATGAGGGCATTGGCAATCATGGATTTCCATGAGTTGGTTCATGGTTATGCTTGTGGTACTGCAATGAAAGTACTGCAGTGGTTTGATATTGCTTCCTATATGTTCTGGTTGACTAAGAGATTCTCCCACTCTTACTGCCAGCCATGGGCATATTGGAAGGATTTGCATGTTAACATTCAACCTGTTTGGCCATGTTCCGAACACACTTTGTATGACCAGAGTGGGACTTGAACCCAGAGCTTCCGGCTCAGACGCAGGAATGCTACCACTGTGTCACAGGCACCTTTAGATAAAAAAAAGTTTATTTGTTTATTAGTCATAAGTAGGCTTACATTAATCTTTAATGAAGTTACGGTGAAAATCCCCAGTCACCACACTCTGGTGCCAGTTCGGGTACACTGAGGGTGAATGTATTATGGCAGATTCACCTAACCAGCACATCTTTCGGAGTGTGGGAGGAAATCAGAGCACCCGGAGGAAACCCACACAGACACGGGGAGAATGCACAAACTCCAAACAGACAGTGACCCAAGCCGGAAGTCGAATCCGGGCCTCTGGCACTGTGAGTCAGCAGTGCTAACTACTGTGCCACCGCGCCGTCCTATTGACCAGTATATAAGAACATAAGAACTCAGAGCAAGAATAGGCCACCTGGCCCCTCGAGCCTGCTTCGCCATTCAATAAGATTATGGCTGATCTTTTTGTGGACTCAGCTCCACTTACCCGCCCACTCACCATAGCCCTTAATTCCTTTACTGTTCAAAAAATTATCTATCCTTGCCCTAAAAATATTCAATGAGGTAGCCTCAACTGCTTCACTGGGCAGGGAATTCCACAGATCCACAACCCTTTGGGATAATTCCAAAACTCCAGGGATAACACGCCTGATCTTCTTTCTGAAATAGTGCCATGGGTTTTTTACATTCACCCAAGCAGGCAGATGGGGCCTCAGTTTAATGTTTAATCTCAAAACAGCACCTCTGACTGGGCACTCGCTCAGTACTCAGTCTTGATTATGTTCAACCATGGAGTGGAACTCCTGAATCTCGTGACACTAAAGTTTTTAATCTGTATTTGTTGTTTGCATAGATGTTGAACAGCAGTGGAATTCTTAGTAGCAGCATCAGTTATGATTGCACAGTCCAGGAGTGTTGTCCTGAAATAACACTGCATATATAACTACCCTTAAAAGAGGAAGGGAAGTCACAGGGGAGTGCTGCTTAGTCAAAGAATCCTCTGTTCCATACACCAAAATGTGTGTGAAACACATAAAAAGAAAAAAAAATCCTGCAAGTTCTGGGAATATGCAGTGGACCTGAATTCACCTCTGGCTTGGGCACATCACCAGTGAAATCAGCACTTCTTCACACAAAGGTTGGTAGGAATCTGGAATTCTCCCAAAAGGCTGTGGATGCTGGGATAAAGACTGAGCTTGATAGATTTGTGTTGATAAGGGCATCAGCAGCTATATATCAAAGGTGTTTTTTTCATAGAATCCCCACAGTACAATAGGAGACCATTCAGTCCATTGCATCTGTACTGACCACAATCCCACCCAGACTCTATTCTTGTAACCCTCATTTACCCTGCTAATCCCCCTGACATAGGGTTTATTTATCATGGCTAATCAACCTAACCCGCACATCTTTGGAAACTGGAGTACCCGGAGGAAACCGCCACTGAACAAAGAGAAAGAGCAAACTCCATACAGACAGTGACCCGAGACTGGAATTGAACCTGGGTCCCTGGCGCTGTGAGGCAGCAGTGCTAACCACTGTGCCATCATGCCAATTAAACTGAAGAGAAATGCAGGTTTGTTTTAATTGAGTTAAAGAAAGGAGCAGACCCACAGAGCTGAATAGCCTAGTCTTAGAACATGTCTGGCACATCTCTAGTGTAACTGCAGATAGGGAGAAAATGGAGCAGAATCCAGTTCCATTAGGATTTAACCTCATGAAGTTTAAAAGTTTACTTATTGGTCTTACAAGTAGGCTTACATTAACACTGCAGTGAAATTACTGTGAAAATCCCTTAGTCGCCACACTCTGGTATCTGTTTAGGTACATTGAGGGTGAATTTAGCAGGGACAATGATCCTAATCTGCACATCTTTGGACTGTGGGAGGAAACCGGAGCACCTGGAGGAAACCCATGCAGACATGGGGAGAACATGCAGACTCCACACAGACAGTGACCCAAGCCAGGCATCGAACCCAGGTCCCTGATGCTGTGAGGCAGCAGAGATAACCACTGTGCTGCCATGAAGGAGATGCCTGACAATTCCAGTGAGACAGATTAATCTTTCACCCACACCCTGTATGTGAACCAACTCTGTCTGGGGGAGTCTTCTGACTTCCCTGAGAAATTTTGCCCAGTACCCGACCTGATAGACCCAGTGGAACCCATGTCTGCACAGCACAGGCCTAGATTGAATTAAGGCCCATTAAATGCTTTGTGGAAATGGGGATTAATTAGCAGAAGATGTAGGGTAGCAGGTCATTTGAGACCTCGGGTATGTTTGTCCCTGCTCTTTTGCAAATAACTCCAAGCCCAGGTAAGGATCCTACTCTCAGGGTTACGAGCTGTAGCCAACACAAGGAACCAACAAATTTTGAGTGGTGATGGCAGATGAGCTAAACCTTGAGAGGCTATAAGGCCATAAGATGTTGAAGCAGAAGTAGGCCATTCAGCCCATCAATTCTGCTCCACCATTCAATAAGATTATGATTGATCTGATATAATCCACAACTCCACTTTCCTACCTTATCCCCATAACCCTTGATTGAAAAATCGTCTATCTCAGCCTTGAACATATTTAATGACCCAGCCTCTACAGCCCTCTGTGGTAAAGAATTCCACAGATTCACTGCCCTCTTAGAGACAAATTCCTCCTTATCTGTATCTTAAATGGGTGACCCCCTTACTGTGAGATGATGCCCTTTGATCCTCGACTCTTCCACAAAGGGAATCAAAATCTATCCTGTTGAGTCCCCCAAAGATCCCATACATCTCAATAAGGTCCCCTCTTATTCTTCTAAACTCCAGTAAGTACAGGCACAGCCTACTTAACCTGACCTCTTAGGAAAATTCCTCCATCAACCCAGTAGACAACAGCTGCTTTCAGGTGGAGGATCCTTTGGAAAGGGGAGTTGTGTGTCCTTTATGCACACATGAGAAAGGCAGCAGGAAACCACGTCATCTATTCTTTTCTTGAATCATGTTGTTCATTGAAGCTGAGAATGGGAACCTCTTACGAGCAACTGAAGAGGAAAGTGCAGGTCTGCAAAGTGTGGAGAAATGAGCAGAGTACCTGCCTTTGGGCAGATTGCTACTGCCACTACCATTAGAGGCTACTTTGATCCAAAAAGGAACATTTTCGTACTTAACTAATCCAACCGATAAGGGCCTCCAGCATTCACAGTGGAACAACAGGATGGTCCTCTGATATTGAAAGCCTGCAACAAAGATAGAGATTGCAGTTGGACCCTTCCAAGTGCTGGCTGCCCTCACTATGCTGGTGACCCTGAACCCGACATTTGGAGCAAGTTCTGATCTCTTCAGCGTGGCTGCATTTAAGGCTCATTCAACCACAATTCCAGCAGCAGGAATAGCGTGTGCCCCTTGAATCTGACTAAGCAAAGCAAAAATGAGAGAGAAAAAGTATAAATAAAAGCCTCAGAATTTTAACTGGTGTTCCTTGTGAAGGAGACCAAAACCAGGATCATAAATATCAGATTGGGGGCAGCATGGTGGCACGATGACTAGCACCGCTGCCTCACAGCGCCAGAAACCCGAGTTCAGTTCTGCCCTTGGGTCATTGTCTGTGTGGAGTTCACATGTTCTCCCTGTGTCTGCATGGGTTTCCTCCGGGTGCTTCGGTTTCTTCCCACATTCCAAAGATGTGCAGGTTAAGTGGTTTGGCCATGCTAAATTGACCCTTAGTGTCAGGAGGCCTAGCACAGTCAAAATGAAGGGTTATAGAGATAGGGCCTGGTTGGAATTGTTGTCAGTGCAGGCTCAATGGGCTGAATGGCCTCCTTCTGCTCAATAGGGATTCTATCCTATGGTTCTATAAAATCCAATAATTAATTCAGGGGAAAATTCTTTACTCAAGGAGTAATTAGAATGTGGAACTCACGATCATGAGGTGCAATTAAGAAAAATGGCATAGATGCATTTAAGTGGAAGCTCGATAGGTATATATGGAAGAATGGAATAGACAATGATGTTGATAGGGTTATGTGAAGAAGAGCTTCGAAAGCAGTGGATGAGAATTTCAAAATCTTCATTATAAATCGTTTGGCAAGAATTGCAGCTCATTATCCCATGTTACTCTTTCCATTATTTTATGCTGACATCTTTGACCCAAATTGTGTTAATGTTTCGGGCCTGTGTGACCCTCATTCTTACAGGCTCAAAATGGGATTTTCTGCTCCCGTAAGTGTCAAGTGAGCTCGGCAACCGGAAGCGGAAAATGTCGGGAGATGTCCAAAGTTACTTTTCACGTAGGCGCAAAGTCTTGCCACGATTATCCCCTTCCCCGTGTCAGTTTCCTGCCATTCAGTGCTGAGGAGATCAGTATAATACACGTGCATCTTATTCAGTCCATACAGCTTCAAAAGGAATGCATCTGGTGCCTCCACAAGATCAACTGCAGGGGTAGAGGTAGCCTGCGGGTCTACCACACCTTGTTGTCTGTGATGACCTTCGTGGGTATTCTCTGAAGGGCTGAGACCTGGGAGGCCCCAGCCTGATTTGGAGTCCTGCTGTGTAACAATCCCATTCTCCTCGGCCTATGGAGCTGGAGCTGAAGAAGTTACAGGAAGAGGGGATTTGAATGGGCGGGACACTTCCGCAGTTACCTGGATGGACGCCAGTTTAAAGGACACCACCACACATTCTCTCTCAGACATATTCATCCCCCTCATCACCTCACTGGTCCTACTCACTACCACACATGCTGGGCATCCTTATCATCTACCCTTGAATGCATCCTGCTTACATTCTGTCCATCTGTTCTCAGGAAGGAGCAACTGGCACACACCAAGAATGAGAGACAGGCAGAGGGATATAGAACTCAGGCCCCTTACGGACCTCAAGGACAGAGCCATCCAGCTGGCCACAGAGGACACTGACTGCTCCCGTGCTAATGGTGAGGTCCACAGCGATAAAGTGAAGAACCAGCACTGCATCATTTATCAGACAACAATGCTTTGAGTCATGTCTCTAGTTTCTAAAAGCCGCTCCCATGCACTAATGACCTCTCCTTTCTTTCCTTTCAGGCACATCTGGGAAGCAGCCCATTTAGTCTGCCAGCCAGGCCCTCGACTCCAGCCCCGAGCTGTGCACCACTCTATGGGTGCCTGAGGGTCCCGGCTTCCTCCTTGGGACAGAGGCTCAGCTGGAGTGAGCTTGAGAAGCCCTGCCATTTTCTGGAATTGGCACTGATGGATCCCAGCCAGTGCCTGCACCATGGAGTGCAGCAATACAGGACAAAAGTTTTGCACCTAAGTCTCTACAGCGATCACTACCCTCACTGTGTTGATCTTGTTGCGTTGCAGTGTTGACACAATCACCTCAGGCATAAGACAGATGAACCCCTCCATGCAGCCTTTCAATGCAAGGAATATAGCAGTCATCCCTGCCTGACTTTCTTGAGTTTGTCTTTGGAGCTCCTCATGCCTCATGCACCGAGGCATGACCAAATCCAGAGATCCATCATCTGATTGGCACTCAGCAGATTCCTGGCCTCCATCAATCCTCCGAGTGCCAGCGTCTTGAGACTTCCCTGCCTCTGCCTGCTGTGGATATGACAGTGTGATATACTCACTTTGAGGCTGCTCTAGAATTAGGGCCCACTGAGGTGTATATATCTGCACGGGTTGAGGGTACAGGTGAGCGTTGTGACGGGTCTTCTATATCGGGGTCCATGAATCCCTCCCCTGTGCTGCTGTAGGGGCTGGAGTCGAGGACTGGCTGGCAGACTAATTGGGCTGCTTCCCAGATGTGCCTGTGAAAGAGAAGAGAGGTCATTAGTGCATGGCTTTTAGAAATTAGAGACGTAACACAAAGCATTGTCGTCTGATAGATGATGCAGTGCTGGTTTCTCACTTTATCACAGTCGACCTCACCATTAGCACAGGAGCAGTCAGCGTCCCCTCCGGCCAGCTGGATGACTCTGTCCTTGAAGTCCATAAGGGGCTTGAGTTCTGTATCCCTCTGCCTGTCTGGGGTCTCTCCCTCTTGGTGTGTGCCAGCTGCTTCTGCCTGAAAACAGATGGACAGAATGTAAGCAGGATGCATGCAAGGGCAGCTGATAAAGATGCCCAGCATGTGTGGTACTGAGTAAGACCAGTGAGGTGATGAGGGGGATTTTTGATTTGATTTGATTTATTATTGTCACATGTATTAACATACAGTGAAAAGTATTGTTTCTTGCGCACTATACAGACAAAACATACATTCATAGAGAAGGAGACAAGACAGTGCAAAATGTAACGTTACAGTCACGGCTAAGGTGTAGAGAAAGATCAACTTAATACGAGGTATGTCCATTCAAATGTCTGACAGCAGCAGGGAAGAAGCTGTTCTTGAGTTGGTTGGTACGTAACCTCAGACTTTTGTATCTTTTTCCTGACGGAAGAAGGTGGAAGAGAATGTCTGGAATGTGTGGGGTGCTTGATTATGCTGGCTGCTTTACCGAGGCAGCAGGAAGTGTAGATAGAGTCAATGGATGGGAGGCTGGTTTGCGTGATGGATTAGGCTACGTTCACAACCTTTTGTAGTTTCTTGCGGTCTTGGGCAGAGCAGGAGCCATACAACCAGAAAGAATGCTTTCTATGATGCATCTATAAAAGTTGGTGAGAGTCACAGCTGACATGCCAAACTTCTTTAGTCTTCTGAGAAAGTAGAGGCGTTGGTGGGCTTTCTTAACTAAAGTGTCGGCATGGGGGGGATCAGAGATGTCTGTGAGAGAACGTGTGGTGATGTCCTTTAAGCTGGCAGTGAGTGAAATCCCTGTGGACGTGTGATGGGAGTGTGAGTTGAGTGACTTACCTTAACAGAACAAAGGTGATCATAGAATCATAGAATCTACAGTGCAGAAGAGGCCATTTGGCCCATCTGGTCTGCACCAGCCACAGTCTCAGTCAGGCCCTGTTCCCACAACCCCTCATATTTACCCTCTAATTCCCCTAACATTAGGGTTAATTTAGCACAGCCAATCAACCTAACCTGCACATCTTTGAACCGTGGGAGGAAACCGGAGCATCCTGAGGAAACCCACGCAGACACGGGGAGAATGTGTAAACTCTGCAGAGACAGTAACCCGCGGCTGGGAATCAAACCTGGGTCCCTGACGCTGTGAGGCAGCTGTGCTAACCACAGTGCCACCCTGCCACCCATTCATCCTCTTGCAGCACAGGATGATTGTACTTTCCTGCAGGAGGTTCACACTGACGACTGCTGCCACCACCTCCCAGGCTGGGTTTGTGACCTTGCTGCTGGGTTCCACCCTGAGCACAGGCCTCAACAGCAGAGTCTCTATAGGGAACCATCACTTCCCAGCGACCTGCAAAGCATGACTGGTGTGCGCTGGGGCGGCCTTTAAATGTGGCAGTGCTGAGATGATGGCAGGGTGGGCAAATCGAAGGCTGCACGTCAGTGATACAGCACAGAACCCATGGCTGAAAATGTTTGGCATTAAGTAATGCCGTGCTATACTGTGGGAAAAGCCACCAAGACTGTTGATGGGCTCAGTGCTGCTTTTCCATTGGCCTTTGCTGATTTCCAGGTTTATCTCACCCTCTGCTTCTCCCTCCAGAAACACTGCCAGATCTGCCGAGTACTTGCAGCATTTTCTGTTTCTATTTCAGATTTCCAGGACCGCAGTATTTTGCTTTTATTGACCCAAATTGCTGGTACTATCTTTAGCCAAACGGTAGCCAATAGGAATCACCTCCCAAGGAGAAACACTGGTCACATCTTGTTCACTTCTTGTCCGCAATTCTTGTCCGCATGTTCTTCAGGCCAAACCCTGGGAAATAACTGAGGCAAAGTAGGCTCACAGAATAGAATCCTTACTCATGTACAAATGCAGTGTGTCCTTAGCAATTGATAGCACTCACCGATGTCACAGTTCAAACAGAATCAATGTTTAAAGAGAAAAAGAGATAGAAAAGAACAAAAGAAATCATGATAATGTTAATGGTAATTCTGTCTCACCAATAATGTTAAAAGTGGGATGATGATGTTAGCTGTTCAAATAGACGGGGTAATTCAACATTGTGATGAGCTGTTCTGGATGAGAAAATCCTACTTTATTTGTACTTAACTTAATCTGCTGGTACAAATTGCACGAAATTAACACAAAGTAATTAACTATATCACATCACATTCCCGTTACTCATAACATTTCCCCTTGAATTAGAATAAGTAAATATGTAGTCTGGTTTGAAACACCAGGAAGATCCCAGACTTAATCCCCATCCTTCCTGAGTTTGCTGCTCTGAGTTAGGTTGATGGCTGGGCTGCTATTGTACATCTAAACTGGTGGGGTAGGAGGAGGGCAGAAGGAATCATAGAATCCCTACAGTGCAGAAGGAGGCCATTCAACCCATCAAGTCTGTACAGGCTCTCCAAAGAGCATCTTACCCAGACCCACCCGTTTTCCTATCCCCATAACTCCATTCATTTACCATGGCTATTCACCCAACCTACACATATAGCAACACTAAGAGGCAATTTAGCATGGTCAATCCAGCTAACCTGCACATCTTTGGATCAGCCAGAGCTCACTTACAAGGTTATTAATTTGACACTATATATTTGTTTCATATATTCCTTTATTGGTATTGATTAATATTTATATTAATTATATAAATAAATTATATGGGGCATTGTCAAGACCACAAACCTGGAGTACTATGTAAAGTTTGTGTCTCTTCACCTAAGGAAAGATACCTTAGAGGAAATACCATGAAGGTTTACTAGACTGATTCCTGAGATGAGGGTGTTGTCCTATGAGGGAGATTGACCTTTGTTCCCGAGAGTTTGTAAGTGGGTGTTGCTGATTAGGCCCGCGTTTGCTGCCCATCCCTAATTGCTGTTGAAAAGATGGCAGTGAGCCACTCTGAAGCACTACAGTCCATATGGTGTTAAGTTCTTCCACTGTGCTGTTAGGAAGGGAGTTCCGGGATCTTGATCTGGTGATTTTGAAGGAACGGTTGTATAGGGCCAGATTCTCGCCTACAACTGGGATTCTCCAGTTCCGCTGCAGTGAATGGAAATGTGGCTGAGCACCAAATTCTCCATTCTCACTGGCAGCGACGACAGGGTGTAAACGGCCAGAGAATTCCAGCCATTGTTTCAAGTCAGGATGGCAGCTAGCGGAACTTGCAAGGATAGTGAATTTTTGAATTCATTACCCAGAATGCTGTGGATGCTCAGCTGCCGAGCACGTTCAAGAGAGAATAGAGTTTTGGATGAAAGGAAACTTGGGATCTGGAGATAGTGCGGGAAGTTGAATTGAGTTAGAAGACTTATTTAATGGTGGAACTCGTTGAATGGTGGAGCAGGTTCACAGGTTGAGAGACTTACTCCTGCTCCTATTTCTTAAGTTCACACAGCTAATCATTATCAGTTTAGCTCAGTTGGCTCGATGGCTGGTTAGTGATGCAGAGCAACACCAACAGTGTGGATTCAATTCTTGTACTGGCTGCGGTTATTCATGAACGACCCCACTTTCTCAGCCTTGAGGTATGGTGATCCTCAGGTTAAAATCATCACCAGTCAGCTCTCCCCCTCATAAAGCTCATTTGGCACTATGGTGACTTTACCGTTGCCAATCATTATTTGTTGGAAAGTGCAAGCATTCAGCTATCAAAGGAATCCTGGATTGGACCTGTTTGAGAGCTACCAAAAGCTGAATAGTTTGACAATTCTTGCAGGCTAGAGTCCAGGCTGAACAATTGTCACTTGGGTGAAGTGCAGGCAGGCTCCTGAATCCTATGGATTATTATCCCAGCAGGAATACTTCAAGATTGAACATGGGGAAATAAATGGGGAGCAAATATTCTGTCACCCTGCGTGGCAACCAAGCCAAGTCAGGAAAAGTCATTCTATGTGTGATATGCAGTGGGAATGTGAGGGAAGAAACAGCAGCCTGGTGATCAGTAAATATCTGTGCTGTAAATGATATGTATCACTACTATAATTCAGATCATTGTGGAGAGTGATAATTAACATCATTTTATCTGTTTGGTCTTAATCTGTGTACTTTTCTTTAAATAACGAGGGTGGTGACATCATGAGAATCGCCTTGGAAAAGTAACAAAACCAATAAAGTGTAAATTGGGAGACTTAACTTCAATGAAGATTTAATGATTAACTCAGGTCACATCAGCTGAGGTTCAAATGTGTATGTTAACTCCTTCAGTGCGACTGCTCCAAACCTGTTCCATCCAAGATTTGCCATGCTGTGTCATATCAAGCCAGTTCACACAGCACAGAGTGTAAACACTCCAGGGCAACAATTAGCTGAAGATTCTGCATGTTTTATGATTATAAAAATACCCCAAGGCACTGCATAATTAGGTATATGCAAAGCATGCACCAGAACAGGAAGAAGAAGGTAGGCAGGTTGACCAAAAGCTTGTTAGAAAGATTTTGATGCTCTTTATGAAGGGGAGCGGCAAAAAAAAGAGGCTGAGGAAGATAGCTTTGACACGAGAAATATAAGTTCTATTCCTTCTTCCGAGCTACACCCTTCTGGTTTTCTTCTGACCTCTCCGCAAGAAAGTGCGTGTAGTGAAAGTAATGTAAATACAACATAATAATGTCAAAAGGTTCATGTAAAACTCCTTTATTATTTCAATGGAAAGGGCTACCTGTATAAAACAAAACAATGTTTCCACAAAAATGTCAAAGGGAAGGATAAATGTGTTGGAGTGCTGACCAATGGGATTAGATGGGAGTTCAGATGTTTCTAATGTGTCAATGCAGGCTTGATGGGCCGAAGGGTCTCTCCTGCACTGTATAATTCTATGATTCATTGTCGATAAATAGGTGGTAGCAGCCTAACATATAAATTGGAGCTAGCAATTCTCTTGCTGGTGGCTGTTATCCTGTAACCAATCCATATTTGTTTTGTGAATTTGAACATTATTGACGGGAATTTAACCAGATTTGTAACATTAAGCACCCCTATTTGATTTCTTGCTGCATGTCTTATTTCTTAAATTTTCAGTATGTTTTATCTGCTACTCAGCTTTTTTTGAAATTGTAAGATGCAAAATGATTGCACTGCATTATGCATGGCAGTGGGCAGCACCCTGGCACAGTGGTTAGCTGCTTCACAGCTCCAGGGACCTGAGTTTGATTCCCAGCTTGGGTCACTGTGTGGAGTCTGCACGTTCTCTTCACGTTTGCGTGGGTTTCCTCCGGGTGCTCCGGTTTCCTCGCACAGTCCAAAAGCTGTGCAGGTTAGGTGGATTGGCTGTGCTAAATTCTCCCTCAGTGTACCCAAATGGGCATTGGAGTGTGGCGACTTGGGGATTTTCACAGTAACTTGATTGCAGCATGAATATAAGCCTACTTGTGACTAATAAATAAACTTTACTTTAGTGATTGCGTAATAACTTCATTGAATAGCAATGATAGAACTATTACTTCCTGTGATCAATTGTTTTAAATTATGTGGAAATAATATACTTTAACCAAATTGTTTGAATATAATTTTCATCCAGTTGATGTGACCATTATAATTACAATTTTTTTTTCATTTTCATTCATCATTTTAACATCATCCCATTTCAGGTAAAATCTTAAAGATTAACACTCAGAGGAGAGACAAATCAATTGCAACTGCAGACTGTTCCACAATAATGGGAAATATTGTTCTAGTTAATGATATCTGAAAGTACTCAGGTTTACATTTTGCTCAGGTTGTTTTTAGACAGTTTTATGTGCATGTCTCCAGGTCGCAGGAGAATGATCTCTGTGTTTTCTTTGTTTATGAGAGAGTCTGGATAACCAGGTAAAGCCATTCCTGCATTGTAAACCTCCCAATTCTGCAGTGCGTGAGTGGCGGTGACACTTGCTGCTACATTTACAGGGGAATTGCATCATGGTGTCCAGGCAGGAACTAAACTTCACATATGCTAAGCCAGTCCTGCGCTTCTGTGCACTTACACAGTGGCACGTGCATTACGTCAACATGTTGATAACTGCTCAGTTTATTTTATTTATTAGTGTCACAATAGGCTTACATTCACACTGCAATGAAGTTACTGTGAAAATCCTCTAGTTGCCACACCCCAGCACCTGTTTGGGTACGGTGAAGGGCAATTTAGTATGGCCAATGCACCTAACCAGCGCGTCTTTGGACTGTGGGAGGCAATCGGAGCGCCTGGAGGAAAGCCACACAAACACGCGAAGAACGTACAGACTCCGCATAGACAGTGACTCAAGATGGGAATCGAACCTGGGTCCCTGGCGCTGTGAGGCAGCAGTGCTAACCACTGTGCCGCTAGGTTTATAGGAAGGTTGCTGCAGTTCCAGGTGGCAGTGGTAGTTTGGGAGAACAAAAGATTTCCAGATCAGATTCATTTCAGTCATGCCACTGTGAAGAGTCGATGATGTAACTAAATTGTAATGTGGTGTTTCCCCTGGTTATTGGGGAGGGGTGGGGGGCTGGTACCAACACACACTTTCAGAATAAGAGGTAGACCATCTAGAACTAAAATGAGAAGAAATTTCTTCAACCAGAGGTGTGCAACATTCATTGCGTATGTGCAAAGTAGAGGTCAATACATCTCTCGATACCAATATTGGGGTATGGGAATAGTGGAGGAAGATGGCATGGACACAGAAGATCAGCCATGATCTGGTTAATCCCCAGAGCGGGCACAAAGGGCTGAATGGCCTATTCCTGTTCCTGTGAAAGTGTGGTTAGCTACATATAGAATGTTGAAAACTGAAAAAGAAAGACTTAGAATTCCTGAGTAAAAGTGACAACTGTCCTGAGATTAGGCACTGCTGAATCACTAAAATGTACTTCAAAAGTGTCAGTTAACATTTACAGAAGTACAGAACAATTTGTATGTAAAATGTAATGGAAGTTCTTCAGAATGGTTAAACACGATGGGGGTGAGTTTGAGCCTGTGTTAACCATCAGCATAAATAAGCAACATGGGCCTAGAATCTAGCAAGAGTCAGGAAATGAGATTCTCGGTGGCAAGATCTCATTTCCCGATTTCCCACACCTCTCGCCTGTGATGTACTGAGGTTCCCACTCAGAAAGGGAATACTCAGTAATAAATTAATAAATTTAAATCGCATTATAGGGCTTCTCTCTGATATTTTCCCCCCTCACAGAATATTCACATCTCACCAGGTTTACTATCAGCTTCTGTAAAACTTGAAGCTGTTGAGGGAATCTGTATAGTCCCTTGGGCAGAGGGACATACCAGGGCACTGTCCCCTGGCAGTGCAAATTTGGCAGTGCCAGGGTAGCAGTGCCTGGTGGTAGTGCTGGGGTGGATCAAAGAACAAAGAACAAAAACAGCCAGGGAAACAGGCCCTTTGGCCCAACGAGCCTGCGCCGCCATTTAACATTACGAGTCCCCCCCCCACCCATGACCCTTACCTATGCTTATGGCATTCTACATTGAGGGAAAACTAATTTAGGGACAATTTATTACCTCCAGTCAGCCTAATAGCACATCTTTGGGGTGTGGGAGGATCCTCTGAGGTGTCCCCTTAGCTGTGGCTGGGTGGGGGGAGCCCCGATACCTCTGTGATGGGATGGGAAGGGGTTTGCCCTGATGCTTGTGGGGTGGGATGGGGAGAGGAGTTGCCCTGAGGCTTGTGGGGGGAACCCCGATGCCTCTGTGATGGGATGTGGGGGGGGGATTGCCCTGATGCTTGTGTGATTGGATGGGGGGAGCCCCAATGCCTCTGTGATGGGATGGGGGGGGGGGGGGGGTGTTGCCCTGAGGCTTATGGGTGGGGAGATATTCCACCCTATAATGTCGCCGCACTTGAGGAAGGATATATTGGCCTTGGAGGGAGTGCAGAGGAGGTTCACTAGGCTGATACTGGAGATGAGGGGGTTGGACCTTGAAGAGAGACTAAATAGACTGGGTCTGTACTCGTTGGAGTTTAGAAGGATGAGGGGGGATCTTATAAAGACGTATAAGATAATGAAGGGGATGGATAGGGTAGAGGTAGAGAGATTCTTCCCGCTTAGAAAGGATAGCAGAACTAGAGGGCACAGCCTCAAGGTAAGGGGGGGGACAGTTTAGATCAGAGTTGAGGAGGAACTTCTTCACTCAAAGGGTGGTGAATCTCTGGAATTCTCTGCCCATTGAACCTCGCTAAATATATTTAAGTCACGGGTAGATAGGTTTTTGAAAGACAAGGGAATTAAGGGTTATGGGGAGAGAGCGGGAAAGTGGAACTGATCCACTTCAGATCAGCCATGATCTTATTGAATGGCAGGGCAGGCTCAAAGGGCTAGATGGCCTACTCCTGCTCCTATTTCTTATGTTCTTATGTTCTTATGTGCTTATATAATTATTAAACATGCGGGGTGCTGGAATGACTGTGGCAGATTACCTACAATACATTAAGAAGTATATTGAACCTTTGAAAAAGAGCAAGTTTGCACAATTGTTAGGAACTTTGATATAGAATTATTCAGTTTCTTACCATATTATAAAAGTTGACGTATCTTGCAAACAGGTCACAGGTTTGGAAAATATAATTATACTCTGGTATTCCTTCATTTTATTCTCAATAAAATTCATGCCACTGCATTATGGAAGAAGCTGTTTGTTGCTTTGGGTACTAAACGTTAATGGGTTACTCAACTGATAGGTGATTATATCCAATGTCAAAGTTTCCCTCAACACCCCTGTGACTTGTAGCATTGTTATCAACACAACCCACCCCAGATATTCGATCTCCCACAATCATGAGGGAATCACTAACGGTATTTGGAATTATTTTGACAGCTGTGAGACTTAACTTACTAAAAACCCTATTGTCCTGCACACAGGACAACTCTGCATTGTAAGCCATGTTAAACCCCCGCTCCGCTTGTTGAGATTTGTTTTTATAGAACTGGCTGCACAGATGGTAGTGCCATTGTGGTTTCTGTGAGGGTTGTGTGTGCAGCCACTGTTATATTTGATTGCAAAGGCTGCTTCTTGGGCTGTGCGTGATATTGAGCCTATTTTTCATTGGATTATGATAGCAATCATTGTTGTCTAGGTGATATAAGGATACCTTGTTTGTGGCAAATGAAAGCTGTGTGATTGAACTGGCACAAGAGATTTGGTCAAGCTTGTTTTTTCAAGATTATACGGAAATGTTTGAAGCCACTGTATATTTTGATTATTTGGCAGGAAAAGTGCACGGACACATAAAGATTTCCTGCATGTTTGTGCTGAAAGTGATGCTGCCGGTTTAATCCACTGCAATGCCTGTTTTATTCCTTCTAATTTAAAACATGTGCGGACCTGATAAAACTTGAATTGGCAGCTGGCACAGAGAGGGTAAAAGAAAGGGCTAGTGACTGAGATTTAGTTAGGGAAAAAACTCATACAGAAAGTCAGTAACCTTGGTTCTCCAACTATTGCCACCCGATGCGGGTGGGGGAGGGGGTGGGGTGCGGGGTGGGGGGGCAGGGGGGCGGGGGGGGGGAGGAAGACCTTGTGAACCTGCTCCTGGGCCTGGCAAAGCCTGTCATCTATAAGTCCAGACAGTGGGCGATCAAGGGGGTCATCCGACTCAACTGTCTGCCCCTTTACCATGGCTATATTTGCAGCCGAGTATCCTGGAGAGGAAGCATGCGTGTCTGAGGGCACCATTAATGCCTTCCATGCCGATTGGGCACCGCAGGGAGTGGGGTGCATTATTGACCCCTTTGATCAGATTTTGATTTGATGTTTTAAGTTTCCTTTCCACTTTGTCTTTTGTTTCGGGTGGTTCCCCTTTTTCAGGTGCAGCAGGTGGTCAGGAAGGCGAATGGGATGCTGGCCTTCATAGCGAGGGGGATTGAATATAAAAGTAGGGAGGTCTTGCTGCAGCTGTATAGGGCATTGGTGAGGCCGCAGCTGGAGTACTGTGTGCAGTTTTGGGCGCCGCACCTGCGCAAAGATATTTTGGCCTTGGAGGGAGTGCAGAGGAGGTTTACTAGGCTGATACCGGAGTTGAGGGGGTTGAGCTATGAGGAGAGGCTGAATAAACTGGGCTTGTACTCGTTAGAGTTTAGAAGAATGAGGGGAGATCTCATTGAGACGTATAAGATGATGAATGGGATGGATAGGATAGAGGTGGAAAGACTCTTCCCGCTCAAAAAAGACAGTAGGACTAGGGGGCACAGCCTCAAGATAAAAGGGGGGCGGTTTAGAACGGAGTTGAGGAGGAACTTCTTCACTCAAAGGGTGGTGAATCTCTGGAATTCTCTGCCCGTTGAAGTGGTGGAGGCTGCCTCGCTAAATATTTTTAAGACGCGGGTTGATGGGTTTTTGATAGGAGAGGGGACTAAGGGTTATGGGGAGAGGGCGGGAAAGTGGAACTGAGCAGCGACAGATCAGCCATGATCTAATGAATGGCGGGGCAGGCTCGAAGGGCTGGATGGCCTACTCCTGCTCCTATTTCTTATGTTCTTATGCTCTTTTTAAGTTGTCCCTACATGAATTTGATTGTGTTTATTTGGTTGGCACACTAAAAGAGGTGCCTGATCGATCAGCTACATTCAAATCATCCACTAAGCATTTAATTGCCTTCAATTCAAAAGCACCCTTAAACTTAAAACTACATTGATTCAACTCTGGTCCACCCCTACAGAAGAGGGACCCATTACTTAAGAAACATCTCCTACACTTTGCTACCCAGTCAAAAGACTAAATCTCAAATCTGTAGAACAGACTGAGCTTTCAAATTCAGTTTTAAGTGGTTGGATTATATGGGAGAAATGAGACTGCTACTATCAGTATATATTGGTGGATAGCTCCTACCCACCACATCTCAGTAATTACATCAAGAGGCCAACCCATGAGCCGGGCTTGATTTATACTTTTTGACAAGTTTGTAATGGCAGTTGTGAGAATAAATATTTGCCTTTCCCTTGGTGTGAAAGAGTGACACTCCTTTAAGCATTCAAATATCATCTGTTCTCATCATTTCATGGTACATGAGTCTTAATGTGCGTTGTTGGCTAGGGATTTCCATTGTTGACAGTGTCAGTGTTGAAGCAGTTGTGCTGCATTGGAAAAGGGGCAAGAGATTACACCATCACTCTACAGGTACAAACATGCAGTTGCTGCTACTAAACCTTTCCTTAGTTGTTTATAATATTGGTTGTAACTTTTTTTTATAAATAACACACTAACTCTTTTGAGGTTTCTCACTGGACTATTTAAACAGCTGCTATCTTATACTGAAGAGCTGAGAATGTTAACTGCAAATGATTGTCTACATTATCAGAATGTTAACCAGGGCAGGCTCCTAATTAGTCGAGACAAGATTTATTGCTGTGTTTACAGCCCACTTTAAAAGTTTGGTCTGTACTGCAGATTGGCTTGGTCTTCTGACTGGAGGGGCTAGTCTGTGAGCAATCCAATCAGTGAGTGTGGATCACTCTGGATATTTGCTAGGCTTTTATTAATGCTGTTTAAGGGTGATGATATTGAGTGGATTGTTGAGAGCAGCTGAATTGTAATAATTGTGGGATTGGTGTCATTGACTTTTAGTACCTTGTAGGGTGATTTTCTTCTCTAAATCAGTCTCTGGTGTTTGACTTTTTTTAACCAAAGTCCTGTCTTTAAAGCTCTCAATGTTCAAGGAACAGCTCAATATTTGGTCTGAATTATCTGCTTCATTAATTGTGAATTATAGCTTCTGGCTTGCAGTAAGAGAATGATTTAGTATATTGTATTTTTAGCTTTGGATCAGTTTTCTATTTTTAATGGATTAATGGAATAAAACATTTCTTGGTCAATGGGAGAAATGACTAGAAAAGTCTCGATCCAGTTTCAGTTAACTTGAGCCCAGTGCATAAATAATTTTTATATTATTTGGCAGCTTTTCTCTTAAAAGAAAACAGTTGTGGGAAATATAAATCTTCATGGTGTTGTAGTAAGTTAGGTTGTCGGTGTGTATGTGGAAACCTTTTGTCTGGCCCTCCCTCAATGCTGAGGTACAAAAAGAGAAAAATATTTAGCTTTATTTGTGCTAACGTCCTCCTCCTGTTGATACAAATTGATCTGAATTTTTTTTTGAGTAATGCAGTGGAGGAAAAAAACCTTTCCCTGCGCTTAAAGAAATGAGATTTGTGCTTTCCAACATTTGAAATTATTTTCTTCCAAAAAAAATTGAGGTTATTAAAAGGTCAAATTGTCAATGTAAATTTCTGAATGCATGAAACTTCTTTTGCCAATTCTTGAAAACCAAGATGGTGCTAGTCACTGCCAGATGAGGAAAGTTTAAGCTCTCAACAGGTTCTTTGTACTGCATATGTATTTCAAATGCTTCTTTCACTTAAGTATAAAAGTGATGGGAATCTTACCAAAATTCCACTTTGCAATTGTACCACATCTGAGGGTTTTTAAGCCTGAGCAAAGATATCCTTGAAGGGCAAGAGAGAATTTATAGGCACTGTCACTTTGAGTGATGTTTCTCTGAACTATTGACACTAGATTTGAGCATTTGGGAGTTGCAGCACTGCAGAAGAGGTAGAAGTATTGACCTATATTTGCCCTTTCAATTGGACATAAACAATCCCATGTCCTTATTGAAAAGTAAGAGTTCCCCTGTGTTCGGATGAACATTTATATCTTAACCAACATTAAAAACAGGTCATTGATTAACCTGGCAATTTATCTTGCAGTCACTACATTTACAAGCATGTTCAGAAGCCTCTGATGTAAAAAGATGTAAAAGTTGCTATATAAATGCAGATCGTTTTTGCCAATTACTGTTCTGTCATTGCAGAGTGACTGAATTACATGGATACCTGAAACATTGGCGACCTGACCTTTATTTACCTGAAGGAATGGGTGACACCCGAGTTGACGACTTTGTTCTTCTGGATGGAAAATCTGCTTTTCCCTTGAGTGAGAAGTATTTTGATCGTCTTTTTGATGAGTGGGAGGTGAGTTAAGCCAACTTCTGGTACTGAAGAGTGCAGGTGTAAAGAGAAGATATTTGCTCACTAGACAACTTACTATGCTGATGTGAAACTAACAGAAGAGAAAACTGCAGTTAGGATCATCTTGTTGAAGCAGTTTCTCCTCAAGCTATAATGTATCTTTTCTGGTTTGCGTACCATGTGCTCCATTGTGTTACTGCCAAAAATGAATCTCATGATTCCTTTCAGTCAACGGTTGATATTTATGAAGCTTTCTGTTTCACTCAGTTGTCACCAGCAAGCGTGACTTCCATCTTGTATTCCTTATGGGCTATGTTTCCTTCTCCATCCTTGGCGATTTAAATTGCAACGCACCCTGGCACTTGCTGCCAATTTGAAACCTTTTCTTTTTATCCAGCTACAGTGGCTCGGTGACTTCCAGATTAAAAATGGGAGTCCAGGCGACAAATATTTAAACATAAATAAGCTGGTTGGGTAGAACCAGAGCTGATTGGAGTGTGCTGGTATGGTGGTGTTCCTCTGATAAGAGGAATACTGGAGGGGAAATAGTATAATATGGGGCTTCCAAAACACTGATGAAATTTTGAGGCAGCATTGGCCCAACAGCAATTATCCAACCCTTGACTGATTATTGCAGCGTGAGATTTGATCCTGTCCTGTATCCAATATCCCCCCCCCAAGGGATCTGCCTGCAATGGTAATTAGGCAGTGATCAGGTTCTTTATATACACACACACACACACACACACACACACACACACACACACACACACACACACACACACACACACCCAAACCAACTTCCTAATTCTGGGTGCTGATACCAATTGACTGTCGGTTAACCTGGTACAGACCACGTCCCAAAAATGAGGCAGTGGTGCAGTGTTATCGTCACTGAGACCCCAGTTCAAATCCTTCTCTGTGGATCATTTTCTGCTATCATTGGAAATCTTTATTGCACCCTCCCCAGAGTCACTATATCCCTTTCATAATGCTGTGACCAAAGTTCAGTACTGGTTTCGCATTTCTTCCCTATCTTCCTGTTTTAAATTCCTTTATGTAGAACCTATTTATTGTGGGTGGGGAAAAGAGTAGAGCTCTTTTTTTTGATATAACTGATTACGTTTCTTTTTGGACGTGCCACTCCTTTGTTTTGAATATGCTAAACATGAAAGTGCAGTTTGATTTGAGGTGTGACCAAGCAAGATGGTTTTCAAGTAGAATAATATAGCAGCAGGAAGTAAACCCTGAAGCAAATTTATAAAATAATTTACGGAGGAAATGGGGAGGATGGACACTTTGTGCAGGTCAGTGCCAGTGAGATGCTAACTAAATGGATAAACCCTTTTATGAACATTTATCCCTGCTTGTAATAGCCCGCTGTGATCTTTGTACCATCTTTCAACATTTTCCTCTGTGTTCCCTTCCATTTCACAGTTGGTTGAATGTTTGCTTTCTCTTTGTGTATGTGTGCGCAAGCTTGCACACAAACCAGATGTTTACCCAGCTCCACAACTTCACAACTGATTTGGTTCACCAATGTTGTATGTAATACTGTTGCGAGATGTCTTTTACTGCCCTCTCCAGAAGGTCCTAACTCCTTACTGTGGCACAAATGGTAGATGCCACTCACTCAAACAAATCTCTACGTTTGATCTAAAAGTTCTGACCTAATTGTACAGTTCTAATTGGGTATCCAGCAGTTGCCTGAGAACGTCGTCCTCTTTGGATTTAAAAAGTCATATGTTCTGTTTCCAGATGTAATAACATACTTATTTATATTGATTATTCACTGCATATGTAAAGAGCTCATAATTTACAATGCAGTAAGTAGAATAAGGATTTGCACTCTGCTTAGGCCAGAATTGGAGAAACAATCTAGAATTTTTGTCACTATTGTTGAGGGAACTTGGCTTTAAACTCTAGAATTCCATCTCTAAACTCCTGTGCCTTTTGTACATGTCTCGCCCTCCCCTGCACCAAGTTTTTAGTCATCTGGCCTAATGCTGTCTTATACCTCAATACCCTATCAGCTTTTTGTTAACATTCTTGTGAAGTGCCTCAGTATTTTCCCATGTGAAAGATGCAACGTAAATGCAGGTTGGTGTTGAAGTTGAGCTGCTAGTGGCTGCATTACATTGATTTTCCCCACAGTAGAAGAAAATAAGTCTCAGAACCTTTGGACAATATTCCTCGGCATAAAAAGTCAACAGATTTGGCACGTTATTAATGCAGCATTAACCTAATCGCATGAGGGTAATGATTTGTGCTGAAACGTAGCAGCAAACATCCATTACCTGACCATGTTTTTTTTTCTTGCACTAACCTGGATATTGATAGCAAATAAGAACTTGAATCTTTGCTGTATTTTGGTATTAAACAGCCAAGGAATCAAAGCTGATGTATGTGACGCAGAACCAAACTGAGCTAATTTGCCAATGATTCATCAGAACAGCACCAGAAGATGCATTCGGAAGATTGCACGATTAACAATTCAAATCATAAAAGTGGGCTCAAAATTTGTATGTATTACAAATTGGACAGTGCCAAAAGTGAGGTGTCATATTGTACAAGTCTTCAGGATGTCTTCAAGACGCAATCTTGGCAAATTATTCTCTGCCTCAATTCCACGCCTGTGATATAGGTTTAGTTTCTTGCTTTGAACATTCTCCAATTCAGAAAAGGGAATTGTGATTGATAGAAATTTGTGCATCAGATAAAGCACAAAGCTTGGTTGTGGCAGTGAGGAGCTTAACACTTCACTTCCACATTCAAAACCTAATTAGTCACTGACCTGTAACGATTATTTCCAGATTATAAGCGTGGAGGATGACCCAATGAAACACTGCAAAGATATTTTTGATTCCGATTCTGGAAATATGGCACCTGTTCTTGAGGGAAAAAGCAACTTGATGGAACCTTTCCACATTGAGATGGTAAGATTTCAGATTTTCTTCTGCTAGCCCTTGCTTATATCTTCCAGTCTTCACAGTTCATGGAATTGCTCTTTTACTGTATATATTTTCTGAGGAAAATGCGCCGTGAGAACCAAACTGGCAAAGATGATTTTAAAGGAAACTTCTGAGCAAATTTGCCTGTCATCAAATGAGCCTTAGTAAAATTACACATGCTGGTCCTTACTGCTTGTGCCAAGATTTGGAAAGATATCATTCATAGCGGACTGCATATTCTGGTTTCACTGGCTTTTGATACTTGGGTCTCGAGCCACTTACAATTGACCTTGCTCCATTTTGCTAAGGCTGAAGGCCAGAACCCCGCCTTTCATTTTTACTCATGCCTGTGGAACTATTCCTAGGAGCAATAAGGAGACAAACTGCCAATTATTTCCCCCGTAGAAAAATCTACAAATTTGCTCTTAATGCAACTGAATATTTACAGATGCATCTTTAGTTTTGACAGCTGTTTTAAGGAATTACTTTATATGTTAATGACAACCAAGACTTCTAGCTTTCTGCTTAGATTGACTGACTATATTTATTGAGATTGCTATCTTGCATTGCTCCATAGATTTCAAAGTATCTACCACCTAGAACAGTGGGACATCCATGGTTACTGGCATACAGCACATCATTGCATGGCTTTAGTCTGAAAACCCTGTACCGCAGAGTGGCTAATACTGACTCACCAGTGCTACTGGTTTTAAGGGATACACACAATCAGGTACTTGGTATTGAATTATCATCTACTGTCAAACCTCTAAGAGTTAGCAACCACTTAACTACCTTGTGTTGGTTTCAGGTGTTTGGTGCTTTAACTTCTCACCCCCCAAGGCCAAGTGACCGTTTCTATGGGACAGGAGAAACTTTTCTGTACACCTTCAGTCTTGACTTTAAGGTATGTTTGGAACAACATAGTAATCAAATCCTCGTGAACTGGTTATGTACCATAATGGGAACATAGTTTCTGCTCTTTTATTTTCTTTAAAGGCTTTCATTGCTTGCTGGGTGTAGTTCAAAGGGCACTAACAGCCCTTTGGCACTACAAAATGGCAGATTGTTCAGTTGATGTCAGACTCTTGTAAGATGGCCGTTTATCTCTCAACTGTTAGGTGAGACCTGAGTCAACACGCTGTTCTCAGGATACAACTGGGGTTTGTGGAAATTGAGTAATTAGAACAGAAGATTGGAGCTTGTGTAAAATTCATTTGTTAGTCACAAATAGGCTCACATTAACACTGCAATGATGTTACTGTGAAATTCCTCAAGTCACCACAGTCCAGCGCCTGTTCGGGTCAGTGCACCTAACCAGCACGTCTCAGACTGTGGGAGGAAACGAAGCACCTGGAGGAAACCCACGTGGACTCCACACAGACAGTGACCCAAGCCAGGAATCGAACCCAGGTCCCTGGCGCTGTGAGGCGGCAGTGCTAACCACTGTGCCACCCACATTTGAACACTTTTTTGTTCGATCTTGGAGCCCTCATTCCTCAAATCTGGCCTCCCATCTCCCCGTGGTGTAATTAGTCTTCCACAAGCTGCCAACACCTTGATATCCTTCCTAAAAGTAACGCAGAGACTCTACTCTTGTTTCAAACATACTCTTTTGCATTGCGTGTATCCTAATTGGAGAACCTAGGATTGTTATGCATTTTTAAGTTTGCTTGGATTTGGCTTCCTTCCAAATGAACGGTTTTATTGTTTTTGTTTTGATCAGATCTTCCGATGGAGTGGCGCAAATTCTTTCTTCATAAAAGGAAGTTTAGACTCACTTGCAATAGGAGGAGGAAGGTATTTTTTAATCAAAATATCTCTGCATTTGTTTTGCTGCTGAGGGTGGGAGTAACTTTTACAGACGTTTCGATAACTGTCTGGCGTTTGGGATGGGAGACATTTCCCATTGGAACACCAAGAACTTGTATATCTGGATTTAAACTTTTGTTCATGACAGACTGGAGGGGCTGATTGTGGACAAGTCCCCAGGACCGGATGGAATGCATCCGAGGGTCCTGAAAGAAATGGCGGCGGTGATAGTGGATGCCTTGGTGGTTATTTTCCAGACGTCGCTGGATTTCGGGGAAGTGCCGGATGATTGGAAAACGGCTAATGTTACGCTGTTGTTTAAGAAGGGTGCCAGGCAAAAGGCGGGGAATTATAGGCCGGTTAGTTTAACGTCTGTGGTAGGTAAAATGTTAGAATCTGTCATTAAGGAGGAAATTGCGAGGCATCTTGAAGGGAATTGCTTGATAGAGCAGACGCAGCACGGTTTCATTAAAGGGAAGTCGTGTCTGACAAATTTACTGGAGTTCTATGAGGATGTGTCTAGGGCAGTGAATAGAGGAGAGCCGGTGGATGTGGTCTTTCTAGATTTTCAGAAGGCGTTTGACAAAGTACCTCGAGGTTATTGCAGAAGGTCGAGGGACATGGAGTTGGGGGTAGGGTGTTAGCGTGGATAGAGGATTGGTTGTCAAATAGGAGGCAGAGTGTGGGGGTCAACGGGTGCTATTCGGATTGGCGGATGGTGACTAGTGGAGTGCCCCAGGGGTTGGTGCTGGGGCCTCAGCTTTTTACCATTTATATAGATGATCTGGAGGAGGGAACCGAGTGTAGGGTGTCGAAATTTGCTGATGACACCAAGATTGGGGGAACGGCAAATTGTGTGGAGGGTGTGGAGAGTCTGCAGAAGGATCTAGATAGGCTGGGCGAATGGGCCAGGAAATGGCAAATGGAATTTAATGTTGGCAAGTGCGAGGTGGTCCACTTTGTTAGGAATAATGGTAGGAAGGATTATTACTTGCGTGGCGAAAAACTGCAGCAGGCGACGGTGCAGAGGGACCTAGGGGTCCTTGTGCATGAATCGCAAAAACCCAGCTTGCAGGTGCAGTAGGTGGTCAGAAAGGCGAATGGGATGCTGGCCTTCATAGCGAGGGGGATTGAATATAAAGGTAGGGAGGTCTTGCTGCGGCTGTATAGGGCATTGGTGAGGCTGCAGCTGGAGTACTGTGTGCAGTTTTGGGCGCCGCACCTGCGCAAAGATATTTTGGCCTTGGAGGGAGTGCAGAGGAGGTTTACTAGGCTGATACCGGAGTTGAGGGGGTTGAGCTATGAGGAGAGGCTGAATAAACTAGGCTTGTACTCGTTAGAGTTTAGAAGAATGAGGGGAGATCTCATTGAGACGTATAAGATGATGAATGGGATGGATAGGATAGAGGTGGAGAGACTCTTGCCGCTCAGAAAGGACAGTAGGACTAGGGGGGCACAGCCTCAAGATAAAGGGGGGGTGGTTTAGAACGGAGTTGAGGAGGAACTTCTTCACTCAAAGGGTGGTGAATCTCTGGAATTCTCTGCCCGTTGAAGTGGTGGAGGCTGCCTCGCTAAATATTTTTAAGACGCGGGTTGATGGGTTTTTGATAAGAGAGGGGATTAAGGGTTATGGGGAGAGGGCGGGAAAGTGGAACTGAGCCAAGACAGATCAGCCATGATCTTATTGAATGGCGGGGCAGGCTCGAAGGGCTAGATGGCCTACTCCTGCTCCTATTTCTTATGACCTTATGACAGCAAAACATGTTCCAGGGACATTTTCCACATGACTGAAAATATCTGTTCTCTGAAAGATGTTAACTTCTGAAATCGGTGCACTTAAAAAGCAATTCAAATTTTGAGCTGCAGAGGGAGGCCATTTAGCCCATTGAGTCTGCACTAACCCTGAAAGGGCATTTTACTGGGTCCCTGCTGCTGTGAGGCATCAGTGCTAACCACAGTGCCACCAAAAGCATTGATTTTTGGCATAATCTCTGGGGTGGGGGAGGGGGGATAGATTAAAATCTTTTGGCCTAAATTCAGAACTTCTGGAAATGAATTGTAATCTTATTGCATAGGTCACTTGTGGCTCGATTTTAAAAATACTGATCCGTGCTTGAATTTTACCAATCTCTTCCAATTGAACCTAAAGGAGTGAAGTATTGTCTCAGCAAATATCCCTATTGCTTTCTTTCTAAAGTACAGCACTTTTTCCGTTCGGAATGTTGTCTTCTGCTGAACCTCCTTGTGCAGTAATTTCTGTGATCCTGTTCAGAGCACCACTAGGATGGAATATCTGAAAAGGGGTGGCTCTAAGCCTTCATTTCCATTCATATCCCTTTGTAACGTTTACCCACCCCTTCCCAGCCCAAAAAACACACATCTAACTGCTGGCTGTATTTAACCAACACCAAAGGAATGAACCGATTTTAAAATAAAATTTTCTCCCTAAACACTCTTGTATATTTAATACAAAGAACAATACAGCACAGGAAACAGGCCCTACGGCCCTCCAAGACTGCGCTGCTCATTGGTCCAACTAGACCATTCATTTGTATCCCTCCATTCCCAGTCTGCCCATGTGACTATCCAGATAAGTCTTAAACGATCCCACTGTGTCCGCCTCCACCACCCTGCTTGGCAGTGCATTCCAGGCCCCCACCACCCTCTCTGTAAAATACGTCCCTCTGATATCTGATTTTAAACCTCGCCCCTCTCACCTTGAGCCTGTGACCCCTCGTGATTGTCACCTCCAACCTGGGAAAAAGCTTCCCACTGTTCACCCTATTTATATCCTTCATAATTTTATACACCTCTAGGTCTCCCCTCATTCTCCGTCTTTCCAGGGAGAACATCCCCAGTTTACCCAATCTCTCCTCCATAGCTAAGACCCTCCATACCAGCCAACATCCTGGTAAACCTCCTCTGTACTCTCTCCAAAGCCTCCACATCCTTCTGGTAGTGGGGCGACCAGAACTAGACACAATACTCAATGTGGCCTAACCAACGTTCTATACAGCTGTAACATCAGACTCCAGTTTTTATGCTCTATACCCTGTCCTATAAAGGCAAGCATACCATATGCCTTCCTCACCACCTTCTCCACCTGTGCTGCCACCTTCAAGGATCGGTGGACTTGCACACCTGGTCCCTTTGTGTGTCTATACTCCTTGATGGTTCTGCCATTTATTGTATAACTCCTCCCCCTACATTAGTTCTACCAAAATGCATCACTTCACATTTATCTGGATTAAATTCCATCTGCCATTTCTCCACCCAATTTTCCAGCCTATCTATATCCTGCTCTACTGTCCGACAATGTTCATCACTATCAGCAAGTCCAGTCGTTTTTTGTGTCATCTGCAAACTTACTGATCACAGCAGTTACACCTTCTTCCAAAAAGGTCCCAGTACAGAGCCCTGCGGAACACCACTAGTCACAGACCTCCTCCAGCTAGAAAAAGACCCTTCGACTGCTACCTTCTGTCTCCCGTAGCCAAGCCAGTTCTCTACCCATCTAGCCACCTCTCCTTGTATCCCATGAGATTTAACCTTTTGCACCAACCTGCCATGAGGGACCTTGTCAAACACCTTACTAAAATCCATATAGATGACATCCATGGCCCTTCCCTCATCAACTGTTTTTGTCACCTCAAAAAAAAATTCCTCCAAAATTTGTGAGGCTCCACCTCTCTCTTACAAAACCATGCTGTCTGTCACTAATGAGATTATTCTGTTCTAAATGTGCATACATCCTTTCTCTAAGAATCCTCTCCAATAACTTCCCTACCACGGATGTCAAGCTCACCAGCCTATAATTACCCCGGTTATCCCTGCTACCCTTTGTAAACAACGGTACCACATTCACTATCCTCCAATTCTCTGGGACCTCGCCTGTGTCCAATGAAGGGACAAAGATTTCCGTCAGAGGTCCAGCAATTTCATCTCTTGTCTCCCTGAGCAGTCTAGGATAGATGCCATCAGGCCCTGGGGATTTGTCAGTTTTAATGTTCCCTAAAAAATCTAACACTTCCTCCCTTGCAATGGAGATTTTCTCTAATGGTCAACACTTCCCTCTGAGACACTCCCAGTCAACACGTCCCTCTCCTTTGTGAATACTGATGCAAAGTATTCATCATTTAGGATCTCCCCTATTCCCTTGGGTTCTAAGAATAATTCACCTCCTTTGTCCCTGAGAGGTCTGTTTTTTGCCCCAACACCTCTTTAGTTCCTACCGTATGAATAAAATGCCTCAGGATTCTCCTTTAATCCTGTCTGCCAACAACATTTCATGACCCCTTTTAACTCCCCGTTTGAGTTCTTTCCTACTTTCTCTGAACTCCTCCAGTGCTCCGTCTGTTTTTATTTGCCTGGACCTAACGTATGCTTCTCTTTTCTTTTTGATCAGATCCTCAATTTCCCTGGTTATCCATGGCTCTCAAATCCTATCCTTCCTTTTTACAGGCACATGTCAGTCCTGCAGTCTTATCGACTGTTCCTTAAAAGACTCCCATGTGCCAGATGTGGATTTACCAATCAACGGCCATCAATTCCTGCCTAATCCGGCTGTAGCTAGCCTTTCCCCAATTCAGCACCCTATCTTGTAGGACAACACTCATCCTTTTCCATTACTATTCCTAAAGTTAACAGAATTGTGATCACTACTTGCCACATGTTCCCCTGCTGAAACTTTGACAACCTGACTGGGCTCATTTCCCAGTACTAGGTCCAGTATAGCCCCCTCTCTAGTTGGACTATCTACATATTGTTCCAAAGAACCTTCCTGTACACATTTTACAAATTCCTCCCCGTCCAGACCCCCCAGCCCTAAGCACTTTCCAGTTTATACCAGGGAAATTAAAGTCTCCCACTGCAACAACCCTATTTTTTTTTTCTCTCTGCACCTATCCAGAATCTCCTTTACATATTCGTTCTTCCACTTCCTGTGGCCTGTAGTATACCCCCAGCATGGTGACTGCGCCCTTCCTGTATCTGAGCTCCACCCACAGTGACTCATTACATGAGCCCTCTAAATTGTCCACCCTCTGTAATATGCTCCCTAACTAATATCGTTTGTCATGATGTAAATATATATGCCTCTTTATTACTCCATTTATTTAAATCTTTTTGCTATTAGTTTCCCTTCCCTAATCAATCTGCTAATCTGATGCTAAACTACAAAGACGAAGAACAGTATGGAACAGGCCCTTCGCCCTCCAAGCCTGCACTGATCATGATGCCTGCCTAAACTAAAACTGTATGCACTTAGCCCGTACCCTTCCATTCCCATTCCATTCATATATTTGTCTAGATGCCCCTTAAAACGCTGCTATTGTACCCACTCCCACCACTTTCCTGGGCAGTGTGTTCCAAACATTCACCACCCTCTTTTTTTAAAAAAAGACTTGTACATCTCCTCTAAACTTTTCCCCATGCACCTTAAACCTATGTCCCTTAGTACATGACTTTTCTACCCTTGGAAAAAGCTTTTGACTATCCAGGTCATTTCAGCAAGAACAAACCAGCTTTATCCAACCTCTCCTCGCAGCTAATACCTTCCAGACCAGGTAACATCCTGGTAAGTTTCTTCTGTACCCTCTCCAAAGCATCCACATCTTTCTGGTAGCGGCGACCAGAATTGTACACAATTTTCCAAATGAGTCCTAACAGCTGCAGAATGACCTGCCTATTTTTAAACTCCATGTCCTGACTGACAAAGGCAAGTATACTGTATTCCTTTGCAACCTTATCCACCTGCATCGCCACTTTCAGTGATCGGTGGATGTGTATACCCAGATTTTTCTGCTTGTCAATATTCCTAAGACTTGCTGGAAAAGTTATTTCTAGCTGAGTAACTTGTCCTGATGTATTTCTGCACTTGATTGAGGAACCTCTTTTTTTTTTAAAAAAAAGTGTTGGTTATCTCTCTGATCAACCATACAATAAAAAATTTTCTTCTCTTCTGTTAAGTGGACATTTTGGTTTGTGGTTGGATGAAGATCTCAATCATGGAAGAAGCCACCCCTGTGAGACATTCAACAATATTGTTCTATCCAAAAATGAAGATTTCAAAGTGCAGGATCTTGAAGTTTGGACATTCCGATAACTGTACAGCAATGCCCAGTGTCTGTTTGCACATTTTCTTGAAAATATCACTGATAAATGCATGTGAATTCTGAGTTCATTCAGATTTTAAAGGTTCACCACATGTCTGCAACTGGGCCTGATTAATTTAGCAAGGACGTGTGCATGAGCAGTAACTGAGTGTCAAACAGAAACAACTGCAGTAGCTCAGGGCTTCCTTTTAAATGTATTTTTCAGTCACTTTGATGTTTATGCACTGCCAAATGAGGTTGTAGTCTAAAATAAGTGTTTGTGAATCATTATCCTGCCTGATGAAACACTGTCACATCCTGTCATCTGCTTGTGTGCATTTTGATGTCACCCAAGGAAAGTAGATGGAAAGCAAGCTTACCCACTTTGTGTCTGGCTTGTCATTGTGCACCTAATGCATCAGTCTCATTACCAGTCTCTAGCAACAAGAAGCTTTCTTGATCTATCCCAGTCTGCTGTATAGAGTGGGGTGTGATTGCATGGCCTTAAATTTTGTGCTGCTAAACTGGAATGTATTGAGGTTCATTAAATATTTATTGTATGTATATATGCAGTGAAGCTGTTAGTTTAACTTCATTGTTTTTCATAACAGCAAGAACTAATATCATTGCTTTTAGTGACATCTAAAATGTGTTACCTTTTAACTTTCTGAATCATGGATACTCCTGAACAAATCAGAAAAAAATAAACTTCTGGCATTCTTAAAAGTACTGTGACTGTCCCATTAATGGAGTTGTCCTGAGCACAACTGGTGGAATGCTGAGGTCTTCCCAATCCCATTTTAAAATGCTAGCATTTGAGTTTGTTTCCAACATGCTGCAATCTGACATTTTGCTTTATTGAAATACATAAAAGAAACAATTCTTGCACCACAAGTGGAAGTACTAATTTTTAATGTGACAAATGGAAAAACCAGTCAGAACTTCATCCAAGGAACAAAATGACATTGTATCTGAGAGAAGAGGTGGTTCTAATTCAACCAATTTTAATAGTTGTATGAAGTCACTCACAATTGTCTTGTGGATCAGTCTATTGCTTCAACTTGATGCAGGGCAGAGAGTCCAAAAGACTAAAATTAATTGGAAAAACTTGATTGATAGAAACATGCAAGACACTTCAATACAATTTAAAATTCACTGATTGTCAGAATTGTGATAGTTGCCAGCAAAACACAACCAGCATCTAATCTGTAGGCAGTGGAGGTGAGGAACTTTACACAATGACAAGTTCCTTTGGATACACCTGAGCTGGCAGGCAAAACAAAACAGCCCAGAGACACAGCTCTATCCTTCACACTTGGTGCAGCCAACTGGTCATGACGGGACTGTTCTTTTAACATGGTCAATACCTGCCCACTTTGGCACATGTAATGTAAGTGCTGAGGTGGAACTAGGTTATTGTATAAATAGCAGCAGATACAAATTAGACATCTATTCCAATCACCAAGCCAATCTGTTTTGGGACATCAATATGCTTTCTACGGTCGATTTCTTAGTGTTACACGGAGGCTTGCATTAACACTGCAATGAAGGTAGCATGAAAATCCCCTAGTCACCACACTCTGGAACCTGCTCAGGTACACTGAGGGAGAATTTAGCATAGATTTTGGGCTTTGGGAGGAAGCTGGAGCACCTAGTGGAAACCCACACAGACACAGGGAGAACATGTGGCCTTTGCACAGACAGTGACCCAACCTGGGCATTGAACCCAAGTCCCTGGCACTGTGAGGCAGCTGTGCTACCATACCACCCATGAGTTCTGAATTGACTTCATACTTTCCTCCACTTGGGGGCTATTTAATACAAACTGATTGGAGGTGGGGAAGAGAGAAATGGACATGGTGTATGAAAATGGAGGCTGTGAATTCAGTGGGGATGGGTGGATACAATTATTTCTGAACTGTGAAACCGCATGTAACATCAGGCTTAACCCAGTCCTTTCCCAGGCTTTGGGGTTGAGCCTTCACAAAATGCAGCTCTGTAGAAAATAGAAAGCACCCCTCACCACAGCTCATTCATTACCCCCACAGGACTAGATTTTTCCCACAGCACGTTGCTTTGCCACAAGCATAAAAAAGTGCTGATTTGGAAAATCCAGGCTATACAAATGGAAAGACCAGGTATAAAAAGTCAAAGCTACATGTTAATCTGATTCCTTACTAAAGATATTGCAGTTTATAGAGTTTTAAATACAGAAATAATCCATAACACTTTGCATAGGTGCAGCATGAGGTTGGTCAGATTTTAGCTGCAAGTTATTTGGTGCACATGCCAGTAGCAACCAGCAGGCCACCGCCAATGGCTTGATGCATTTGCCTTATTAAACTAGTTCTTCAAGAGAAAAGACAAAAAACCACAATTTTTGTACTGTTTGCAGTTATTCAACTAGTGCCAGACCAGTGATGTCTCCCTGTCTCTCTCTCCTAGGTGATCTAGGTGTGCTAGGACCTGCTGTTTGTACAGAACCACACATGCTTGCTTTACTAAAGCACAACCTTTCATCCCTGTGGCAGGATTTGCATTGCATTTTACAGCAGATTGGGACAAAGGTGCTGACACTCATTAGCACCCAAGATGCCAACAGGACTGAGAGCCAATCACCCTTTTTACAAGCATAACATCAAGCATGAAGTGAAATGTCTCTGCAATACAATTTACCAGCACAGAGCGAATAGAAATGGTTAATGATTGATTGAATTGTAGATGAGGTTTCTTTAAAAAAAACATGTTTTGGGATGTAGTCCACAGGTAATTTTCATGTGGAGATGCCAGCATTGGACTGGGGTGGGCACAGTAAAAAGTCTAGACTTGAGTTGCAAATGCAGTCACCTTGGCATGGATGGCTTTTGGATTTCTGGTTCTGAAAGCTCTTTCCCCACTGGAGCTTTTCTCACCACCCATTGTATCGGGGTAGGCAAACTCAAAGAACCTTAATCTTTCTATCTAACAACTCCTATGTTCCTATGGTATTGATTTTATTAATCTTATTTCAGGAAGTGGCGATGGTTTGTGGGGTGGGGGAGGTTGCTAATCCTTACCATTTGGGGACCATTCAACACAAACCATTCACAAACAGCTCAGGACACTATTCAGTTCATCAAGATTGAGGCAGCATTGTGAGAGAGCTCTTCGGTCAGTCACATTCCCTCACTCGTCCCCATAACCCTGCTCACTTTCCAAATAACTTCCTCTTGAATCTGCTTCCACTAGCTTTCTGGGCAGTGCAAATTCCAGGCCATAAAAATTCCCTGTTAAAAAAACTCACTTCTCCTCTGGTTCATGGAAGCCTACATGCAGGAGGAGGCCATTCAGCCCATTAAGGCTGCACCAACCACAATCTCACCCAGGCCTTGTCCCCATAACCCCATGCATTTACCCTAACCAGTCCCCCTGACACTAAGGGGCAATTTAGCATGACCAATCCACCTAACCTGCACATCTTTGGATTGTGGGAGGAAACTGGAGCTCCCAGAGGAAACCCACGCAGACACACAGAGAATATGCAAACTCCTCACAGACAGTGACCCAAGCTGGGAATCGAACCAGGGTCCCTGGCGCTGTGAGGCACCACTGCACCACCATGCCACCAGGGTTCCTTGAGTAATTATTGTACAAGTGTCCCCTGGTTACACCCTCCTGCTTGTGGAAACAGCTTCTTCTTATTTACTCTTTCAAGATTAAGACAAAGGGGTTTTTTGTTAACTCACATAAGAGTTTCAAAGATCAAAACTCCAAAGCTTTGAGGCAGCAAATGAACATTCTGCAGCAGAGAGGCCCTGTTACTTATCTACACACACCGAGCTGAACCAGCTCCTGAGACTAAAAGGTTGTGTCTCTGCAGTTTTTCAAGTGGGTGTGTGTAGGATTTCGAATACACAAAGGAACTCTCTCCTACCCACACTGGAGTTAACAGCTTATCACAGAAAATAGATTGCTGAAAAATGTTCCTGGCCTTGGGGCTCCTGGGAAAAGACCCTCTCCAAAATCTCTGATTCACTTCAGCAAACTCATCCTTATTTCTAAATATTCCCCCAACACCTTTTGTGTTTTGGGAAAAACTTTACGTCTAGACTGGCAGTTTTCCCACAAGGATAGGGATTCGGAAGAGGTGAGTAGGGATGTTCAAAAGTATTCTGGTAAAGATTTTAATGCCTAAATAGGCAACAACCTATTCTCGAAATCCATGATTTGATCAGTTGTGAGGACGAATGTAAGATCATCATTGGAGGTCAAGAGGAATGGTTTTTGATAGAGGGAGGTGGTCATTCAGACCTGATAAGAAATCGCTCACACTTTCCACAGTTAAAAGACTTGGGGAATGGGGCTAAGCGGTGGCTCATTACAGAGAGTCCAACAGTCTCTCTCCTGATGACGAGCATCAGTTCACCATGTCAGAGGCGGATTCAGCTCGTGGCAAGTGTGCTGGACAACACTGAAAACTGGGAGACAGGAAAACCCCTTAGAGAAAATGCTGGAAGATCTCAGCAGGTCTGGCAGTATCTGGAAGGGGAGAAAAGAGCTGACGTTTCGAGTCCAGGCAACCCTTCGTCAAATCTCATTTCTCCTCTCCTTCATAGAATCCTACAATGCAGAAGAAGGCCATTTGGCCCATCGAGTCTGCACCGACCACAATCAACCCCAGGCCCTATCCCCATGAGCTTTGAGAAAGGGTCACCTGGACTCAGCCCTTTTCTCTCCTTACAGATGCTGCCAGAGCTGCTGAGATTTTCCAGCATTCTCTCTCTTGGTTTCAGATTCCAGCATCTGCAGTAATTTGCTTTTATCCCAAAGAAAAACCCTTGTTTGCTAAGAATGATACGCCCCCAAATCAAACACTAAAATCATGTTGGATGCAGCTTGAGAACACGGAACAGTCACCCTGACGCTATTTAATAAAACAGTTCTTGTCCAATTATTAATCCGCAGTCTTACTCAGGAGGACCATTTCAATGTAGACCCATTCGCAGCCCAACCCCCCCCACCCCACCCCCCCCGCCCCCGCGTCACAGACACTGTGCAGGTAAAAGCAGGTCCAACAAGCAGATGTCAACCTCAGCGAGACACTGGGAAACGCTGCTCTCTGCTCGAGCAGCGAATCAGATTTAAAACCACGCAACACAAAACTGGGGAGAAGCTGTAACGGGGGTGCAGACTCGTTCAGCCGGGATTCCCGCCAGTTAGGACGGAGCGAAACGTTTGGCTATTTCCAGCCCTTCCTTCAAAAACGAGACGTAGGCCGAAACAGCGTGGTCCTGGAAATGAGGCAAGCTGGTGAAGAGACTGGCCTCCACGTCCTCGAGCTTCACTGAAGTGATATCCAGTAAGTGGTTGGCGTTGATGTGGTGAATCTGCCAATAATAATCACAGCTCGTTATCCAAACACAGCTGACCACAACATTGGGAATCTGAGCGGAGAGAGCCAGGTTAGTGCCGGGGAATAAAATGCGGCATCAAATCTTACAGCACAGAAATAGGCCATTCAGCCCATCATATACTAGCGCTTATTATCCAAACTAGCCTCCTCCCACCCAAATTCATCACACCCCAGCAACATACTTCTTTCTCCCTCGTGTATTTGCCCGAGCTTCACCTTAAATACACCTCACATGGTACCTAGATTCACATTCTCACAACTCTCTGGGTGAAGAAATTTCTCCAGACTTCCTTACTGTGTTTATTAATGATTACCTTATATTTATGATCTTTAAGGGTGGTTAGCACTGCTGCCTCACAGCGCCAGGAACCTGGATTCAGTTCCAGCCTCAGGTGATTGTGTGGAGTTTGCACATTCTCTCTGTGTCTGTCTGCGTTCCCTTGGGTTTCCTCCCACACTCCAAACATTTGCGGATTAGGTGGATTGGCCATGTTAACATTGTCCCTTACGGTCAGTGGGGCTAGCAGATTAATTACAGAGGCGGCACGGTGACCGTGGTCAGCACTGCTACCTCACAGCACCAGGAACCCATGTTCAATTCCGGCCTAGGGTCACTGTCTGTGCGGAGTCTGCACGTTCTCCCCATGTCTGCATGGGGTTTCCTCCCATTCTCCAAAGATGTGTGAGGTAGGTTGATTGGCCGTGCTAAATTAACCCTAGCGTCAGGGGATTGGCAGGTAAATATGTGTGGTTACGGGAATAGGGCATGGGTGGGATTGTGGTCAATGCAGGCTCGATGGGCTGAATGGCCTCCTTCTGCACCGTAGGGGTTCTATGATTAACCTTGAACTCTCCCAAAAGTGGAAATACCCTCTTTACGTCTATCCGATTGAATTATTTCATAACTATAAAGTCCTGTATCTCAGTTCTCAGAAAAGGCCTTCAATATATTTGCTGTCCTCTTGACCACTGTGAAAGAATTCTGTCAAATCCACCTGCTTAAGACCTCCCAGGGATGTTTCCCAGTTTGGAGGCGCACACCTCCCTTTCCAGGAACTCAACGTCAGCGCCAGGCACGCTGACATCAGATCGAACACAGCCAAGATGCAAAGTAAAGCTCCTTCTACTCCCTCCTGACTTGTGTCAGCTCCAGTTGGAAGAGCAGCCCCTATCGCCCAACCTCACAACATGGGCATGGCGGCCCAGTGACTGCAGGGCAGCAAAGCACAATGCATCAAGTCAACACCTTCAGTAAAGAACAGCAAGAACACTGAAGTGGAAAGGTATCAATGAGGGACAAGTGCATACTTTCACGGATTTGATTGCTGAAAAGTGAGTTATTTGTCACAAGGCGCTTTCCAAACTTTACAAAGAGGGACGGTACCTTCATCTTCTTGGTTTCTCTGAGGAGGATAAAAGTCCTCAAACCAGGGACACACTTACTTTCATTTGCAAGAAGGTCCATCACAACACACAGCATGTTCCCCCAACTTCCGCCAAAAGAATACGTTCGCTCAATTACAAGCTTTAAAAAGCGAGGAGGCAAACTCCCCTTCAGCAGCACTGGGCCGAGATCGCACTGAGCATGTTAACACATCGCCACAAACCTTACAAATAGGGGCGGAATTCAAACCACAATAACTGAATATCGCAACAGATTTTACTCAATTTATCGAACGATAGTGGGATCACCACTCCAAGTGCAAACTGTTTAATGACCATTTTAAACACAAAGAACAAAGTACAGCATAGGAATAGGCCATTCGGCCCTCCAAGCCTGTACTGACCATGATAGAACACAAAACATTACAGCGCAGTACAGGCCCTTCGGCCCTCGATGTTGCGCCAAACTGTGAAAGTCAATCTAAAGCCCATCTAATGATGCCCAAACTAAAAAAATCTTCTGCCCTTACCCAACTCATATCCCTCTATTCCCTCCCTATTCATGTACCCCTCCAGGTATCTCTTAAATGTTTTTAATGTGCCTGCTTCCGGCACCTCCTCTGGCAGCGCTTCCCAGACACTCCCCACTCTCCATGTGAAAAACTTCCCCCCCATATCTCCCTTAAACTTTCCCCCTCTCAGCTTGAACCCTTGTAATTGACACTTCCAACCTGGGAAAAAGCCTCTGACTATCCAGCATGTCTGTGCCTGTCATTATTTTGTGGATCCCTATCCAATCTCCCCTCAGCCTCCGTCTTTCCAGGGAAAACAATCCTAGTTTATTCAACCTCTCCGCATAGCTAACCCCCTCGAGACCAGGCAACATCCGGGTGAACCTTCTCTGCACTGTCTCCAAAGCTTCCATGTCTCTCTGGTCATGTGGTGACCAGAACTGAACGCAATGCTCCAACTGCAGCCTGACCAAGGTTTTAGTTTTTTTCCAAAAACACTCTGTGGAGAAGAGAATATAGGGGATTTCTAGCTTTAAACACGGAACAATAACCATTATTGCTTCATAAACAAACACCAGGACTTACCACTGTGCCATTTGGTAAAGCTATCATCATCTCGACAGGGAAACTGTAGAATTCTAAATGCAGGCTGGCTAACTTGGCGTTACCTTCATCTTCTTGGTTTCTCTGAGGAGGATAAAAAAGTCCAAGTCCTCAAACCAGAAACACATTTACTTTCATTTGCAAGAAGGTCCATCACAACACACAGAATGTTCCCCCAACCTTCGCCAAAAGAACATTTTTGCCCAATTACAATCTTCAAGAAGTGAGGAGGCAAACTCCCCTTCAGCAGCACTGGGCCGAGATCGCACTGAGCATGTTAACACATCGGCACAAATTTTACAAACAGGGGCAGTACAATGGTTAGCACTGTTGCCTCACAGCTCCAGGGACCCAGGTTCGATTCCTGGCTTGGGTCATGTCTGTGTGAAGTCTGCATGTTCTCCCCACCCTCCCCACGTGGGTTTCCTCCGGGTGCTCCGGTTATGACGCAGAGCAGGTCCTGTTGGGCAGCCCTGTGGCACAACAGGATGTAGAAACCTGCAGCACCACGAATGCATCCACGTCCATCGTTCCCCACACGAGTTTGCGGCTGACTTGGGGGAGTGGGTGCAAGTGGAGACGTGGAGCAGAAAATCCTGGCTTCTCCCTGTAGAGGAAGGAATGGAATGGGGGAGAGGGGTCAATCTGGGCATCTTCACGGAGCAATACTACTGCAGCAATCACTGCGTGAGCACAGAATTAGAGCCGCATGGTGGCACAGTGGTTAGTGCTGCTGCCGCACTAACAGCTGGGAATCGAACCCAGGTTCGATTCCCAGCTCGGGTCACTGTCTGTGTGGAGTTTGCGCATTCTCCCTCGTGTCCGCATGGGTTTCCTCCGGGTGCTCCGGATTCCTCCCACAATCCGAAAGGTGTGCTGGTTAGGTGCATTGATCCAAACAGGTGCCAGAGTGCAGTGACTAGGGGAATTTCACAGTAACTTTATTGCAGTGTTAATGTAAGTAATATAAGCCTTACTTGTGACTAATAAATAAACTTTATTTTACCATTCTTCATTCGTTTCCCCCAGTTTACTCTTGTCAGCGTTTAGAACCTGTGGAATTCGTTCATTTGGGGCAGCACAGTGGTTAGCACTGCTGCCTTATCGAGCCAGGGACCCCAGTTCAATTCTGGCCTTGGGTCGCTGTCTATGTGGAGGGTGCACATTCTCCCCGTGTCTGCATGGGTTTCCTCCGTGGTTTCCTCCCACAGTCCAAAGACGTGCAGGTTAGGTGGATTGGCCATGCTAAATCGACCTTCATGTCAGTGGGATTAGCAGGGTAAATATGTGAGGTTACATGAATAGGGCCTGGTTGGGATTGTGGTTGGTACAGACTCGATGGGCTGAATGGCCTTCTTTTGCATTGTAGTGATTCTATGATTCATTTCAGCTCTACAGATCTCGCCTGAACCCAGAGTTTACCCTGTCCTCTGTTGATTCACTGGCTGTCATTACTTACTCCCATCAAACTCCTTGGTGATTTACCTGCAGATCCTCCAGTTCCTTGACCAGGGACCAGCTGTTGATGAAACTCTCGTTCAGCAGAGAGAGGACGGGCGAACTCTCGAGAACACTTTCCCGCAGAGTCCGCCCTGATCCTGCGTAAGCAGAAGGAAATAAAGTTAATATGACCGCGAGCACCTGACAGTGCGTCAGGACGAGTATCGCACCTTGCACTGGGTTACAAATCCAACCCTCACAGGGTAGCAGAGCTGGGGCTGGCAGCTGAACTATTCCCTTACCACTGTGGCAAAGTCTGCCCATTCTCCCCACGGACACTGGAGAAAGCGGTGGGGTGGGGGATACAGGGGATGATCTCAGAGATGGTTTGGTAGATTAGCCATGGTAAATGCATGGGGTTATGGGGATAAGGTGGGGTGGGCAGGCCTGAGTAAGATGCTGTATTGGAGAGTCGGTGCAGAATTAATGGGCTGAATGGCTTCCTTCTGCACTGTAGGGATTTTACAATTCTAACTGCGAGGTTATCTCAGATTGGAAGGGACACAAGTTAAAAGTGAGGGGTGGGGAGGTGGAATTTGAGGAAAAGCTTTTTTACCCAGAGGGTGGTGACGGTCTGGAATGCGCTGCCTGGGAGCGGAGACGGGATGCCTCACATCCTTTAAAAAGCACCTGGATGAGTACTTGGCTCACCCTAACATTCAAGGATTAGATGGGCAGGTCAGGGCATGGGTCAGTGCGGACTCGATGGGCCGAAAGGCCTCTCCTGAACTGTAGTATTCCGTGAAAAGGCTGGATCTCTTTTCTCCTGAAAAAGAAACGGTTGAGGGACGCCCAAACAGAGATCTTTAGGATGGTGAAAGAATGTGGACGTAGAGAGACTGTTTTGGGGAATATCAGAATGAGAGGCCGTCAATAAAATAATCACTCAGAAATCCCGTCGGGAATTGGGAAAGAACTTCCTTCCCCAGGCAGCGGTGAGAAGGTGGACCCCGCTCCCACAGGAAGGGATCGAGGTGATTAAATAAATATGAGGGATAAATACATTGCGTCGTTACTCTGTGAGGTTATCTTCCCCGGAAAGCAGCAAGGCTGGGATAAGGCGACTTGGACAGATGTAGCCAAGCATTACTGGGGCGGGGGGGGGGGGGGGGATGTGTGTGTGGGTGTGTGTGTGTGTGAGACAAAGTGGAGCTGAGATCACAAGTCTTATTGAATAGTGGAACAAGCTGGAAGGGCCAAATCGCCTCCTCCTATTGCCAAGTCCTGTGTTCGGTGGCAAAGGGAATAGGTTGTGCAGAATTTTATAATCTCTTTTCCTTTTCTAGATCAAGCAGACACCTAAAAATTAAGATGAGGAGCAGAAACTTTGCTCTCTTCATCACTAAGAGCTGTATGATCTCAAACCAAGGTCATTGTTCTCTCCACGATTCTCCCTCACTTTGTCCCAGTGGGCGGCACGGTGGTTAGCACTGCTGCCTCACAGCTCCAGGGACCTGGGTTCAATTCCCGGTTTGGGTCACTGTCTGTGTGGAGTTTGCACCTTCTCCCCATGTCTGTCTGGGTTTCCTCCGGGAGCTCTGGTTTCCTCTCACAGTCCCAAGATGCGCAGGGGGGGGTAGGTGGATTGGCCATGTTACATTGACCCTTTGTGTTGCGGGATGTACAGGTTAGAGGGATTAACGGGGTAAATATGTGCGGTGACGGGGATAGGGCCTGGGTGGGATTGTTGCCAGTGCAGACTCGATGGGCCAAATGGCCTCTTTCTGCACTGTAGGGAATCTATCAGAAGCATCCCAGTATCTTTGCCCAACAGCGATGCAGAAGTACATCTGACGCACCAACTGCAACAGTTCAAAAAGATGGCTCATTCCCCTCATACCCCGTTTTTGCTTGGAGCGCAGGAGGGATTTGTTTGAGGGCGTGGGCTCTTTAAATTGTGGGGGCGGCACGGTGCTTAGCACAGCGCCAGGGACCCAGGTTCAATTCCCAGCTTGGGTCACCGAGTGTGTGGAATCTGCACCTTCTCCCCATGTCTGTGTGGGTTTCCTCTGGGTGCTCCCAAGACGTGCGGGTTAGGTGCACTGGCCACGCTGAACTCTCCGTCAATGTAACCTGAACAGGTGCCGGAGCGTGGCAACTAGGGGGATTTTCACAATAACTTCATTGCAGTGTTAATCTAAGCCTACTTGCGACACTAACAAAATAAAAATTGCTTTGCACAGCCCTGTCACGTGCAGTAATGTAAAGGGGTCGATTTGGGTGCCGGCTGGGTGGGAGTCTCTGGGATTCTGTGCAGTTTTGCGGGGAAGTCGCAGGCCACCACCTTCCCAACTGGGAATGGGCAGTAAATACCACTGCTGCCTGAATGTGGAGAATGGATCAACTCTTAAAAGCTCGAGGGATTGAAAGGCAGGACTCACCTCAGCAAGACTGGTCATCGAGCGCGCCCCAGAGTAATATGGAATGCACAAGTTTATCTTCCATCCTTGCACGAGCAAAGGCCTCAGTAAAAGGAAGATATGACACCTGGAAATGGAAATTTCTGTTTCAGTGCTGTGTGTGGAATCGTCAGCACACAGACAAAAAAAATCACCTCAATTCCATTCGCTCATTACCTTCTTAAACGGGTACATGGTTGTCTCCAGAATGTTGGCAGCCTGCTCGAAGCCGATTTCTGATTGCCAGACAATGTCCTCGAAAATAAACTGAATGGGTTCCCCCGAAGTAGCCACACTGTCGATCACGTGACCACTCTCGTCCACAATAACATTGGGAATGGAAGGGCCTCTGGCTCTGAGCTCCATCTGCATCACAGACAGGCGGACAGACACTTAGGGGAAGCAAAACAAAACAGCCCAGGCCACACTGCGGGGCAAAGGCAGCCATCGGAGGAAGTGTGAGACGACTCTCCGCCGCTACAGAGCTGCCTGCTTCCCTTCCAGCCCGACACACTCCTGCCTCCCACGTCACAAACTGATCAATCCTCACACTTAGCCAGACTTCTGAACTGGTTTCAAAACCCACAGCTCTCCGACGCGAGTCGAGTTGCATTAGAGTCCATCGCGTCGAACCCGGCTATTGTTAAGCGGGACGCAGCAATATTAGATCAGGTGGTTACTGAGGATGCCAGCCGCTGATGTACAGCAAACAGTGACTCGACAATGCTCACCCTAGGAGCGTGGGGAAGATTGAATAGAGACAGCAGCGCCTTGGTAACCATTCCCCTTCTGAAAGAGGCAGTGGATAAGCAGGCCTGCTCAGGCACTCAATCACCGGGACAGTTCCCCCACTGCATTCTCTAATGGAACTACCAAGCTGTCCTTTAACAATGAGGCTTAAGATTCTGTTACAGTCTCCTCCCCCACATGCCATTGATTGTATCTGGTTAAAGCTGAAAGCCTATTTTCCTCGTAAAAGCTGTTCCTTATCAGAACGCTGAGAATGCGGTTTAAGGTATCGTTATTTTATTTCACAAACGAGGGGTTCATTCACCCTTCGTCGCTTGTCCTAAATTAATTTAAGAATGAGAGTTAAAGGGATTCGTTCTCCAAGAAAAGCTCACCACAAAACTTTTTTCCTCCAGGAAATTGGAATCAGAAACCCAGAAACAGACTTTAAAGAGGCCTCAGGTCGTCTCTCCTCTCCCCCTATCAACAGGTGCCAACTTCATGGAATCACAGGGTGGGATTTTCCACGCTCGTCCCAAGGCCGGAAAATCCCACCCGAGGTCAATGGACCGTTTCATTGTCCGTGTCCCACCTCCCGTGGTGGGAAGGAGGGGACAATTCTGCCCACACAGGTCAGGAGACCATTCAGCTCATCGTATAAGTGTTGGCTCTTTGAGGCGATCCACTCTCTCCCCATATTCCTGATATTTTTTCCCCTTTTCAAATATATATTCAATTCCCTTTGGAAAGTTACGATTGAATCTGCTTCCCTTTCAGGCTGTGCCCTCTAACTCCCTGTTTAAAAGAAGAATCTTATCTCCTGCTGTGTTTGTCTATCTGTGTCTCCTGGTTACTGCCCAATTTCTCCTGATTTACTCCAAGCCTGATGTTATTTTGAATACCTCTATTGAATCGTTCCTCCATACAGGAGCGTGACAAACCTGCGGCATGTAACCAATGTCCACCTCCATGTTGCTACCTTCACCTGCTCCACGTATCCACTCCATATCCACATTCAGGGACCTGGTATAGATTAAAGATATATACAAGTTATTAAAGGCGCTGGCCTTTCTGTACAGTTATTGGGTGCTGGAATTGGCAATATAGAAAACTTGGAGAGTCATAGAATCCCTACAGTGCAGGAGGAGGCCATTTGGCCCATTGAGTCTGCACCGACCACAATCCCACTTAGATCCTTTCTCTGTAATCCCCTGACACTGAGGGGCAATTTAGCATGGCCAATCAACCTAACCTGCACATCATTGGACTGTGGGAGGAAACCGGAGCACCCGGAGGGAACCCACGCAGACATGGGGAGAACATGCAAACTCCACACAGACAGTGACCCGAGCCAGGAATCGAACCCAGGTCCCTGGCGCTGTGAGGCAACAGTGCTAACCACTGTGCCACCATGACTACCCTACACTAAGGGGCAATATAGCATGGTCAATCAACCTAACCCGCACATCTTTGGAGTGTGGGAGGAATCGGAACACCCGGAGGAAACCCACGCAGACATGGGGAGAATGTACAAACTCCACTTAGACAGTGATTTAAGGCCAGAATTGAACCCAGGTCCCTGGCGCTGTGAGGCAGCAGTGCTAACCACTGTGCCACCGCACACCCAGGGACTGAAGTTATCCTTGTCAGTTACAATTGGATGGGCATTGGCAAAGCCCAACTGTTGGCCTTAATTATGAATACAGGTGTTGTTAAATTAAGGACCTAGAGGATTTATAAAGAGAGACCGCTGGGACTCTGTGTACTAGATAGCCATATATAATGCTGCATTCTGTAAATATGCCTATCACCAAAAAAAAGATTAGTGTTTCCATTCATTCTTCACCATCTGGCTCAGGACTTATTAAACACCAAATGTAAGTCAAGGAATTCAACCAGTGAAGGCCTCACGGCTGATGTGCCCTGCAATCGATACCCAACACCTGCCTAATCTTCGGCTGGAACCTGCCTCCCAGTTCAGAGTATCTGAACCCTAGGAATTGAAATTCCAAGCACACTTCATTTAAAAAAAGAACAAAATCAAGGTGAAGGGCTGGAGGAGACCCCACTGAATAAGAGAGGAGACAGGAGGAAGTAATTCATTGAGTCTTTACAGTACGGAAGAGGCCATTTGGCCCATCGAGCCTGCACTGATTCTCAGGCAGAGTGGCCTGAACTTACCCACCTTGCCCACCACGGAATCAGTGCGGGCGAGGGTTCTGGCAACAGAAATCTCTGTTGACCTCGGGTGGGAGTTTCCAGACTCACCCGAGCGAGGCTGTAAGATTCTGCCCAGTATTTTACCCAGGCCCTCTCGCTATCCCAGTAACATTTACCACAGCAAATCCCTCTAATCTACACATCCTGGGATAGACACTAACAGGCACGTTAGCACGGCCGATCCACCTGACCTGCACACAAAGAACAAAGAAAATTACAGGCCCTTCGGCCCTCCAAGCCTGCACCGATCATGCTGCCCACCTGAACTAAAGCCCCCTACCCTTCCGGGGACCATATCCCTCTATTCCCATCTTATGTATTTGTCAAGACGCCCCTTAACAGCCACCACCGTATCCGCTCCCATTACACCCACTTCCCCTCCCCGGCAGCGAGTTCCAGGCGCCCACCACCCTCTGTGTAAAAAATCTCCTTTAAACCTTGCCCCTCGCACCTTAAACCTGTACCGCCCAGTAACTGACTCTTCCACCCTGGGGAAAAGCTTCCACTCTGTCCATGTCCCTCATAATCTCGTAGACATCTCTGAACAAGAGGCAATTCAAGATTCGGAGACGCCGGTTTGGCTTTTAAAGTCGGAAGGAGGCCTGGGAGAGAATGAATTAAAAGAGGAAGGAAAATGTGAGAGGATTTACAACTGAGAAGCAGTGAGGGTGTGGCGGGGGAAACAGGCATCCTTCCCAGACCCACAGCGGGGAGGGAGGGGGCCCACTAATTAATAAGATGACGGCTGGAAGCTTGCGTGTCAGCAGGAAGTTGACAAGCTCTGTTATTCTCTAGTATTTTACACTTCCATTTGTGCTGCTGGGTTTCCGAGCGCCAGTGTTTTGGCAGCCATCACCCTCGTTTATTGGCATTTGTCTTCACAAGCCCATCCAGATGTTCAGTGCAGCACCAACCAGCTGTGACCATCGCTATCTAGTCTGCCTCACATCAGAAACGCAAACGGGGCCTGTGCACAGATATGGACGGAAGGAATAACACGTTATTTTTCCCCAAATAGAAGGGAATGGAATTCCAAGCTGAATTAATTTTTTTAAAAAATGAACAGAATCAAGGTGAAGGGGCCTGGGTGGAGGAAACCCCACCGAACCCGGGAATTCCTGCTCGAGGTCGACAGAGATTCCCGTTGCCGGAACGCCCACCCGCGCTGATTCCATGGCGGACGAGGTGGTAGGGTTCAGGCCACTCTGTCTGAGACTCAGTGCAGACTCGATGGGCTGAATGGCTTCTCCCGTACTGTAGGGACTCTGTGAATTACTCCCTCCTGTCTCCTCTCTCGCTCTTATTCAGCGGGGTGTCCTCCAGCTTGGAATTTCAATCCCCTTTCTCTCTGGGCCAACAGTGGGAACGAAACAAGATCGAGGCAAATGCGACAAGAAGCTCAGAGCATCCCTCAGAGAGAATTACCACCCAGAGCAAGAGAAAGAGTGTCAGACATTCTGGCAGGCCCTGGGCAGCACGGAGTGGGTTTTGTGCGATTTCTGTATGTTTTCTTCCGCGAGCAGATCATTGTTATCCGAATTCGGGACAAAAACATCTCCAGCGGTGGAATGTTTCCCGCGTCAGTTCTGATGTGATTGCACACGTGTAGAAGAGAGAGAGAGGGAAAAGAGAAAGGAGAGAGAAAGAGAAATGGAGAGAAAAGGCCAGAGAGTGAGAAAAGGGCAAAGGAGAGAAAGAGAGAAAGGGAGCAAGGAAGAAAACTCTGGTGAGGTAGGAAAGGCAGCAGCCAATTTGCGGACAGCAAGCTCTCACCAGTAACCGTACAATCGGTTTCAGTGATGCTGCTGAAGATTAAATAATGATCTGGATATCGAGACAACTCCTGTCCTCTTCCCTGAACAGTGCCATGGGATCTTCTCATTCCCACCCTTAGGGCAAATGGTACCAGGGTTTACTAACTCCGTCAACAACGTGGCACTTGTCAGAACTGCACAGAGTCTTAAAGTGTTAGAAAATTATTTATTAGTGTTACAAGTGGGCTTACATTGCAATGAAGTTACTGTGAAAATCCCCATGTCACCGCACCCTGGCGCCTGTTCAGGTACACTGAGGGAGAAATTAGCACGGCCAACGCACCTAACCAGCACATCTTTTGGACTGTGAGAGGAAATTGGAGGGAACCCATGCCGACACGGGGAGAATGTGCAGACCCTGCACAGAGTCACCCAAGTCAGGAATCGAACCTGGGTCCCTGGCGCTGTGAGGCAGCGGTGCTGACCACTGTGTGTCACTGAAGGGGGATTCAAATGTTTTGACTTTGACACTGAAAGTGCTGCTACTCCGTCAAGTCTGACCCCCTTTACACAAGGGAACTTACTCCAGAACCAAACCAAAAAAAGGCACGTTACTCGTGAAGAGAAGGTTTATTGATGATCGTCCAGGGCAAGACCACCAGAAGATCACACCGACCTGTCATTGGGAACATACATCCAGAAATCGCGGATGTGGGATGCATCTTTGGAAAGAACAATGTGTCCGGTAAATTGCCCTGGAGTGAACCAGAAAGGATAGTCCGGAGGCTCATTCAGCTGAAATTCCGCATGGATCCTGAAACGTAAACACATCTCATCAGCTCCCTGTCCAAAAGATACAGAGAAGATATTCATTCTGTCTGACAGAAACATCTCCCGTTTTCGTAACAGCATCTCTGACTCCCCACCCCACCCCCCACCATCTACTATCAGCTACCTTCCTCCAGTTCTTAAACGCAGAAGGATATATCCCGGAAATTTACTGCCTTGTCTGCCCGAGGCTCGTGAGATCCCCGCCCGAGGCCAGCGGAGAATGCCTGTTCAGCGAGCCTCGGAACAGGAAAAGGTGGTAAAATTACGGCTACAGTATCTTGTCAGAACTGCGCAGAGTTTTAATTTGTTAAAAAAATTACTTATTAGTGTTACAAGTGGGCTTACATTAACACTGCAATGAAGTTACTGCGAAAATCCCCAAGCCGCCACACTCCGGCGCCTGGTTGGGTACACTGAGGGAGAATTTTGCACGGCTAAATTTAGTATCAGGTTCACACATTCATAAATCCAGGGACGTCTGTGCATTCTCGAAGATAGCTTGCAGGGAGTGTGTGTATTTGTAGTATATTTAATGAAAACCCCAAAACATCAGTGAAAGGGAAACCGCGACCATTTAACTTGGATGGCAGTTCCTGCAGTTCTATTATTTGATAAAGAAAGGCTGAATCCACCTGAAAAACTGTCCTTTATGAGACCCCAAAATCCTTTTTTTACAGCCAAAGGGTTATTTTCGAGCTGTTATTACCTAACAGAGGCAAAAACAACTTAAAAACAGGGAACAAGGAAGAAAGTTATGAGACAAGCGGTGGAGCTGGCACAGGAAACACACTCACCTGAACACAATGTCATAGTAGGATTCACTGACTGCTCGGATACAGGCCACTGCACCCTGGGACGCAAACCTGGTCTTCACAAACGGCCGTGGATGAAACATACTGAGAAGTTTATGGATAATGACCTGTTTGAAAAGGACAAACCTCGTGTAATGGAATGTACAAACAGTGACTTTGAGGGTGGCACGGTGGTTAGCACTGCCACCTCACAGCGTCAGGAACCCAGGTTCAATTCCTGGCTTTTTCTTAAAGTTTGTTTATTAGTCACAAGCTTACATTAACACTGCGATGAAGTTACTGTGAAATTCCCCTCGTCGCCACAGTCTGGTGCCTGTTCAGGTCAATGCACCTAACCAGCTCGTCTTTCAGAATGTGGGAGGAAACCCACGCAGACACGGGGAGAACATACAATCTCCTTACAGACAGCAACCCAAGCCGGGAATCGAACCTGAGTCTCTCGTGCTGTGAAGCAGCAGTGCTAACCACTGTGCTACCTTGCCGTGCCATTTGGGTTACTGTCTGTGTGGAGTCTACATGTTCTCCCCGTGTTTCCTCCGGGAGCTCTGGTTTCCTCCCACAATCCAAAGGTGTGCGAGTTAGGTTTATTGGCTGTGGTAAATTGTCCATAGTGTGTCCCGGGATGTGTAAGTTAGAGGGGTTAGCGGGGTAGATGTGTGGGGTTGTGGGGATAAGGCCTGGGATGGGATGGGATTCTTGTCGGTGCAGAGTCAATGGGCTGAATGGCCTCTTTCTGCACTGTAAGATTCTATGATTTCAATGACTCCAATCTACAGGGATGTATCTTTTTCACCAAAACCAGCATTAAAGATATGATGTATTTTGTGTTGATATTGTGCTGTTTTGATAGATTCATATTTAAAGTAGGGCTGCTTTAAGACGCAGTGTTTTGTTGTAAGAGTCAACATATCTGGGAAAACATGCAGTTCAAATGCATGTTTTCCCAGATATATGTTCAAATGAAAATGATTGATTTTAGCTCAAAATGTATTGTTTTGTAGAGTTAATGGACCTTTTGTTTATTTAGGTTCTCCAGGGATTTTAGATTAGGTATGCAGAGTCATGTGAATTTTGATTGGATTGATTGACGAGGAAAGAATTACATGGTTAATGGGAGGAGCTAAGCTTGCAGGAAGGAACAGTTTCATTTTCATTTTAAAGTGAAGAACAGTTGCTGTCTGGTGGAAAAAAAGAAGTGTCTCTCCAGAGGCTTTTCGAAAGCTCCAAGACTGGTAACCTAAATCAAAACAAGTATGCTTGTGTTTTGCCTCTGAGTCTGAGGCAGAGAGAGCACCACAGAGAGGATTTGCCTTCATTCCAACCTTTAACACTTTTAAATTTAGAAATGGCCTCAGCAGTCAGGTTACTTCGGGCTAAGGCTGCAGCTGAACCCCTGTTGGCCAGGGGAGCCTCCATTCTGCTTGAAGCGCTGGACCCCTGGTCTGCCACCAGGAGACAGCCTCCAAACAGCTGGCCTAGTCCCCCCATGCCTCACGGAGCCAGGAGGGTGGCTGGAAAATATGGGGGTGTAGTTCTGCTGCTGCCCCAAAACTGAACTGATGGAAAATAATTTTAAACCATTCTCTTTCTGTAAAATAAGTTTTCCACATGAAAATATCAACGCGCCAATTACTAAAGAATAATGTTACTCATTACTGAAAAAACTCTTTTAAAAACCAGGTAATCTTCCATAACATCTGTAACTAAGGTAGCTAATTACATCGAAACATAGAAACTAGAAGTAGGCCATTTGGCCCTTTGAGCCTGCTCCACCATTCATTGTAATCATGTCTGATCATCAAATTCAACATCCTGTTCTCCCTTCCCCCCCATATCCCTTGATCCCTTTAGCCCCAAGAGCTAGATCTTGGGGCTTAGAGCTAGAAGATTTCTTCTTGAAATCAGATGACATTTTGGCCTCAACAACATTCTGTGGGAGTGAATTCCACACATTCACCACCCTCTGGGTGAAGAAATTTCTCCTCACCTCAGTTCTAAAAGGTTGGCCGCTTATCCTCAAACTATGACCCATAGTTCTGGTCTCCCCCCGCCATCGGGAACATTCTTTCTGGATCTACCACGCTAACTCTTGTTAGAATTTTCGGGATCACCTCTCACTCTTATAAATTCTAGATTTAACACGAAGAACTAGGAGCAGGAGTAAGCCATTCGGCCCCTCAAGTCTGCCCTGCCATTCAATAAGATCATGGCTGATCACTAAATATTAAAAGGAAATAATGAGGGGAATTGTTGTCATTATTATTGTTATTATTGGTGCATCGTCCTTGAATAACTATCAATGTGTGTTGACTGCACAAGCTCAGGCACATTACAGCGCGAGGGGGAGGGAAAGAATAAAGGGCAGTGTTGTTACCTCTCTTCCTTGTGGTGTTGGAGGGTAAAACCTATTACTGGAGAGATACCCTGTGAAGATGGTCAGTTCATTGGGAATTATCCACCATGCATCTCCCAGCTTCACATCATTCTTAAGAGGGAGGAAGGCTTCAAACATGTTGTTACTAAACACGCTGGAGGGAATCTCTGCCGACTCCCAGTTTCTCAATGCTGACAGCGCACTGTGAGAAACCTGAAACACAGAAAATACACAGGATTTCCTTACTTTTCTCTTAAATATATATTCCTCATATTAAGCTGATCTTTCTCCACACCCTAGCTACGAATGTAACACTACATTCTGCACCCTCTGTTTTCCTTCTTCCCTGCATACTCTATGAGCAGTATGCTTTGTCTCTATAGTGCGCAAGAAACAGCACTTTTCGCTGTTTGCCAACACCTGTGACAATAATAAATCAAATCAAACACAACACACTGTACAAGGGTGGAAGTGGATCGCTGACATTTCATGCATGCATCTGGAAGCCCCAGGAACTCTAAGGGTGCAATAATTTATACTGCCTGAGAAGAGGGTCCTGACTGGTTGGCAAGTAGACATTGACTGGCAGAGGCATTGCCATGGAGAATGCACCAGGGTACAGTTAACTGTCAGGTAAGATTTTGGTCTGCTTGCGATTCTGTCCTGATGCATGCAAGACAAGAATCTTTGACAACACAACTTTTTTTTCCCAGCGACATTCAAGTTCTGTACCACCAAGTGACAATTTTTAAAAAGAACATTTAACAACATCTTTCCAGAGGCTTGGTTAATTTAAAGTTAAATTCTCCTTCACTGTCCCAATCTGTAGAATAAAAAGCTAAGCCCAATCAAGGGTCAATTAGGTTGTTTTGGACTTACAATACATAGCCTCTGAATCAAAAAGGTTTATTAATCTCATCTTAAATCTGCCAGCCATCAGCGTGTTTGGAAGGATATTCAATCTGTTTGACCATCTCATGATCACACCTTCCTTGACCATCAAGTCCTCAGGTAGGGTTCAAACTCAGAGCTCCTGGTTCAGAGGCAGGGACACCAGCCACTGCACCACAAGACCGCCACTGTGCTGAATGGGACGTGTAAAATATGATTAACTGTTCTATAGAATTAAAAATATATAATTTGCAAATGTTACTCTAGCTTGTATGACATTGTTTTGGCAGAGATGCTTTCTTCCTTTTCACTGACAGATTACGTCGAGAGAGCCCGATATAAATTCCAATAAATAATTTAGCAATTCATTAACTGGACTTGGAAAGTGAAAGGTGCAAAATTTCACAGCCTGTTGTCTGGTCATTTGAAGAAGACAGCTTCACGAAAAACTGAACTGAGAGTTAGTGATGTTTGAAAGCAAATTGTTGAATCCCTACGGTTTATGAAGTGTCTCCTTGGCTCAGAGCACAATGTAGTAAATAAGGATCTGACAATCAAGAATCAATTGCTCCCAACATTTAGTCGGGAAGATGGTACGAGGCAACAACAAAGTGATGTAGTCTGTCCAAGCTGGAATGATGGAGGCAGGGGTGGCTCCAGTAAGGCCCAGGTTAGTGCCTCCTCATGGATATTTCTCCCCTCGCTTCTTGAAGACATTAATTCCTTGCTGGGTTCCACAGTGAGCTCTCTAACGCCTCATTCAAATGGGTCTTATTTTCACACTGCATATATCAGGAAATAACCATCTCCAACAAGAGAGAATCTAACCATCTCCTTTCGACATTCAATTGGTGAGTTCTCCTTCATCAATATCTTGAGTGTTACCAGAAACTGAATTGGACCATCCGTGTAAGAAGAGTGGCTACAAGAGACTAGGAATTCTGTGGCAAGTAACCCAATTCCTGACTTGCCAATAGTTTGTCCACCATCTACAAGGCACAAGTGTGTGTTGGATGAGTACAGCTCCAACAACATTCAAGAAACTCAACACCATCCTCGGCAAAGCAGCCCATTTGAATGGCACCCCGTCCACCACTTTCAATATCCACTCCCTTCACCACCTAGACACACAGTGACAGCAATGTGTCAGATACTCAAACTGTCTGAATGCACCAACTATCAAGTCCTGGAGACAAGTCCTTGAACTCAGAGCTTCTGGTTCAGAGGCAGGAATGTTACCCTCTGCTCCACAAGACCTTGATGTTCTGTTTTAGAGGTTACAAATGGGGCATTATGACTTGAAGTTACAGAAAGCAGAAATTGGTGTCGGACTAACTTATAAAATAAACAAAAGCTCCTGTACTTTCCAGTCGCGTGTCGAAATAATCTCTAGAAAGACATTTGCTTCGCTAGGCTTCACAGACTTAAACTAGACAATTTCCCAACAGTCACAGTCAGAGCAGTGGAAAGGGGGAGACATGATTCACTCACTCCAAGAAACCCGTCTTTACTCTTAGTCATAGTTTCCAATATCAGAGGCTGAAATCTTGCTTCGATCGTCAGCATTTCTGAGTTAGGATCCAGTTCCTCACTGCTCTCAAAATCAGGCGGCGAGGCAATACCTGTACAAAATAAAGCACAGCTGAAAGAGTTTAGACGTAACACTGACTCACTCACGATGTTGATTAGGGAAAACATCACAGCAGTACTGAGAGGGGATATATATCTGAGGGTTTGGCCACTGAGTCTACATGGGTAGGACTGGAAAATAAGAAGGGGGAAATCACTTTGATAGGGTTGTACTGTCAGCCCCCAAATAGTTAGCAGGAAATCGAGGAGCAAGTATGTAAGGAGGTTACAGATGGCTCCAAGAAAAAATAGGGTGATAATAATCGGGGATTTTCACTTTCCCAACGTTGACTGGGACAGCCGTAGTATTAGAGGGTTGGATGGAAAGAAATTTCTTGAGTGCATTCAGGAGGAATTTCTCATTCAGCATCTGGATGGCCCGACTAGAGAGGGGACAAAACTTGACCTCCTCTTGGGAAATAAGGAAGGGCAAGTGACAGAAGTGTTAGTGCGGGATCACTTTGGAACCAGTGACCATAATTTTATTAGTTTTAAGATAGCTATGGTGAATGAAAGGCCTGGCCCAAAAGTTAAAATTCTAAATTGGGGCAAGGCCAATTTTGATGGCACCTGGCAGGAACTTTCAAAAGTTAATTGGGGGAGTCTGTGGGAAGGCAAAGGGACGTCTGGTAAGTGGGAGGCTTTCAAAAATGTTTTGAACAGGGTTCAGGGTAAATACATCCCTGAAACCTGGATGACTCAGGATATTGAGACCCTGGTCAAGAAGAAGAAGGAGGCACATGACATGCATAGGCAGCTGGGATCAAATGAATTCTTTGAAGAGTAGAGTTAAGAGAGGAATCAGGAGGGCAAAAAGGGGACATGAGATTGTTTTGGCAGATAAGGCAAAGGAGAATCCAAAGTGCTTCTACAAATACATTAAGGCCAAAAGAGTAACTAGGGAGAGAGTAGGGCCTCTAAGGATCAACAAAGTTATCTATGTGCGGATCCACAAGAAATGGGTGAGACCCTAAATGAACATTTCTCAAGAGTATTTACTGTTGAGAAAAGCATGGATGTCAGGGAACTTGGGGAAAGAACTAGTGATGCCTTGAGGAGTGTACATATTACAGAGGAGGTAGTGCTGGAAGTCTTAAAGCGCATCAAGGTAGATAAATTCCTGGGACCTGATGAAGTGTATCCCAGGACATTGTGGGAGGCTAGGGAGGAAATTGCAAGTTCCCTGGCGGAGATATTTAAATCATCGACAGTCACAGATGAGGTCCCTGAAGATTGGAGGATGGCAAATGTTGTGCCTTTGTTTAAAAAGGGCTGCAGGGAAAAGCCTGGGAACTACAGGCCAGTGAGCCTCACATCAGTGGTGGATAAATTGTTGTAAGGTATTTTGAGAGACAGGATTTACAGGCATTTAGAGGGGCAACGGCTGATTAGGGACAGTCAGCATGGATTTGAGAGTGGAAAATCACGTCTCACAAATTTGATTGAGTTTTTTGAAGGGGTAACCAAGAAGGTAGATGAGGGCAGTGCAGTTGATGTTGTCTACATGGACTGTGACAAGGTACTGCATGGTAGGTTATTGCATAAGGTTAAATCTCACGGGATCCAGGGTGAGGTAGCCAAATGAATACAAAATTGGCTTCTTGACAGTAGACAGGCGGTTGTAGAGGGTTATTTTTCAAACTGGAAACCTGTGACCAGCGATGTGCCTCAGGGATCAGTGCTGGATTCATTGTTATCGTTTATATTAATGATTTGGATGAGAATATAGGAGGCATAGTTAGTAAGTTTGCAGATAACACCAAGATTGGTGGCATAGTGGACAGTGAAGAAAGTTATCAAAGATTGCAACGGGATCTTGATCAATTGGGCCAGTGGGCTGACGAATGACAGATGAAGTTTAATTTAGATAAATGCGAGGTGATGCATTTTGGTAGATTGATCCAGGGCAGGATTTACTCAGTTAATGGTAGGATGTTGGGGAGAGTTACAGAATAAAGAGATCAAGGGGTACATGTTCATAGCTCCTTGAGAGTGGAGCCCACAGGTGGACAGAATGGATCACCGTCTGTGCGGAATTTGCACATTCTCCCCGTCTGCGTGGGTTTCCTCCAGGTGCTCCAATTTCCCCCCACATCACGAAAGATGTGCTGGTTAGGTGCATTGATCCGAATAGGTGCCAGCATGTGGCAACTAGAGGAACTACACAGTAATTTTATTGCACTCTTAATGTGATCCTTATTTGTGACTAATAAATAAACTTTAATTTTTTTGCGTTGCACAGTAAAGCGGCCACAATCAATTGCATTCATACGTTAAACAATGCTGCAGACTGTTTATAGACAATTTTCATCTAGAATGTGGCCAGACTGTACCTGTTAGCTTTTCAGCTAGAGGCTTGAACTCTTCTGGACTGAGGTACAGATCATTATTGGCGTCAAATGAGGAAAACAGGAAGAATCCTTCGCTGCCAAGAGATTTCAGAGCATCTTTCTAGGAGATAAATATTATATCTTAAATGTAGATAACATTGAACCACAAATTGAAACCACTCCACATAATAAAATGAGTTTAGATTTTGTTCACAATGATTCTTCTAAGTTTCTTCTCCAATAACTTAAGCCACATGGAGATTCTTCATGCATGATCCTCACAAGAGTTTGCAGCCACGCCTGGCCAGTGTTAGTCTAACTTATATGAACAGACCTGCCAATACTGACCAGCTGATAACATCGACAATAGTTTTTCTATTTATTACCCCCCCTGCCTCCCTCTTCCCAATCTGGAGGCAACTGGTGTCACAAGGACAGCACGGTGACACCGTGGTTAGTGCTGCCCCCTCACAGCGCCAGTGTAGTGGGGAATTCTGTTTTGTCAGCCAGATTACTTTGGAAAGTTTTAAAAAGCATCTTTGATAAGTTAGCTCTTGCAAAGCATAATAAAACTTTAATTTTAAAACTAAAACATAGAAATAGAACATGTGGACAGCACAGTGGTTAGCACTGCTGCCTCACAGCGCTAGGGACCAGATTCGATTCCCAGCTTGGGTCACTGTCCGTGTGGAGTTTGCACATTCTCCCCATGTCATCGTGGGTTTCCTCTGGGTGCTCCAGTTTCTTCCCACAGTCCAAAAGACATGCTGAATTATAATCTGACACTTTACATTGTAGTTTGCCATTTGTTCATTCAACTGTCGGAAGCACACTCCTCAAACAAAATGGCTTCCTGGTTGCTTAGCAATATAAAACTATAATTTTATTCAGCATTTTGTGGGGTAGACAAAACTGCAAGATAAGGGCCAAGTCACCTGGCAGAATTCCCAATCCAAGTTTTTGGTCTCCCTGTCCTCGAATACAAAATTATATTATTTATTTCTTTAAACAATGCATGATTTCATAATTGTACCATATTCAAGTTACATGGTAGCCGAGTTTCATGTTTTAGCTAATTTACTGACCCAGTCAGTCCTTCAGTTTTACAATTTAATATTGACAGGCTTATTAGCTTTACATTTAAATGCCCATTTTATTCTCAAACCTTATATTAAAATATTTAGCAGCTAGATATCCTGGTGTTAGGTATTATATGATTAAGTGTTCCCTTCGTCAGCCAGGGACCTGGGTTCAATTCCCAGTTTGGGTCACTGTTTGTGCAGAGTCTGCACATTCTCCCCGTGTCTGCACGGGTTTCCTCCGGGTACTCCGGTTTCCTCCCACAATCCAAAAGACATGCTTTGGCCAAGCAATGTTCTCCCTCAGTGTACCCGAACAGGCGCCAGAGTGTAATGACGAGGGGATTTTCACAGTAACTTCATTGCAGCGTTAATGTAAGTCTACTTGTAACAATAATAAATAAACTTTAAAACTTAAACTATACGAAACTACACAAGGCCAACATATGTCAGCGAACATGGAGGTGATGAGCAAATGGGATTTAACCAGGTCATAGAGTGATTGAGGTTTATCACATGGAGACAGGCCCTTTGGCCCAACTTGTCCATGCTGCCCAGTTTTACCACTAAGCTAGTCCCAACTGCCTGCGTTTGGCCCATATCTCTCTGTACTAATTTTACCCATGTAACTGTTTAAATGCTTTTTAAAAGACAAAATTGCACCCACCTCTACTACTACCTCAGGCAGCTTGTTCCAGACACACCACTGGATGAGTGAAAAACTGTCCCTCTGGACCCTTCTGTAACTTTCTCCTCTCATCTTAAACCTACGTCTTTATGTTTTAGACTCCCCTCCCTTTGGGAAAAGATATTATCTGGCAGATCTATGCCCCTCATTATTTTATAGACCTCTTTAAGATCGCCCCTAAGCCTCTATGAAAAGCCTCAGGGAAAAAAGTTCCAGTCTATCCAGCCTCTCCTTATAATTCAACTCTTGTCCTCTTGTTTAGAGGCTCCAAGATGGTAGGCCATGCGGGGGAGGCATCCTTAAGTCACAGACCTGGCCAGGGGCAACAGAGGCATGAATGTGGGTTTCAGCAACAAACCAGCCAGGATAGGGGGGGACATTAAAGTTTAAAAATTTACAGTTTATTTATTAGTGTCACAAGTTGGCTTACATCAACACTGCAATGAAGTTACTGTGAAAATCCCCTAGTCCCCACACTCTGGCTCCTGTTTGAGTACACTGAGGGAGAATTTAGGCCAATACACCTAATGTCTTTCAGATTGTGGAAGGAAACCAGAGCACATGGAGGAAACCCACGCAGACATGGGGAGAACATGCAAACTCCACACAGGAATCGAACTGGGTCCCTGGTGCTAACCACTATGCCACCCACAGTGGGGATATAAAATGTTGGTAAGTGTTGGATTAGAAGCTCAGCTAAGTTCAGGCTCAAAATGTGGCAAATACGTAGCTCAGACACCAGCCAAAGTTTGTTGGGGGGGGGGCGAAATTTGTTACAGTATAAATGGCAAGAACTTTCAGACCTTACAAGATCTGAACTAAATACACGTCTCATATTTTATGAAGGTCCCAGCCACATAACAGAAAAGGCAGTGTGTGCAGACAAACATTGTATGGAGCTGGAGGTTGCAATGGAAATGAGGCAGTCCCTGGCTTGTTATGGAGGGGTACGTGTGAAACGTGAACCTTTCCAAGCTCCTCTCCCCCCACCCCTGGCTCTCTGCACACAAACGCAGCCAAAACGACTAACTTTTCACCTCTCCAGCCCTCCCCCCAGTGTCCCCCTTTATTTTATTAATTGAACTTTTTATCCCATCAATAAACAACCCCCTCCTCCCACCACCCCCCCCCAAAAAAAAAGAACAATTATCCCAGAGACAGCAGCATTAGGCCAGTTTCCCTCTTACTTGTTGTGTGGCTCTGTCATAGTCGCGGTAATATTTCCATCCTCCAGCTCCCAGCAGTAGCAGCAGCAGCGCGATGCCCAGGAACAAGCTGCTCTTTGCGGGTCCTCTCCTGCTTTTGGCCGCCCCATTTCCTTCCTCTCCCGGCTCCCCTTCCCCGTCCCTCTGTCTTCTCCTCTGCCTCACATCAGACGCCATCTGAAAGTCTCCTGGAACTGCCTCTGTTGAGCTCCCGTTCTCTCTCTGGGTTGCCCTGAACTTCTCCCGTTTCCTCCCTGCCTAAAGCACCAACTCCCGCATTAGTGCCCGGGTCTCCATCAGCTTGTGCTGCCTTCCTGTCTCTCTCTGCAGCGTTAGCGAGCGGGGCCTGAAAGAAAGTCTGGAATGACTGCAATTTCCCCACTGGAATGGGCCCCTCTGCAGATATGAATCAGTTAAGCTCAGATCCGCATCTCTCCAATCGCAAGAAAGAGCCAATTTTGATGAATGCCTCTCTTTCTACAAACAAAAGATACCATTCCTTACGTTTAGCGCCGTGCACAGTTCTGCTCTCCATTATAACATTCAAAAGAATATAGAGGCACCACTATATTACCAACTCTTCAACAATTAAAGATCAGTTTCCTAGAATCCCTACAATGCAGAAGGAGGCCAGTCCAGCCTGCACTGACAATTCCATTATGTAGAGGTGCAGGCATTGGACTGGGGTAAACACAGTAACAAGTCTCACAACACCAGCTTCAAATCCAACCAGTTTATTTGATAGTAAACCCACAAGCTTTCGGAAACGGTGTTCCTTCATCAGGTGCGTGGAAGGTTCTGATCAGAGAAGGGCATTGAATAGCAGGTTAGCTGTAAAGACTTGGCATTCTAATCAGTATTCTGTGAACTGTGTGTGTCGTTATACGCCCTTCTCTCATCAGAACCTTCCACACAACTGACAAAGGAACACCGTTTCTGAAAGCTTGTGAGATTATTATCAAATAAACTGGTTGGACTTTAACCTGGTGTTGTGAGCCTTCTTACTGACAATTCCACCCAGACCCTATCCCCGAAACCCCATGTATTTACCCTGCTGATCCCCCTGACACTGAGTGTCAATTTAGCATGGCCAATCCACCTAACTCATACCTTTGGAATAGGAAGTTAAACATCAGGTTAAAGTCCTGCAGGTTTATTTGGAATCACGAGCTTTCGGAGCACAACCCTTAGGAAAGACTCACCTGAGAAAGGAGCCGTGCCCCAAAAGCTCGTGATTCCAAATAAACCTGTTGGATTTTAACCTGGCGTTGTGAGGCTTCTTACTGTGTGCAACCCAGTCCAACGCAGGCATCTCCACATCATCTTTGGAGTGTGGGAGGAAACCTGAGCGCCCGGAGGAAATCCACGCAGACATGGGGAGAATGTGTAAGCCCCACACAGTCACCCGAGGCTGAAATTGAACCCAGCTGCCTGGCATTGTGAGACAGCAGTGCTCACCACTGTACCACATGCCACTCCAACCTCTGTGGCAATCCTGGAGAAAATTTATCAGGACATTAAAAACAGATTGGTTTTCTTGATCATTCTCTTTGACCATTCCTCATAGCGAGGCATCATCCAATTGGCTAATGGGTCTTTTTGCTTTCCAATTCACTTAGGAAGGCAGCGCTTCACAAGGATGGATGCATTAGCCGAGTAATGGTTGGAATGTGGGGGCAAGTCATGTGATAAATAAATCTGTGATAAATAAATAAAGTTATGTGCAGCATGGCGTTACAGTGGTTAGCACTGATGCCCTCAGCACCAGGGGTCTTGGTTTGCTCCCATTTTGTACCTAACCCTTTCCTCTCTGTCATAAGCTGGACCATGATTTTATCTCCCTCTGCAGGTAACTTTGGATTCTCTCCTGCTGCCAATTTCATCCGATCTCTGCTGGGTGATTGTTTCCTTAAAGAATGTAATCGAGTGATCAAGCCCTTCATACACTGAAATACTGCTCTTTTTCCAATACTTAATTCTTCCCCTCCTAGTATGACATCCTCTGGGTGATTCCTTTCTCTGCCTGTCACTAATTTAAATCCCATGATAGCGTGGCTCTCTGTCGTAATAATATTGCAGGCAAAGCCTGTACGTATGTTCCATTCATCTGGAATAATTTTGGCTGGAGTGTTTTTCAGTGTTCATTCTGCCATTCCTGAACTTTGTGGATGATAAGATATGTGAAATCTTTGTCTAATCCCAAACATCTTACAAACTTCCCTCCACACTCTTCCAGTAAAATGAGTTCCTCGATCTGAATCTAGTTGAAGTGGCATTTCCCACCCAGGTATGATTGCATTAGCTAGAATCAAGGCTACAGTTCTGGCAGTAACATCCTTGCATGGAAATGCTTCTACCTATTTGGTGAATTGATCAAGTTGTTGGTATACTAAGCATTGCAACTTTAATTCTCCCAGTGACTCCAGGTTATTCTATTGTTTGATCAACAGTTGGTAAATTCAAATCAGTTAGTGATATAGTTGCCCTCGTATCAATTAACTTAATACAATTGTGTCCTTCTAGCACTGTCTCTATATACATCTGGAAATCCATATCACCATCAGACTCTAGGGGCGCCAATTAGCGTTTTGTAGTTTACAATTTACAAAGTTTCTCTGCTATGAAACTGACTTCTATAACATAATAAAACCTTTGAAACAGAAATCAAATCTTTCAACTTGATTTCAGGTAGTAACTTATTTTGATTATTCATTCTTCATCTCAAATAACATTGTTATATTAAAGTAGCTTGCTTTAACACATTCTTCCTATGTTAGTGATGTGGGCTTTTAATAGAGTCATAGAGGTTTACAACATGAAAACAGGCCTTTCAGCCCAACTTGTCCATGCCGTCCTTTCTTTAAAACCCCAAAGCTAATCCCAATTGCCCGCATTTGGCCCATATCCCTCTATTCCCATCTTATCCATGTAACTATCTAAATGCTTTTTAAAAGACAAAATTGTACCTGCCTCTACTACTACCTCTGGCAGCTTGTTCCAAACCCTCACCACCCTCTGTGTGAAACAATTGCCCCTCTGGACAAATTTGTATCTCTCCCCTCTCACCTTAAACCTATGCCCTTTTGTTTTAGACTCCCCTACATTTGGGAAAAGCTATTGACTATGTACCTTATCTTTGCCCCTCATTGTTTTATAGATCTCTATAAGTCACCCCTCAGCCTCTTACGCTCCAGGGGAAAAGTCCCTGTCTATCTAGGGTCTCTTTATAACTCAAACCATCAAGTCCCGGTAGCATCCCAGTAAATTTTTTCTGCACTCTTTCTAATTTAATAATATTCTTTTTATAATAGGATGACCAGAACTACACACAGTATTCCATGTGTGGCCTTACCAATGTCTTGTACAACTTCAACAAAACGTCCCAAGTCCCGTATTCAATGTTCTGACCCGATGAAACCAAGCATGCCGAATGTCTTCTTCACCACTCTGTCCACCTGTGACTCTACTTTCAAAGAGCTATGAACATGTACCCCTAGATCCCTTTGCTCTGTAACTCTCCCTAATGCCCTACCATTAACTGAGTAAGTCCTGCCCTGGTTCAATCTACCAAAATGCATCACCTCGCATTTGTTTAAATTAAACTCCATCTGCCATTCGTCAGCCCACTGACCCAGTTGTTCAAGATCCCATTGCAAACGGAGATAACTTTCTTCACTGTCCACTATGTCTATTAATCACCCTGTTTACTTCCTTCAATGTTTATTTATTCTGCTGAATTAATTCTCTTTTGAGCCCATTTTATATCTGTTGCTATTTCCAACTTTCCCATATTTAAAATTTATATCTAAATGTACTCTACGTTTTGGACTACTTATTTTATTCTCATGATAGGTTTGCTGATTTTAAACTTCCACTCCTCACAATCTAATCAAAATACTGTTATGTCATTGCCATTGTTGATTAGCCCTAAGTTAGTCGCCACCGTTTTTAAGAAATATCAAATCATGAAATTTCAAATTTACTGACGACACCATTGTGATCTCAAACAATGACGAGACAGAATACAGGAATGAGATAGAGAATCTGGTGAACTGGTGCGGCAACAATAATCTCTCCCTCAATGTCAACAAAACAAAGGTGATTGTCATCGACTTCAGGAAGCGTAAAGGAGAACATGCCTCTGTCTACATCAACGGGGATGAAGTAGAAATGATCGAGAGCTTCAAGTTTTTAGGTGTCCAGATCACCAACAACCTGTCCTGGTCCCCCCATGTCGACGTTATGGTTAATAAAGCCCACCAACGCCTTGATTTTCTCAGAAGGCTAAGGAGATTTGGCATGTCAGCTACGACTCTCACCAACTTTTACAGATGCACCATAAGAAAGCATTCTTTCTAGTTGTATCACAGCTTGGTATGGCTCCTGCTCTGCCCAAGACTGCAAGAAACTACAAATGTAGTCCAATCCACCATGCAAACCAGCCTCCCACCCATTGACTCTGTCTACACTTCCCACTGCCCTGGCAAAGCACCAGCATAATTAAGCACCCCACACACGCAGACATTCTCTCTTTCACCTTCTTCCATCGGGAAAAAGATACAAAAGTCTGAGGTCATGTACCAACTGACTCAAGAACAATTTCTTCCTTGCTGCCGTCAGACCTTTGAATGAACTTACCTTACATTAAGTTGATCTTTCTCTACATGCTAGCTATGACTGTAACACTACATTCTGCACTCTCTCCTTTCCTTCTCTATGAACAGTAAGCTTTGTCTGTACAGCGCGCAAGAAACAATACTTTTCACTGTATGTTAATACATGTGACAATAATAAATCAAATCAAATCAAACATCCAAAAGGGACAAGCGTAATCCTCACACATCCCAACCCACTTATTTTGTGTAATTTCCATGAAACGTTCCCCTCCCACTATATATTTTTGGAATTAACAATTCCTATTAATTCTGCAAAATTTTTAAAGACACAAAGATTCAATCCTGTATAGGACCAAATGGGTTAACTTTCTGCTTGTATGGTTTATATTTAAGCAGGGAGCTGCATCACAGTAAGGCTCGACTGTTGAAGGTGGGCAGATTTTCCTGCTACTGCACCTTAGCAGGACAGTTGCTTTCCTGTCTTTTCTTCCCCAAGTTTTAAACTCCAGATTGAATCTTCCCAGAAAAGCCAATACCTGATACTTTACTCTTAGACTAGGGTATTCCCTGGTAACTACATCACACAAATGAGGCAGTAAAAACCTGTGGATTTTTATTTTAGTGGCACCAAAGAGAAAAAAAAAACAAGATAAGTTGTCCATATTACATCTATATGTCAGGATATAGCACATCTCGTTTGATAGCATTTCACTTCAGAAGCTATTCCCTGTATGAACTGAAAACCGACAAGACACATAATGGCATCAAGCAATCAAATGACTCCAAGCACAGTGTCCTACACAGTGACTCATGGAAGGACAGCTGGGATACTTGTCTCTGGCTCATTGTTTAATGGTGAACATAGGACTCAGGAATAGGAGTAGGTCACTTGTTCCTTTGAGCCTGCTTATTAGATAGACTTGATGGAGTGGATACCTTGAAGATGTTTCCTTTTGTGAGGAACCCTAAAACGAGGGGGCGCAGTTTAAGAATAAAAGGTCATTCTTTCAAAACGAGAGATGAGGAAAATTCTTTCCTCAAGTGGGTTATTTATCAATGGAATTCCCCAGAAGAAATGGAGGCTGGCACATTGACTTTCCTTAAGACTGAATTAGATAAATCTTTGAGATTCAATGGTTACTGGGGTAACTGCAGGATGAGGGGAGGAAGACAGGCAAGTGGAGTTGAGACCACAACCCAGGTCAGCCATGATCTTATAGTAGCAGGCTCAAAGGAACAAGCGACCTACTCCTATTCCTGAGTCCTACCTTCACCATTAAACAATGAGCCAGAGGCAAGTATCCCAGCTGTCCTTCCATGAGTCACTGTGTAGGACACTGTGCTTGGAGTCATTTGATTTCTTGACGCCATTATGTGTCTTGTCGGTTTTCAGTTCATACAGGGAATAGCTTCTGAAGTGAAATGCTATCAAACGAGATGTGCTATGTCCTTACATATAGATGTAATATGGACAACTTATCTTGTTTTTACTGCCTCATTTGTGTGATGTAGTTACCAGGGAATACCCCAGTCTAAGCGTAAAGTATCAGGTATTGGCTTTTCTGGGAAGATTCAATCTGGAGTTTAAAACTTGGGGAAGAAAAGACAGGAAAGCAACTGTCCTGCTAAGGTGCAATAGCAGGAAAATCTGCCCACCTTCAACAGCCGAGCCTTACTGTGATGCAGCTTGCTAACTTCCTGCTTAAATATAAACCATACAAGCACGGCATGGTGTCATGCGCAGTGAATGGGATAAATCACCTGTCGTTCTGGGTTTCATTTGGTATCATTGATTGAATCAAATAGTAACATTTGCTCCACACAGATGCCAGGCAACGATCATCACCAATAACAGTCACTCTATCCGCCGCCCTTTGCCATTCAATGGTGTGACCAGAAACTCAACTGGACCCACCACATAAACACAGTGGCTATAAGAGCAGGTCAGAGGCTATGGTGAGTAACTCATTTCTTGACTCCCTAAAGCCTGTCCACCATCTACAAGGCACAAGTCAGGAATGTGATGGAATACTCTCCACTTGCCTGGATGGGTGCAGCTCCAATACCACTCAAGAAACTTGACACCATCCAGGACAAAGCAACCCACTTAATTGGCACCACATCGACAAACATTCAATTCTTCCACCACCAATGCTCAGTAGCAGCAGTGTTTACTATCTACAAGATGCTCTACAGCAATTCACCAATGATCCTTAGACAGCACCTTCCAAACCCATGACCACTTCCATCTAGACGGACAAGGGTAGCAGATAAATGGGAACACCACCACCTGCAAGTTCCCCCCAAGCCACTTACCATCCTGACTTGGAAATATATCGCCGTTCCTTTGCAGTCGGTGGGTCAAAATCCTGGAATTCCCTCCCTAACAGCATTGTGGGTCAACTCACAGAACATGGACTGCAACGACTCAAGAAGGCAGCTCACCACCACCTTCTCAAGGGCAACTAGAGATGGACAATAAACGCTGGCCAGCCAGCGATGCCCATGTCCCACAAATGAATTTTTAAAAATCAAATATTTTACACTCATATGAACTGGCATCCAGGACCTCAGCTTACTGCCCACCCGAGAGCTTGCATTCTGATATGCAGCACGAATGATCAGTTTAGATTACATACTCATAACCTGCAGCGAGTTCTACAACCCAAAATCTTGAGTACTGTTTTTTTCTCTCAGCTATAGACCTAGCTCCTCCCATTAACCATATCATCACATGAACCTGCGTACCTAAATCCACCTTCCATTCCTTTAATCAAAATCTCAGGGGAAACTCCATCTATAAACAAAAAACCCATTAGCTCTATCCTAAGTAAACACTACGTAGCTAAAATGAGTAATTATCTACTCTCCCAACATTGGAGCTAAATGTTTTCCGGACACACCGACTGCTTACAGAAAAAAGCTGAATTTTAAACATTCCCTCAAACAGGTATGTATGTAATATTTTCATAGTACACTATTATCACGAAAGGGAACAATTTATACCGCATGAGAAAAAAACTGATGACTGGTTGACAAGTCTGCTGTGATTGACTGTTGAACTGTTGCCACGGCTCCTTGGTGCATTCACCATGGCAAAGTCTCACCCAATCAAATCCTTCATGCCAGTCTTGAGGAATTAAATTTGTTATTCCTCTTGAAATTTATCTTTCTTGAGTCTGTCCTGATATAAGAGGAAAAAGTTGTCTCTTTTTTCAGCAATACTCAGGTTCTACCAGAAGTCTATCTGTAAATCCAGAGGCTCAGATTTAGAAGTTAACAACATACCCAAGCTGATACTGAGGGCACGGATTAGGAAAAATTAGTGTCAATCGGGACCCTTTGCATAAAGAAAATAGGTATTTGGCAATTGTTTTCAATGCTAATAAGTGATGTTTGCTGTTTATTATTGTAAAGTGTCTAATAGTACTCAAAAAGAAAATCGTGCCAACAGTGTAAGATCTCACTGAAATATGAACATCGTACAGGCGGACACATTTTGCTCCCTAGTAAATATGTTAACAGCAGATGGAAAGTACAGCTCAGAAATAAGATGAAGGATTGGTATAGGCAAAAGTGCATTTCAAAAAATGAGAAGGATTATCAACTCAAAATTAGCCAGGAGAATCCTGGAATGCTACATCACTCCAATTCTGAGCGTTGGACAATCAGTGAAGCAATGCAGAGAATTGAAGTTACGGAGTTGTGGTTTTTGAGGTGAGTAACGTAGATATCGTGGACAAGTCACTCAACCAGTGAAGAGACGTGGGTAAAATCTGAGACCAAAGAAATTCTGCTGACCAAGATCGGCAAGAGACAGCAGATTTCGAAAGTCTGATGATAATGGGAAATATCAATGGTAAAAGAAGTCAGGGTGGAATGAGCATCTTTCTAAAGAGCTTTGCAAACTGGATACATCTACACCAGTGAAGGTAATCATGCCTCTCAAGCAAGACAAACATGGAGGTCAATGGTTCCCAATACCCCTTTAGGACATGGTACATGAAGAGGCTTGAAGGATCGTGAATAGATCCTCCACTATTTTTATCCTCCCATCAGCAACTGAGTACAAACGGCACAGTGGTTAACACTGCTGCCTCACAGCACCAGGGACCCAGGCCCAATCCTGGCCTTGATTGATTGCCTATGCAGTTTGTGGTAAAGACAATTGTTGCTGAGGTCTCCCTGCGTTTCCACTGGGTGCTCTGGTTTCCTCCCATAGTTTGAAGAGGTGGATTGGTGATGCTAAATTGCCTCTTAGAGTCCAGTGCTATAAGGGAGTGAGTTCCAGGATTTTTGACCCAGTGATGACAAAGGAACAGTACTGTGTTTTCAAGTCAGGACAGTGGGTGGTTTGGAGGGGAATCTCCAAGTGATGGTGTTCCCAGGTATCTGCTGCTCTTATCTTTCAAGATGGTAGCAGTTATGTGTTTGGAAGGTGCTACTTAAGGACCCTTGGTGAGTTTACATAGAACATAGAATCCCTACAGTCCAGAAGACCATTTGGCCAATCGAGTCTGCACTGACCACAACCCCACCCAGGCTCCATTCCTGTGACCCCACACATTTACTCTGCTAATCCCCCCAACATTATGGTCAATTTAACAAAGCTAATCAACCTAACCCAATTACTTTTGGACTATGGAAGGAAACCCACACAGACACAGGGAGAATGTGCAAACTCCACACTGACCCGAGGCCGGAATTGAACCTGGGACCCTGGTGCTGTGAGACAACAGTGCTAACCCTCTGCGCCACCTAATGAACAAAAGGAATACATAACTAATGTCTTATCTACTTCTCCCTTTCCCGGTTCGCGACTCCAGTTCCACACCCACCCACTATCATCATTATCCCCAAGTATCTTAAAGTAATACAAAAAAATTAAGAAACTTGGTCTTCATGCCAAAAACTGGTTTTGTGTCTGTTAAGCCAGGTCAAAACATCAATTAAAGTGAATCTTTTAGATGGTACACACACCATCACTGTGCTTTGGTGGTGGAGGGAGTGAATTTTTCTGGAAGAGGTGCCAGTCAAATAAGCTGCTTTGTCATGGATGGTATCAAGCCTCATGTTTTTGCAGTTGCACTTATGCAAGTGGATGGTATTCCATCATGCTCCTGTCTCGTAGATGGCGGACAGACTTTGGAGAAGCAGGCACTGTTACTTGCCCAAGGTTCCTCTGTCCTGTTCTTGTAGCTGCATTATTTACATTGGTGATCCAGTTCAGTTTCTATCATAACCTCTAGAATTTTGTTAGCGGAGGAATTCAGCAACGATAATGCCATTCCAGCTCTGTATTCTGTTTGATTGTTCTTTGCCATAACTGCTCTAAACCCAATATAGTGGATCACTGTTGCCCAAACGCTCCCCCACTGAAACACGGTCTACTGCATTCATCCAAACTAGGTCCAACATTGCTTCTTTCTTCACTGGGCTGGAAGCATTCTGATCAAGTTCTCCTGTATATATTTCAAAGATTTCTCTCCCTGCTTGCTCTTTATAGTATTTTCTCCACTCTACAAGTGCCTCCCTTTTTTCAGTATTTTGTTTTTTCTACATCTTACTAAAATTTGCTTACAGATTTGCTCCTTCTTCCCCTTTCTAAGTGGTAAATAAGTACACGTCCAGCAGCGTAACTTCTAATAAAAGAAAGCTCTGCTCCTGTTATCAATTGCCATTCATTCATTCCAAATGAACAGCATCTAGTTGGATTTCCAGCAACTTAAAAGATCAAAATAATCCATTTAAATTCTATTGCAATTTGTTTATTGCTGTGAGCAGTTTTTACAGCCCATACAAATACAATCCTATTAAAAGATGAAGTTACCAGTTTGAAGTGTATTTTTGAAGGCATGATGAACAGTTGTATGAATAAGATCAGAACCGATGACATTTTTCTGAGATGGTAAAAATTATGCAAACTCTGAACAATACTAGAAGAGCATTTTTGGAAAAGAGAATCTCATCTTTTTTTATAAGATCAAATTATGATATTTTCATTTCTTCCTCTATTGGCTGTGTCTCAACTTTGACTTTCTTTGCTGGTATATAGGAGCCCATTCCGGCTGCTCGCTCCGCTTCTTCCTGTGTGTATGGTTCCTCACTCAGCTGTTTTAGCCTAAAAAGTACAAAATCACAAACGCCACGGTGAGAATTCAATGGTTGATTTGAGAAGTGAGCAAAGATCGTGGGATGGCAACCTCCTCCTGTTTGATTAACGGGCTGCATTTCTTCCAGTTCAGGTATTATGTTCAACATCTTAAACAGATGCAGGCTTGTGGAGGAGAGCAGTGAGTTTAGCCAGTGAGTAACAGCTACAGACCAGTCTGTGCTCAGGCACTACAACAGGTCTCAGAAGAACCTAGATTTGAGAATGGAAAATTGGCCCAGCTTTCCATGATTGATCACTAACTGGCAATTGCTGTTAGATGGTGTACATCAGAGTCTGATTTTATTATTTCCTGATTTGTAGCCTTAAGAGTTCAAAAGCATGTCAGCATTCATTGTCAAGGATCCTCTGAATACATATTGAAGGGGACTGTATAATTGAGTTATGTTTCTCTCCCCCACATCCTATCACACTTCAGTGGTGAAGACGGGGGAACGAGAGAATAAGAAACAAGTGAACCAGCATTCTGATTCATGCTAACCAGCCACTGACACTTGATGAAAAGTGCACTTGCATAGTCAATGGGTCAGGAGGTCTTATGGTGTGCTAAGTAGTGTCCGTGCCTCTGAGTCAGCAGCTCTGGGTTTGCATCTCATCTTAGCTCTTGATGGCCAAGGAAGGTGCCTTCATAATACAACCAAACTACCTGTAAATCTTTCCATCACACACCAACTGTGGACAAGAGTGGGACACAGCCCTGATGCTCTTTTGCATGCCACAGCCTGGTGATGGAAAAGACATTGTCTCTACTATCGCTACCTAGAGCTCTAAAACAACATGCGTATAGCACCTTGAATTCTCAGTGATCTGTAACACAATACTTGGGGGTTTGAGGAATGGGAGAAATCTTTAGTAACATTATAGAAACTTTCGGCCAGTCTGTAATTCTCCTCAATTTACATAACCCACCAAGGCTTACAAACATAACTCAATTATACAGTGTTATGGATCAACAATGATCACCTGTGACCCTCTGGTACTTTATCCATCAGCACTAGTCACTGACTGTAATCAAAATGAAATTCAGTATCCTCAATCATGCTGATTTAACACAGTTTATGGCTTCATTTCAATAGGAGTCTAAAACTAGATGGCATAGGTTCAAAGTGAGAGGGCAGAGATACAAAAGTGTTCAGAGGGGCAATTTTTTCACACAGGGTGGTAAGTGTCTGGAATAAGCTGCCAGAGGTAGTAGTGGAGGCGGGTACAATTTTATCTTTTAAAAAGTGTTTAGATAGTTACATGGATAAGATGGATACAGGGGGATATGTGCCAAATGCTGGCAATTGGGATTAGTTTAGGGATTTAAAAAGAGCAGCATGGGCAAGTTGGGCTGAAGGGTTTGTTTCCATGCTGTAAACCTCTGATTGTGGGTCTTCTCTTTGGCACATGCTAAATAATACACATTCTGTAGAATGCCCAAAGATGTATAGAAAATTTTTTCATTCACTGTTTTTGTCTTTATAACGATGCAGCATTAATTAATTCTGGAGCGCATTTTAGAATAATTGACATTACCTTCGTTTGTGAACTTTTGTTTTAAAATGCTCTTTAAGGCTTCTCTGATCAATGAAGTACCGCCTGCAAATGAAGCAAAAGAAATAAAGTGACTAAAAAGAAAACGGAAGGACTGCAAATTCTGTGTAGTCACCTGTCAAACAATATTCATTCTTAAATTTATTCAGGGGATGTGAGCGTTTCTGGAAAGGCTGACTGCCCATCCATAATTGCCCTTTGACTTTTTGAACTGAACCGAGAGGCTCGCCAGTCCATTTCAGAGGGCAGTGAAAAATCAACTACATGGATGTGACTTTGCGATTCAAGGCAGTGGCTCACCACCACATTCTCCAGGACAATAAGGAATGGGTTACAATTGCTGGCCTTGCCAGCAACACACACATCCCATGAAAGAATTAAAAAGACTGAACTCTGAAAATATTTGTAAATGACTCTTTATAACTATATTTGGTCTGTAACAGATGTACAATTGTAGGTGGAACACCCTTGGTTCATCAGTATACACCCTCCACCCCACCCTACCCACCATCAGCTGGAATTCTTGTCCTTGTACAGTCCCTCTTTTTTGCAAACTGAGCTCAATTGTGTTCCCAGAAATTCCAAACTAAGGGACGTGGAGAAAGGGCAGTCAAGGCTCCTGAGCGCAATGCCAACATTCAATTTCAACAGGCCATAAGACCATTAAAAACACAAGAGCAGAATTAAGCTACTCAGGCCATCGAGTCTGCTCTGCCATTCAATCATGGCTGATATTTTTCTCATTCCCATTCTCCTGCCTTACTGAACAGCCCCTGATCCCCTTATTAATCAAGAACCTATCTCTGGACACTCAACGACCTGGCCTCTGCAGCCTTCTGTAGCAAAGAGTTCCACAGATTCACCACTCTCTGGCTGAAGAAATTCCTCCTCATCTGTTTTAAAGGATCGTCTCTTTAGTCTGAGGTTGTGCCCTCTGGTTCTAGTTTTTCCTGCTGATGGAAACATCCTTTCCATGTCCATTCTATCCAACCCCCGCAGTATCCTGTAAATTTCAATAAGATACCCCCTTCATCCTTCTAAACATCCAATGAGTACAGACCCAAAGTCCTCAGCCATTCCTCATATGACAAGCTTTTCATTTCAGGGATCATTCTTGTGAACCTCCTCTGGACCCTTTCCAAGGCCTTTCTTAGATATGGGGCCCACAACACTCCAAACGGGGTCTGACTAGAGCCTTATACAGCCTCAGAAGTACATCCCTTCTCTTGTATTCTAGCCCTCTTGACATGAATGCTAACATTGCATTTTGCCTTCCTAGCTGCCAAATGAACCAAAGGTGATAAACACTCCTTCCGAGGAATACAAATCGATCCAAGATGTAAGTTGTTCACTTACGCACAGTGTAAGCAATAGAACTGCGCATTTCCAATGGCATCATAATCAACTTCCTGGTGTAACAATTTGTCTGCATTTTCAGGTTTCATATCTTCATAAATCTGGTCTAAATCTTTTGTTCGTCTTTTTGTTTTCCATTGCTTTGATATGTTTTTCTTTTTGTCGCTGTTGTGATTGCGTATCCTCTTCGACCGAGTCATTTCTGCCAATGATCTTGGAACAAAAACCAATAGAAATAAATAAAGTTATTTACACACTTTAAAGACATTTTGGATTTGGTTTCTGCCAATAAATGTCACAAATAAAACACTCCACATCCTTACAATGGCAAAAAATGCTGGGAAAACTCAGCGGGTCTGGCGGCATCTGTGAAGGGAGAAACAGACCTAGCGCTCTGAGTCCAATGTGACTCTTCGGGTTCTGAGGAAGAGCTTTATTAAATGTGAAACATTAACTTTGTTTCTCTTTTCACATATGGCACCCACTGAATTTTTCCATCAGTTTCTGTTTTGATTTCAGATCTCTAGCACCTTCAGTATTTTGAGTCTGTACAATCACTGTTTTAAAAAAGCAAAATTCCTACACCTTTTCTGCAGGAGCATAAATTTCCGTTATTGACTCAGACCAGAATTCTGATGTTGAGTTATTTAACAACTGACCTGTCTTTGTGGCCTGAGTTAATAAGTTCAAGATTAGCAATAAAAGTTAAATTGTTACCTTCTTCAGCCTTCAATATTTAAATGCTAAATTAATTGTGTTTTAAGAGTTTTAAATTCAGGAGTTTACATATGGAAGCAGATGGTGGCACAGGGCTAATCCACAGACCTAGGCCAGTGATCTGGGGAATGAAATAAATCCCACCACGGTAGCTAGTGGAGTTAAAATTCATTTAATAAAATCTGAAATAGATTCACTTATTATTCATTATTATTGTCACAGGTAGGCTTACATTAACTCTGCAATGAAGTTACTGTGTAGATCCCCTAGTGGCCACACTCTGGTACCTGTTTGGTTAAACTGATGGAGAATTCTGCATAGCCAATGCACCTAACCAGCACATCTTTTGGACTGTGGGAGGAAACTAGAGCACCTGGAGGAAACCTACACAGACAGGGGGAGAACGTGCATATTCTGCATAGACAGTGACCCAAGGCCGGAATTGAACCCAGGTCCCCAGCGCTGAGAGGCAGCGGTGCTAACCACTGTGTCACCCATAAGCGACGGTGATCATGAAACTACATCGATCAACCTGAAAACCCATCTGGTTCACTCACGTACTTTAGGAACAAAATCTGCCACCCCTGACCTACATATGATTCCAGAGCCAGAGCAATATGACTGAGTTAAAGAAGCCACTGAGTTCAAGGGCAATTAGGGATAGGCACCAAATGCTGGCCTTGCCAACGACACCCACATTTCATGAAAGAGTAAAGACTAAAAAAAGTGTTTTAATGAGGATTTAACGTAAACATCAGTGGAAAACCGATCAACAATCCAATAGGAGGGGCAGCCCTAAGGTTAGCACTGCTGCCTCACAGGGAGCCAGGTTCAATTCCCAGGTTGGGTAACTATGTGGATTGCCTCCAGATGCTCCGGTTTCCTCCCAAAGTCCAAAGACGTGCGGGTTAGACGGATTGGCCGTGCTAAATTGCTCCTCAATGTCAGGGGGACTAGCTAGGGTAAACCCACAGGGTTATGGGGATAGGGTCTGAGTGGGATTGTGGTCACTACAGACTCGATGTAAGGATTCTATGATGAAGCCAAATTTCGGCCGCCGGTAACTTTGAAATGCGAATCCCTCTGTTCTTACACTCCACTGGAAGTTCCCCTCCGCTCCTCTGAGCCTCTCCCTCACAGACTCTCCCCCGGGCTCCCCAAATCTTCCTGAAGTGAGGGTCGCAGGCCCCATGCCGCCGGATTGCCGGGGAGGGTGGGCCTTGCTCGCTGGGCCTTGGGCAGAGTAAAAGCGGCCGGGGGGACAGGGGACGTGGGCACATTGCTGCCAGTGTCTGGCACAGAGACTTCATGAAGAGCGGCGGCGGTGAAGCACCCAGACCCCGCACAGCCAGGCCTCTGCATCCCGGGGGGAGGGAGGCGCTGAGCAATGTGCCGCTTCCCAGAGTCGAACAGCCGGGGTAAGAGGCGCGCCTCATTCCCATTCCCGGTCCCGATCCTCACCCGGGGCTTCGCCGCCTCCCGCCGGAAACAAAAGAACTGCTTCCGGGTTCAGCTCCTAGCCCCCCCCCCAGCCGGGGTCACAAGGGTCACAGAGAGTCACGTGCCCCTCCCTACCTGTTTGGCTGCAGTGATTTGACTGGAATCCCCAAAGAGCTGCAGAGGGATCCCCCACAGGGAGAACAGGACAAAGAGGGAATGTTCTCCTCTAAAATCTCCTGTTTATTACTGTTCCCCACACACCTGGTAAACATTTGATTTGATTTATTGTTGTCACACGCACGTTGGGCCTACCGTGAAAAGGCTAGGGATACATACTGCGGCGAGTAACTCCTCAAAGCCTACCCACCGTCCGTAAGGAACAAGTCAGGTTTCTTGCACTCTGCCCAAGGTCGCAAGAAATTACAAATCTGGTGAACTGATATGACGACAATAATCTCTCCCGCAATGTCAGCAAAACGAAGGAGATTGTCATCGACTTCAGGAAGCGTAAAGGAGAGCATGCCCCTGTCTATATCAACGGGGATGAAGTAGAAATGGTCAAGAGCATCAAGGTTCTAGGTGTTCAGATCACCAACAACCTGTCTTGGTTGTCCATGCTGACACTATAGTTAAGAAAGCCCACCAACGCCTCAAATTTCTCAAAAGTTCTAAAAAAATTTGTCATATCAGCTATGATTCTCGCCAACTTTTCCAGATGCACCATAGAAAGCATTCTTTCAGGTCGTATCATAGCTTGGCATGGCTCCTGCTCTGTCCAAGACCACAAGAAACTACAAAAGTCGTGAACGTAGCCTAATCCATTTTGCAAACCAGCCTCTCATCCATTGACTCTGTCTGAGCTTCCCACTGCCTCGGCAAATCAGCTCGCATAATTAAAGACCCCACACATCCCGGACATACTGTCTTCCACTTTCTTCTGTCAGCAAAAAGATACTAAAATCTGAAGTCACATACCAACCAACTCAAGAATGGCTTCTTCCATGCTGCCATCAAACTTTTCAAAGGATTTACCTTATATTAAGTTGATTTTTCTCTACACCCTAGCTATGACTGTAACAGTACATTTTGTGCTCTCTTCTCTATGAACTGTATGCTTTGTATAGCGCCCAAGAAACAATACTTTTCACTGTATACTAATACATGTGACAATAATAAATCAAATCAAAGGAATACGCCACACTTGCCTGGATGGGTGCAGCTTCAACAACATTCAAGAAGCTTGACACCATCTAGGACAAAGCAGCCTGCTTGTTGGCACCACATCTACAAATATCCACTCTTTCTACTACAGACGCTCAGTAGCAGCAGTGTGTACTACGTACAAGATGCACTGCAGCAATTCATCAAAGATTCTTAGACAGCACCTTCCAAACCCACGACCGCTTCCATCTGGAAGGACAAGGGCAGCAGATAAATGGGAACACCACCACCTGCAAGTTCCTCTCCAAGCCACTCACTGTCCTGACTTGGAAATATATCTCCTTTCCTTTGCAGTTGCTGGGTCAAAATCCTGGAATTCATTCCCTAAAGTCATTGGGTTGAGCCCGCAGCACGTGGACTGCATGGATTCAAGAAGGCAGTTCACAGCCACGTTCTCAAGGGCAACTAGGGCTGGGCAATAAATGCTGGCCAGCTAGTGACGCCCTGTCCCACAACTGAATAAAAAAAGTATTTTTGTTTTGCAGGCTATTATAGACAAATGATGGCCCAGTGGTATTATTGCTAGACTATTAATGCAGAAACTCAGCTAATGTCCTAGGGATTCAGGATCAAATACCACCATGACAGATGGTGGAATTTGGAGAATTCAATAAAAAAAATCTGGAAATAAATATCACTGATGTCCATGAAACTATTGTGGATTGTCCAGAAAAACTCATCTGGCTCACTAAAGTCCTTTGGAGAAGGAAATCTGCCGTGCTTACCTGGTTAGGCCTACATGTTTGCAAATAAAGTTTTTTTTTAAGAATAGTTTTAAAAATACCTTTTTTTTGACATGTGTCAGCCATGGTTCAGTTAGTGACATGCACGCCTGTGGCAGAAAGTTGAGGTTCAGTTCCCACTGCAGGACTTGGACACAAGGCTGACCTCCTGTACAGTGCCGAGGGAACGCTGCACTATTACGTCTGCCATTTTTTGGATAAGATGCTAAACCCAGAAGAACGCTCTCAAGTTCCCGGAGCACAATGTCTAAGAACAGTCGTAGAATTCATGGCATACATTCATCCCTCAATCAACATGACACACCAACGTGGATTATCAGTTCAGTTGGCTGGATGGCTGAGTTCACGATACAAAGCCATGCCAATAGCGCAGGTTCAATTCCCATGGTTATCCATGAAGGTGTGCCTTCTCAATCTTGCCCCTTGCCTGAAGTGTGGTGATCCTCAGGTTAAATCAGCACCAGTCAACTCTCCTCCATGGCTGGCTACTATTGGATTGTGACTTTGTTTTATAGAATATTTTATGGTGCAATTTTTGAACTACAGTATTAAGTTTTTAATCTTTATTTATAAGGGTACATCTATAGATTCAGTGACCTTTGTACCTCCATGATTTCTTTCTTCCAAAAAGCTCTTCTTCATGAACTGGATTTACAGTTTGCCTTTGTGTTTGGCTGTTGTAGGTACTGTATGTGAGCACAAAATGTTGCCTCTGTTTAAGAACGTATTTGTCAATCCTTGTCCTGATGGTTGTAACAAAACAATTTGTTCAGGATCAGTTCCAGTCTCAGATTCGATTGTGTTCTACTGTCTCAGGCGGCTCATTACACTCCCTGGTGACAATTTCTGAAATGGCAAATGCTTTAATGTTGCTGGTGGAGCTTGTCATATTATAGAAATGATTAAAAATCAAAGATTTTTCTCACTTTAAACGAAGATATTCCACTGACAGCCTTAAAGTCTTGACACAATTTCCAGGGACATTTCAAGGAGTGTGGTAGAAGTGAAATAATATAAATGTATATAACGTAGATGAACTGATATAATTCTAGTACAATTAATATTCAGCGTGATGAATTGACAACTCTTTTCTGTCATATGAACGTAAGAATTAGGAGTTGTGGTACGGTGGCACAGTGGTTAGCACTGCTACCTCACAGTGCCAGGGACCCGTGTTCCATTCCCAGTTTGGGTCACTGTCTGTGTGGCATCTGCATATTCTCCCTGTATCTGCATGTGTTTCCTCTGGGTGCCCCAGTTTCCTCCCACAGTCGGAAAGACGTGCTCGTTAAGTGGATTGGCCATGTTAAATTCTCCCTCAGCGTCACTGAACAAGCACCTGAGTGTGACAACAAGGGGATTCTCACAGTAGCTTTATTGCGCTGTTAATGTAAGCCTAATTGTGACTAATAAATTTAATTTTAACTTTGATCTGATTGTAACTTCAACTCCACATTCCCGCCTCCCCCTTTCACCCCCTTGCTTATCAAGAATCTTTTCACTTCCACCTTAAAAATATGCAAACACTTTCTCACTGCCTTTTGAACAAGACAGTTCCAAAGACTCATGATTCTCTGAGTGAAAATAATTCTCCTCATCTCTATCTTAAATGGACAACCCTTACTTTATGACCGCTAGTTCTAGACTCTCCCACAAGAGGAAACATCCTCTCCACATTCACCCCATCAACACCCCTCAGGATCTTAAAGGTTTAGAATCACGTCACCTTTTACTCTTCTGAACTCCAGTGGATACAAGTCTAACCTGTCCAACCTTTCCTCATGAGGCAGCCCAGGTATTAATTTGGTAAACCTTCACTGAACTGCTTCCAACACATTCAGATCTTTTCTTGAATAAGGAGACCAATACTATACACAGTATTCCAGATGTGGTCTCACCAATGCCCCTGTATAACTGAAGCACGGCCTGCATACTTTTATATTCAATTCCCCTTACAATAAATGATAACATTCTATTAGTTTTCCTAATTATTTGGGGGGGAACGGTGGCACAGTGGTTAGCACTGCTGCCTCACAGCAGCAGGGACCCAGGTTCAATTCCCAACTTGGGTCACTGTCTGTGCGGAGTCTGCATGTTCTCCCTTTGTCTATGTGGGTTTCCTCCGGGTGCTCCAGTTTCCACCACAGTCCAAAAGGCATGCTGGTCAGGCACATTGGCCATGCTAAATTCTCCCTCAGTGTATCCAAACAGGCACCAGAATGTGCTGAGTACAGGATTTTCACTGTAATTTCATTGCAGTGTTAATGCAAGCCTATTTGTGACTAATAAAATAACTTACTTTTGTAATTTATGCACTAAGACACCCAGATCCCTCTGCATCTGGGAACTTTGTAATCTCTCACCATTTAGATAATAAGATTATTTTTTATTTGTCCTGCTAAAATGGACAATTCCACATTTTACTTCACTCAGTGGGAGTACTTCTGCCCCTCAACATTGTACCAAAGTCTTCAGCAAATAATGTAAGCTGGTACCTCAATGCAATACTGAGGAAATGCTGTATTTCAGGGGACCCATTAAGCTGAAATTCTGTATTCCTTTCTGGTGTTTGTGAAAGATACCATTCCACCATTTGTGTAAATAGTACTTAGTGTATCAATTCTGTGCTTCCACATTATGCTGATAATAACATTTCAGAGATACTTGATTGGTTGTAGAGTCCTTCAGAACATCCTGAGGTTAAAGCAGGTATTAAACGAATTCAAGTTCTTTCTTTTTAAAATCTCTGTTATTTTCTTCCTAAAACTCCAAGTATTCTAGGATGCATATCATCATAATTCAGAACCTTTTTCACAATAGTTCCCTCCATCCTTCCCAGGATTGTTTTTTAAATTCTGACACTACAACCTCTCATCATCTTTCAGCCTTGGGTCACTATCCATGTGGAGTTTGCACGTTCTCCCTGCGCCTGCGTGGGTTTCCACAAGTCCAAAGATCTGCAGGTTGGGTGAATTGTCCATGTTAAATTGCCCCTTAGTGTCCCAAGATGTGTAGGTTAGATGGTAAATGTGTGGAGTTACAAGGATAGGGCAGGGGAGAGGGCCAGGGTAAGATACTCTGTTAGAGAGTCGGTGCAGACTCGATGGACTGAATGGCCTCTTTTTGCACTGTAGGAATTCTATGATATGATTCACTCCCATTATCCCACTAATCTGTGTTCAGAGGTTGCGGCACTGGAGTCACATGGAGGAGAATTGAACTGGGAACACAGTTGAAGTGAAGGGAAACTGACTGGGAACACGGCCAGCAGCCACATGGTAGCTGTGTTAGAAAGACACACCAAGACAATCAATCAAATTATCAGGGAAAAAATTAGAGGATGATGACCAACAACAGAACTTTATGTAGTGCATATAGACAGTGGATGATAGAACAGCTAAGGGAAAACCTAGAGCAGGTACGCAGTGGACCGCTTCCGTCTTGGATTAGTGATGAACAGATGGAATACTTATTTATGGGTAAGAAACACCCCTGTTATCTGGCTGCCAGACGCGACAGTTGACTAAAGTCTAGTTCATTGATGACTACCCTGGGAATGATCTTAGGGCTCCTATAGTCTCTGCCATTTGACCGTGGATGATGTGCTCCTCATCCTCATTTTCCTGCCTTCCTCCCATAACTTTTATACCCATTACCAATTAAAAATCTGTCTAACTCCTCCTTAATTTTACTCACTATCCCAGCAACCACCACACTTTGGGGTAGCGAATTCCCCAGATTCACAACCCTTTGGGGGAAGCAGTTTCTCCTCAACTCTGTTTTAAATTTGCTACCCCTTATCCTAAGACAATGACCTCTCATTCTAGAATGTCCCACCAGTGGAAGCATCCGCTCCGCGTCTATTTTATCCATACCTTTCATCAACTTGAATACCTCAATTTGATCTCCCCTCATTCTTCTAAATTCCAGAGGGTATTGGCCTAAACTGTTCAATCTCCCTTCATAAGACAAGCCCCTCATCTCTGGAATGAATCGAGTGAACCTCCACTGAGCTGCCTCCAATGTCACTACATCTTTCCTCAAATACGGGGATTAATCCTGGCATCCATGAGACTGCCAAAATTTGCATGAGAATGATCAAGCCATTACCATTCATTAGCTCTGTCCCAAGATACAGAATGATAATATTCACTGCTTGGTCCTTTGCAAAATATTTAAAAATAAAATGGTAAAGTACTACATAGTGTGGAGGTGAATCACAAGGCTGGGAAGGTCTTTGATTTAATTTGATTTATTATTGTCACACGTATCAACATACAGTGAAAAGTATTGTTTCTTGCGCACTATACAGACAAAGCATACCATTCATAGAGAAGGAAAGGAGAGAGTGCAGAATGTTGTGTTACAGTCATAGCTAGGATGTAGAGAAAGATCAGCTTAATGCAAGGTGAGTCAATTCAAAAGTCTGGTGGCAGCAGGGAAGAAGCTATTCTTGAGTCAGTTGGTATGTGACCTCAGAGTTTTATATCTTTTTTCCAATGGAAGAAGGTAAAAGAGAATGTCCAGGGTGCTTGGGGTCCTTAATAACACTAGCTGCTTTGCCAAGACCGTGGAAAGTGTAGAGACAGGGTCAATGAATGGGAGGCTGGTTTGCGTGATGGATTGGGCTACATTCATGACATTTTGCAGTTCCTTGCGGTCTTGGGCAAAGCAGGAGCCACACCAAGCTATGATACAACCAGAAAGAATGCTTTCTATGGTGCATCTATAAAAGTTGGTGAGAGTTGTAGCTGACATGCCAAATTTCCTTAGTCTTCCGAGAAATTAGAGGCATTTGTGGGCTTTCTTAACTATAGTGCGGACATTGGGGGGGGAGAAGCCAGGACAAATTGTTGGTAATCTAGACACCTAAAAACTTGAAGCTCTTGGTCCTTTCTATTTTGTCCCCGTTGATGTAGACAGGGGCATGTTCTCCTCTACGCTTCCTGAAGTCAATGACAATCTCCTTCATTTTGTTGACATTGAGGGAGAGATTATTGTTGCCTCATCAGTTCACCAGATTCTCTATCTCATTTCTGTACTCTGTCTCATCATTGTCAGCAAAGGAATCACAAAAGGAAGAGGGAAGTGGTGAATTTTGGAATTGAAAACATATTTAATGTAGTTGAATTGATATATCAGTAGTGGGATTAATATTCAACGTAATCAATTATAGTGGCAATTCCACAGTGGCATGTTATGAGAGCTTCAGGGAAAAAGAGAATTCTCCAGTGATTAAATTAAGCCAGGAAACATTTAATGTCACATAATAATCCACCAGTTAAAGTATGCCACAGGGCATAAAATTATTCATTTCTCAATTCAAGCTGCAAATTAGATTCTGTACTGGAGGTAAAATAATCACTCTTTTTACACAACAAATGTGACCTGAAGCTCGTGCTCATGATGGAGTTTCAGCCATTACTGAAATCTCCTGAGGCTGGGTGAAGGCCAGATAGATTCTACTGAAGAAACTCTAATGGATAAAACACCACAGAGCAGAAATAAAATAATCCGGGCATCTGTCCAAATGCCAGATTGGTGAGATATCCTCTGATCGTGTAGCTGGTAAAACATGACTGATTTGCTACTAAGTGATTCAGTTAACAATAGTTCCCAAGATTAATTTCTCGACTGCACTGGTTGGTTACTCGAAGAGAGTAATTGTGTCTTACATATTGAACATATTCCCAATGGATAGGAAAATAGTGGGGGAATCAGCCAGCATTACTGGTTATCCAATGATTGGTTTTGGAAAGTTCAGGGGACAGAATTGAGCTCAGAAATGATTGTCTCAATGGCAGATTTGGTGCTGACATTGGCGAGGACAGTGCATTCAGGAAAAGGGCTGCATAAAACAATGGAGAATATACACAATGTCATGAAATTTCGGAGGTTATTTTCTCTCTCAATAAAGTAGGTTTGCAAATAACTTTTGTTAGGTACACCTGTAATCAATGAAAACTCAATCTACAAATTTATTTCTGTCTTTTTAGAACCATAGAATCCTTACAATGTAGAAGGAGGACATTCAGCCCATCAAGTTTGCAGCGACTCTCCAAAAGAGCATCTTACCCGGCTTGGGTCACTGTCTATGCGAAGTCTGCACGTTCTCCCCGTGTCTGCGTGGGTTTCCTCCGGGTGCTCCGGTTTCCTCCCACAGTCTGAAAGATGTGATGGTTAGGTGCACTGACCCAAACAGGTGCCGAAGTGTGGTGACTAGGGGAATTTCACAGTAACTTCACTGCAGCATTAATGTAAACCTTACTTGTGATTAATAAATAAACTTTAGTTTAAAACTTTAGCCCCTATTTTTACCATAACTAATTGACCTAACCTACAAATATTTGGGCAGTAAGGAGCAATTTAGCGTGGCCAATCCACCTAACCTACTCATCTTTGGACTGTGATAGGAAACTGGAGCACCTGGAGGAAACCCACAAGAAGAGTGTGGGAACTCCACACTGACAGTCACCTGAGGCTGGGTCCCTGGCACTGTGAGGCAGCAGTGCTAACCACTGTGCCACCCTTGTTGAATGTTGTCAACACTGTATTTTTTCTTCCCCAGCTGCGCTCATTTTTTAAAATCTCTTGCCATTCTCTTTATCTCCCTCGTGTATCCCCATTTTATTCCTGTTCTATATCAGTTGTGAAGGTTAACCAGGACAAGGTCAGTGGCAGAATATAGCAATAGGGGCTGGACTTCATAACTTTCTGTGAGGAAAGAGAACCTAATTAATAGGCAGATTTCCAGCTAGCCTGGCTCCAAAATAGTAATGTGTTAGCTAAATGCACTCAAGTATATTAGATATAGTTAAGACATGCTGATGTAATCATATCACATTAGGAAGATGCAATTCACCCTATAAAGTTACAGTAGCAAGGTTCCCCAAAGACATTTACTTTCTCTTGTTTAGATCAGCTTGAGTAGCTAAGGCAACAGATACCTTTACAATACCTGATTAGCTCATCGCATTACCTTGGTATAGGTCTCAAGGGCACTGCACTTGATGAATTGTATCAATGATTTGATGAATAAAAGGTATTAATCAGATGTTTTGGTGTTTCCTAGTCCACAGAATTGTATTGTGGCTAAAGATAACTGCTTATCCGAGAAGGGAGGCAGTGGCAAATTGATTATGTCACTAAACTAGTAATCCAGAGACCCAGAGTAATACTTTGTGGAGCAGGGTTCAAATCCCACCACAGCAGATGATGAAATTTGAATTCAGTAAAAAAACTGGAATTAAAAGTCTAATGATGACTGTCAAACTATTGTCAGTTGTTGTTAAAAATCCACCTCATTCACCTTTAGGGAAGGAAATCTGCCCTCCTTATCTGGTCTGGCCTACATGTGACTCCAGACCTACAGCAATGTTGGTGACTCTTACCTGCCCTCTGAAAGTGGCCCACCAGTTCAAGGATAATTAGGGATGGGCAATAAACGTTGGGCAGCCACCGATGCCCACATCCCAGGGATGAATTAAACAAAAAGTACACTACAAAAAGGATTTTCACAAAAGGTAAAGTATAATAATGTGCAATGTTCTATGTAATAAGGTTTTCCGATACATTACACTTCATGTATCCGCCACGCAAATTTCTACACCACTTAAAAAACAGAACCTTAAAAATCTACAGACAATTTCTCTTGGTACCAGAAAATACCTCCTGATTGGCCTCAAAATCGAAAATTTCCTGGGGTACAAGTAGCTTCTGATTAATCTCAGGTTGGATTTGGAGTATCTAATGTCTCTTAATTGCTTATTTTTCTTATTTGTTTCCTTAATATTTTATGAGGCTGGAGGTTTGGAAAGGGCCTTTGCATTACTGTTCCCATTAATGAATAAATCCAAATCAGAACACCAAGACTTCCTTGTGTCAAAAATGTCAGAGGCAGAAAAACAGGTAACAAAACAACAGTCCTTCAGTGGGGAGTGCTCTTGCCTCTTGAGTGGCTTCAAGTTTCACCCCAGGATCCGATCATAAAATTCAGGGTTGACTCTCCAGCACTGAGTGAGTGCTACACTGTTGCAGGCACCATCTTTCAGATGAGACATTAAACCTGGGACCTGCCATCTTGGGTGAACATAAAAGGTTCCCATGATGCTTTAGGGAAAAAGAGCAGGGATGTTATCCATTGTGTCCTGACCAATTAACATCAGAAAGAACAGTTTACCCACTGGGCATTATCACATTGCTGTTTGTGGGATCTTGCTGTGTGCAAACTGACTGCTGCATTGCCATAGTGACCACAATTCAGAAGTATTTCATTGGCTGTAAAGCACTTTGGATATCTGGTGGTCAATAAAAATACAAAGCTGCGCTTTTCCCCCCAAAGAAACCTAAGTGTCAAAACGGCGAGAGCACCAGAGTGACAGAGCGGCACCGTCCAGATCCAGTTGTTCTACACTCAGTCATTGTTTATGGAAAGCAGTGAATTGTATGCCATTTCTGGGTGCGGGAGTGGGGGGGGATGTTGGTTGGGGGTGGTGGTGGTGGTGGTGTGCGGGGTTGGTGCCGGTCTTCAATATGCTGCCTGTAAAGTGATCGGGCGCTGCTTTGGAAGGGTACCCTGTTCTCACAGTACATGAAGGAACACCCCCCTCTCCTCCCCCAGAGACATCACTCCCTCCCTACCCCATCGGCAGCATGTTTCCCCAACCCTTCCTCAACACGGATCACGTATCTGGGCAATGCGGCCCTCCCAATGGATCCCCCTTCATGACCCCTGATATACTACCCTCACCCCCTCCACGTGCTCCGCTACTTCATGAACCCCCCAACCCCCTCCAACCATAGTCTCCTCTCAGGCCCCACCTACACTCAGTCCTAACCTTTGGCACTGCCCCTGGCACACTGGCATTGCCCAACTGGAACCAGGTGTCAGGTGGAAACCACCAGATGGGCACTGCCCCCGACTACCCGGGGGCTTCAATAGCCCAAGCCCATTGACACGGCTATCAGGCCAGGTCTCTGCTAGTGGAGACCAGACCAGCAGTGATTCTCGCCGGTCTCACACCACACTGAAGGTCGAAAGATCCCAGGAGCTGGGAGAATCTGGCATCGAATGCGCTATGCATATTTAAATGCTACTTTAAATATGCTAATCAGTCTCACACCCTTTCTGGGCATTTCTTCAGCCAGAGAGTGGTGAATCTGTGAAACTCTTTTTTCCGCAGAAGGCTGTGGAGGCCAGGTCATTGAGTGTCTTTAAGACAGAGATAGATAGGTTCTTGATTAATAAGGGGATCAGGGGTTATGGGGAAAAGGCAGGAGAATGGGATGAGAAAAATTTCAGCCATGATCGAATGGTGGAACAGACTCGATGGGCCGAATGGCCTAATTCTGCTCCTGTGTCTTATGGTCTTAAGGATCCAGTTTGCGCCATTAGAAAGGGGTAAGATTATTGTAAGCCGTTTGGTGCCAGGTGTGAAGCTTATTCACACCTTATCCAACTTCCCGAGATTGTTGGAATCTGCACCAGGTGTACTGAGGTCGGAAACTCCCCCTCCAAGTCTTTTGTTAATCTTCTCTGTGGCCTAAGCTATTTATACAATCGACAAAGACAACAGTTAACTTTCTGAAAGGATTTTAAAGGTGCACACAGCAGAATAACCCAGTCTCACATATATTTTTGTAATGTTAACATTACAAAATAACTCATTTTGTGATGTGATCCACTTAAAGTAAAGTACCTGGGTATTGCAGCATTAAATTAGAAAAATTTAGGTTGCATTATTCACTGAGATAATGCTTATAAAGCAATATATCAGCTAACGGACTGTGAGCAATGTCACCCATACTCTACACAGCTTGTGAAGACAAGGACATGGTCATTTTACTGCAAATTCATTGACTAGGACTCCACTCAAACTTACAACATAGTTTACTACATACAAGTGACACGTGAACAATGCTTTCATTTTCACTGCAGGTTATTGAGAAGTTTGCCTGAAGGCTGCACTCACCCCATGGAACAGCGACCTCCACTGCAGGTTAGGAAAGGAGGCAAGTGTCAAGTCCACCCCAGCTGGGACGAGGATCGAAGTCTATGCTGTGCCACTGATCTGATCCACACTGGGCTGTCCATCCAGCTGAGCAAAGGAACCCCTCCACCACCACCACCACCACCACCACCCCACCCACCCTGCCCCCCCCCCCCCCCCCCCCCTCCCACAACTTAAGAAGCTTCGGTTCATAGAAATTCCTGAAACCACCACTACCAGCTTCAGGTAGAAGCAGTGGACTGTACTTCCCAGCACCTGTGACAAAGCTGTTAAAAATGTTAAGGTTGACAGCGGGACTGACCATTCCCAGAACATGCTGGGATAATTGTCGTTTGTAAGCTCAACTCTAGCCTCCACTCCTGTATGTCTTTGGAAAATGTACATCTGACCATTCCCCAAGAGTCACCCGCCAAGGTGGTGCTGGAGTGAGGTGACTTCTTGCAAGCTGTGCCCAACATTCCTTCTAATTCTATCTTTTACTCTCGTTCAATGCTCCTAAAATTTCATTCTCTTTTAAACACCCTAACTATGACCATTAAACTATTGGCTCTCTCTCATTTCCTTCTCCATGAACAGTATGCTTTGTCTGTATAGCATGCAAGAAACAGTACTTTTCACTGTAAGCTAACGCATGTGACAATAATAAATCAAATCAGATCAAAACCCCAAAACATGCTGGGGGAGTTGTTGTTTGTAAGCTCATCCCTATTCTCCACTCCCGTATGGCTTTGGAAAATTACTGTTTCGATAGGTGGAGAGGAATTATTTGACTATTTAAAGAACAGATGGGATTTATCCTGATCTCTTGGTCAATATTCTTGCTTTAGCCAACACCACTGAAAGAGGTAAGCTGGTCATTTATCTCATTTACTGTACTGTTTAAAATTGCCAGTTGTGGCTGCCCACACAATCCAAGAGTAAATGGAATTTAACTCTAGTTCATTGGTTGTGAAATTCTTTGAGATTCTCTGAGAAGATGATAACTGCTACATAAATACAACTTCTTCCCTTCATCCTGAGAGTGTAACCCTCCCACAGAAACTATTTTAAGGCACAATTAAAGTAGACAGATTTTGTTTTGTCGAAGATATCAAAATACCTTGAAATGCAAACTCTTCAACTTTCCTCCAATTAATTGGTCTAAAAACACAATGTTGGTTATTATATTCCAGGAGGTGTTTGTTTAGCCATCACGGTTTTTGCTCTTTGGATCGAGTGAAATGCATGACTTTAAAATTTTTCATTTTGTAATCTTAAGGTTTTATAACGCCTATTAAATGGCTACACCAGTTGCAGTTCAGGCATCTGAAAGGTCAAAAACAAAGTCAGGAGGTAAGCATAAACTGTAGAAATTCTGGGAATGGTATTGACATTTAAATTTGGAAGGAGATTCTGGATAGAAGTCTGCCTTTGTCCAAGCCTCTAGCCTTCACATCTCCTCATATTGCTTGATGTCAAACTCTGTTTGATATGCTCCTGGGGTGTTTCACTACATTATAGATGTTTTATGCAAAGAACAAAAAACAACACAGCACAGGAACAGGCCTTTTGGCCCTCTAAGTCTGTGCCGATCATGTTTTCCTATCTAAACCAACTGCTTATATCCCTCTATTCTCCGTCTGTTCATGTGTCTATCAAGATAAGTCTTAAATGTGGCCAACATAACTGCCTCAACCACGTCACTTGGCAATGCTTTCCAGGACACCCCCACTCTGTAAAAACTTCTCCACTGAACCTTTCCCCCCTTACTTTGAACTTGTGCACCCTTGTAATTGTCATTTCTGCCCTGGGAAAAATCTTCCAACTGTTCACCCTATCCACACCCCTCATAATTTTATAAACTTCTATCAGGTCGCCCCTCAGCCTCCATCTTTCCAGGGAGAACAATCCCTGTTTATTCAATCTCTCCTCATACCCTCTATACCGGGCAACATCCAGGTAAACTTTCTCTGCACTCTCTCCAAAGCTTAAACATCCTTTTGATAATGTGGTGACCAGAATTGAACACAGTATTCCAAATGTGGTCTAACCAATGTTTTATATAACTGTAACATAATTTGCCAACTTTTATACTCGATGTCCCCCCACCCCAATGAAGGCAAGCATGCCATGTGCTTTCTTTACCACCTTTTCCACCTGTGCTGTTACTTTTAAGGATCTGTGGATCCAGATCTCTCTGTGTGTCCATGCTCCTGATTGTTCTGCCATTTATTTTGTAGCTCCCACCTGAATTGAATCTACCAAAATGCATCACCTCGCATTTATCCGGATTAAATTCCATTTGCCATTTCTCCATGCAATTTTCCAGTCTATCCATATCCTGCTGTATTCTCTGACAATCTTCATCACCATCTGCAACTCCGCCAATCTTAGTATCATCCGCAAACTTGCTAATCAGGCCAGCTACATTTTCTTCCAAGTCATTTATGTACATTACAAACTGTTTGTAAGTTGTTCTTGTAGTCAAAAAGGCTTATTGAGTTAGAACCGTACAGGAACAGAATATTTGCTAAAAAAGGTAAATGTCAACAGAGTGACGTCCAAGATGAAGTAGCAGTTCCCCGGGAACTAAAGTACTTTTGTAACTAAAGTACATCATGGAACAAATGTATTTATTTATCTATCGGCCTTTAGCGGGGAATGAAACCATTCTTTGTTTTCCAAGGACAAATCAATGATTAATTACTTCACTATTTCTGAGCTCATTTCATGCAGACTATTCTCCAAATACTATTCCTCTTAGTAGACATCTGAACTATTCTCACTCCTACACCCCAGCCCTTAAAACAACGTAACCAGAACTAATACATTACTAATAATTGGACATGACTAATTCATTTCCCATGGCATTGAATATCAAGCGTCAAGACTTTTCAGTCTTCAGGTGGAGTGGGGTCAGAGTGCAGGGGATACTTAGACAATGCATGAAGGTCTAATTAATACCTTACCTTTATGGTCATGCCAGCTACCCTTGTTTTATCTGATACTTTAATTATATTAGGAAAAGTGTTGCCATAAAAATTAAGAATTATCTAAATGATTTTGTGAAGATTAAAAGACAAGAGTGTGTCTTGTCTCCCTATTTTTTTCAGTTTATATACTGAAAGTATTCTTAGAGAGCTTGAAAACCTTCCTGGTCATTGCAACACTATATTCTGTACCCTCTTCTTTCCTTCTCCCCAGGTACTCTATGAACAGTATTGCTTTGTCTGTACAGCGCATGAGAAATAATACTTTTCATTGTATCCCAATGCATTTGACAATAATAAATCAAATCAAATTATTAGTCGGAGGTTACAACTGTAATAAAGTAAGATACGCGAATAACATTGTTCTTATTGCTGACTCTGAGGAACAACTGCAAAAAAGAATTAGATAGAGTGCTGAGTGAAAGTGAGAAGAATGAGCTCAGCATAAATTGTAAGAAAACAAAATGTCTAATAGCATCCAAAAGAAAAATCGCACCAGAGTAAAAGGTCACAGTGAAGAATGAAAAGGTAGACAAATTAATTGACCACTTAAGACCCTTAATTGACCACTTAAGGACCTTAATTGAGAGTGCAGCAGAAAGACTATCCATGAGGCTTCCCACCATGCACTTAATTAGGGCAGTGGTGAGAAGGTGTTAGGGTCCCCACTGGCCACCCTCCTGCCCAATTAAATGCCCCCATGCTTCCAAACTTACCACTGGGGAGACTATTAAATTTTGGCTCATGACTGTGGACAGGGCTGGTGAACACAGTAAAAAGTCTGACAACATCAGGTTTTAGTCCAACCGATTTATTTGATAATAGACTCACAAGCTTTCGGGGTTAGTCCCTTCGTCAGGTGAATGGAGAGTTCTGGCCTCAGACAGAGCATATAAAGCAAAGACAGTTTAGAGATTACAGTTTAGAGGGTTGGTGAACCAGTTTGATATTTCCTGCCAGGTATTGTTAGTGCTCGCAACTACTCAGCAGCTCTTAATACCCTACACTAGCCCATCAAAGGAATTGTATGTTTTTTTCAAATTTTACTTACTTTATAGTGGGAGCTTTGTTCTGCTTCTCTGAAGTTAGAGATGATTTTTTTCACCTTGATCCCTGTTTCTCGTGTTGTGTGTGCCACAGTATGACTAATTGCAAGGGACAAGTGGAAACAGATAGATTAAGGGATCCACTTCAGAACTGGTCAAAGACTAAAACCTTGTTGTTCTCATAATAAGATAGCCAATATTTTTAAAGAAATGAATTGATGTATTTTTGAAGTGTTGCCATTGTTGAAATGTAGGAAATACAACAGTCAATTTGCACAGAGTTAGGTACCATACAGGAATATCATAATAACGTAATCTGTTTTTGTGATGTTGATTGAGGCATAAATATTGGCCGGGACTCAGGAGATGCCCACCTACCCTGCCCATTTTCAAAATTGTGTGTTGGGGTCTTTTATGTCACCTTGAGAAAGCAAAAGGTACCTCCAACAGTGCAGCACTCTATCAGCATTGCACTGAAAATGTCAGCCTTGATTTTCTGCTCAAGTTTCTGAAGTGAGATTTGAACCCATGACTTTTGCAATTGAAATAAGAGGCACTGATGATTGAGCACATGGACTGAGAACAAACTTGGGTGCCAGAGGATAGGAGGGGAAACGAAACAATGTATGACTGAGAGAGAGGTTGAAAAATGAGACCAATAATCTTAAATTCAACTTCCTGAGATAGAAAGAAGCAACAATCTTAGTTAGAATGGAATATAGTGAGTGGAAAACATCTTTAGAGATGCAGTACTCTGAAATAATACATTTAACATCAATCATTTTAAGAAGTTATGTATAAAGGAAAAGAAAAAATTGAATAGAGAATGTGCACATTCTCCCCATGTTTGCTTGGGTTTCCTCACTCAACTGAAGAAGGAGTGACACTCTGAAAGCTTGTGCTACCAAATAAACCTGCTGGACTTTAACCTGGTGTTCTGAGACTTCTTACTATGCTTTACCCCAGTCCAACGCCGGCATCTCCACATCATGGGTTTCCTCTCACAGTCCAAAGATGTGCGAGTTAGGTTGATTGGTCATGCTAAATTGATCTTGGTGTCTGGGGGACTGGCAGGGTAAATATGTGGAGTTATGAAAGTAGGGCCTTGGTGGGATTGTGGTTGGTGCAGTCTCGATGGGCCAAATGGCCTCCTTCTACACTGTGGGGATTCAATGATTGCTTTTAAAAAAAGAAAATTCAAACAGAAAATAAGCAAGTAAAAGAATGGAAATGAATGAGTGCCCATATTTAACAAATAGGTGCAGGGGCTAAGTTGGGCAATGTTTCAGATAAAGAATGATGGCACAGGTAGATGGTCAGAGCTCATCTCGGGGCCAAATATAAAACCAGGGCTGTGAACAGTCTGACTCAGCCTCAGATAGCTGCAGGGAGAGAGATGGTGTCAGCGGCTAGGGATCAGAGTTTGCAGCGGGGACTGATGGCAATGGATTTGGCCTTCTTAATATTTAGTGTGGATAAATTTCTGCTCATCCAATACCAGAATTACAGCCTGACAATTTAGAAAGAGTTTGAGAGAAATGATGGTGAGGCAGAGCGAGGTATCATCAGCACCAAGGTAAATCCTTGGGGGACACCAAAGGTAAGTGTGGGGAGGAGGACAAGAGGCCACGCTCTGGCTAATATTAGCAGGAAAGGGTTGGAACCAGGTGAGTGCAGAGTCAGCCAGCTGGACGACAGTGGAGAGGTGTTGGAGGAGGATGGTAGTGTGGTCAACCATATCAAAGACTGCAGGTAGGTTGGAAAGGATGAGGACGGACCTTTGTCATGGTCACACAAGAGAACATTTATGACTTTGCAGAGAGCCAATCAACCTAACAAGCACATCTTTGGATTGTGGGAGGAAACAGGAGCACCCGGAGGAAACCTACGCAGATACAGGGAGAATGTGCAAACTTCACATAGACACTGATCCGAGGCTGGAATTAAACCCGGGTCCCTGGCGTTTTGAGGCAGCAGTGCTAACCACTGTGCCACCATGCCGCATCAGCAAGAAACACGTTATATTGGGGGCAGGTGGCTTCTGCTTCACTGTGACTTCAGCGATCATTGCTCCGGGGCCATGTTTAAACGCCTGCACAGCCTTCTCAATGTCTTCATCCCAGGACTGCCCCAGAAGAGGACTGGACCCAAATCAAAGAAGTCTGCCCTGGTTTAGTGACTTGTTGCTGGGCTGTTCGTGGACTGCTGTGGGGACCCACAGGGATTTGCTTGACTTCCATGATGGCTGGAGGAAATCCACAAATTTTTCAACTGTGTCTTGGGGTGTGGTGTCTACAGTGGCAAGTGTCAACGTTGCACAGAATACTTCAACCTTTGGGCGCAGAAAGAGGATGAATAATCTCATCTATTCGACCAGTTCTTCATTTGAGTTGGTTTGATTTATTATTGTCACCTGTATTTTCATACAGTGAAAAGTATTGTTTCTTGCACGCTATATAGACAAAGCATACCATTCATAGAGAAGGAAAGGAGAGAGTGCAGAATGTAGTGTTACAGTCATAGCTAGGATGTAGAGAAAGATCAACTTAATACGAGGTAAGTCCATTCAAAAGTCTGATGGTAGGAGGGAAGAAGCTGTTCTTCAGTCAGTTGGTACATGACCTCAGATTTTTGTATCTTTTTCCCGATGGAAGAAGGAGAAAGAGAGAATGTCTGAGGTGCATGGGGTCCATAATTATGCTGGCTGCTTTGCTGATGCAGCGGGAAGTGTAGACAGAGTCAATGAATGGGAGGTTGGTTTGCATGATGGATTGGGCTACATTCATGACCTTTTGTAGTTTCTTATGGTTTTGGGCAGAGCAGGAGCTGTGATACAACCAGAAAGAATGCTTTCTATGGTGTATCTGTAAAAATTGGTGAGAGTCGTAGCTGACATGCCAAATTTCCTTAGTCTTTTGAGAAAGTAGAGGCATTGATGGGCTTTCTTAACTGTAGCGTTGGCATGGGGAACTAGGAGAGGTTGTTGGTGTTCTGGAACCTAAAAACCAGAAACTCTCAACCATTTCTACTTCATCCCCATTGATGTAGACAGGGGCATGTTGTCTACTATGCTTCCTAAAGTCGATGACAATCTCCTTCATTTTGTTGACATTGAGCGAGAGATCATTGTCACTACACCAGTTTACCAGATTCTCTATCTCATTCTGGTACTCTGTCTCATCATTTTTTGAGATCGGATCCTCTACAGAGGTGTCGTCAGCAAACTTGAAAATCAAGTTGGAGGGGAATCTGGCCACACAGTCATACGTACATAAGGAGTGTAATAGGGGGCTGAGAACGCAGTCTTGTGGGGCACCGGTATTGAGGATGATCGTGGAGGAGGTGTTGTTGCCTATCCTTACTGATTGTGGTCTGTGGGTTAGGAAGTTCAGGGTCCAGTTGCAGAGGGAGGAGCCGAGGCCCAGGCCAAACAGCTTGGAGTTGAGTTTTGTTGGAATAATGGTGTTGAATGCCGAGTTGTAGTCAATAAATAGGAATCTGACATGGGTGTCTTTGTTATCTGGGTGTTCCACGGTTGAGTGTAGGGCCAGGGAGATGGCGTCTGCTGTGGACCTTCTGTGGTAAAAGGCGAACTGTAGTGGACCTACGAAATTTGGGAGGCTGGAATTGATTTGTGCTGTGACTAACCTTTCAAAACACTTCATAGTAATATATGTCAGAGTTACCGGATGATATTAAGGCACGCTGCCTGGCTTTTCTTTGGCACAGGAATGATGGTTATCTTCTTGAAGCAGATAGGGACTTCAGCTTAGTGTAAAGAGAGGTTAGAGATGTCTGTGAATTGTCCTGCCAGTTGGTCCACACAGGATCTGAATGCTCATCTGGATACCCCATTTGGGCCAGTCACTTTCCATGGGTTGACTTTTGAGGAGACTGCTCTGATGCCTGCGATGGTAACCTCTGATAAAGGTTTGTCTGAAGATTCCAGTGTGGAGGATGTGCTCTCACTGACTTCTTGTTCAAAACAGGCACAGAATGCATTGAGCTCATCTCTCAAATCACACACTTACAAGTCTGTCAGACATTCACATGATGACACTCCACAGGGATCTCACACATTGCCAGCTCAAGGGACGTCATCACTCAGTCTCTCACACACATCTTCACATCTCCATCTGGGGTCATATCCTGTGTTGTTCACCTCCTCATTTGATGCATTGTACACCCACACACTGCAGGCATCCTTATCCTCTGCCTCTGCATGTGTCCTGCTCCCAATCTAGGAATTTCTTCAGCCAGAGAGTGGTGAATCTGTGAAACCCTTTGTTGCAGAAGGCTATGGAGGTCAGGTCATTGAGTGTCTTTCAGACAGCGATAGATAGGTTCTTGGTTAACAAGGAGATCAGGGATTATGGGGAAAAGGCAGGAGAATGGAGATGAAAAAAATATCAGCTATGATTGAACGGCAGAGCAGACTTGATGGGCCGAGTGGCCTAATTCAGCCTTATGGTCTTATGGTCTCTCCATCCAACTTTACACGGGACAAGCTCACCCATTGTAGAAGGGAGACCAGTGCAAGAATGGCAAAGACAAAATTACTCACTCCTTTTGAGGGGTGGGCCATTAAGCTGGCCAGAGAGGAGCCGGGCTGCTCTCGTAGTGAAGGTGAGGCCTGGAGGTGCATATCCAAGTGAAGATTCTGTTTCAGCTGATTCTCAGACAACTAATCGAATCATCCAGTTGACTTGGGAAGTGTCCAGCCATTCCCTATCCCCTCTTTCTGTGATTCCACGACGTCCAGCTCCACAGGCCGATGAGGGTGCACCTGCACCAAGGCAGAAGACCCTAAGCAGACCAGGGCCCAGCAGGCCTCAGTCCTCCATAGGACACCAGCTAAGGTCATCACAACCAGGAGTAGCGGTCAGCAGTCTTTCGCCACCTCTGCTGTGGATGTGGGGGATGCACCAACACATTGCAGTACGGTTAAGAAGATCAGGGAATATTAGCACCACAACAGTCGCTGTGTGTTCACCACATGTAAATACTCCTTATTACTGTAAACAGAAAGGTACCCATTTCATATCTCCTCTTGTATATGCCTGCTCTTTATGCTGGCTGTGTTGTATTCAATCAGATATAACACTATGTTCCCTCTCCTCACTTGTGCACATGTTGGTGTCCTGTGTGTCAGATATTGTGATGGGCACGAAGGACTGAATGATCTCAGAATGGAATAAAAAACCTATGGAACATGCTAGGCTACCTTGGCACGTGCCAACTATTAATATCACCATCAAGGTTTCACAGACTGCGTTTCATTGCTGAAAATGGATTTCCTCAAGAGCCTTTGACAAACTGAAGACAAACTGCTACAATCTCCTTCGCTTTGTTGACATTGAGCGAGAGATTATTGTTGCTGCACCAGTTCACCAGCTTCTCTATCTCATTCTGGTACTCTGTCTCATCAATTTTTGAGATCGGATCCTCTACAGAGGTGTCGTCAGCAAACTTGAAAATCAAGTTGGAGGGGAATCTGGCCACGCAGTCATACGTACATAAGGAGTGTAATATGGGGCTGAGAACACAGTCTTGTGGGGCACCGGTATTGAGGATGATCGTGGAGGAGGTGTTGTTGCCTTCCCTTACTGATTGTGATCTGTGGGTTAGGAAGTTCAGGATCCAGTCACAGAGGGAGGAGCCAAGCCCTAGGCCAAACAGTTTGGAGTTGAGTTTTGTTGGAATAATGGTGTTGAAGGCTGAGCTGTAGTCAATAAATAGGAGTCTGACATAGGTGTCTTTGTTATTTAGGTGTTCCACGGTTGAGTGTTGGGTGATGGCGTCCACTGTACACCTTCTGTGGCAGTAGGCAAACTGTAGTGGACCCAGGCAATTTGGGAGGCTGGATTTGATTTGTGATTTCAAAGCACTTCATAGTAATATATGTCAGAGTTACCGGACGATAGTCATTATGGCACGCTGCCTGGCTTTTCTTTGGGACAGGGATGATGGTTATTTTCTTGAAGCAGATAGGGGCTTCAGATTAGTGTAAAGAGAGGTTAGAGATGTCTGTGAATTCTCCTGCCGGTTGGTCCACACAGGATCTGAATGCTCATCTGGGTACCCTATTTGGGTCAGTCACTTTTCAGGGGTTGACTTTTGAGAAGACTGCTCTGATTTCTGCCTCTTGAGATTAATGTCACATCTGGGATCCAGGAGACAAGCTTGAAGATGTTCAAAACATTCTGTGCCTGTTTTGAACAAGAAGTCAGCGAGAGCCATCACACCTTCTGACGTGTGATGAGGGATGCCCTCCTCCAGTTAGCACCTTTTCTCAGCAGGGACACATGCTCCCAAGGTTTGACCATCCTTCAAAGGGTGAGGACAATGCTGAGCCTAATGTGTAACAAATGTGTAATGGCTGAAATGAGAGAGGTGACAATGCAGCTGTGTATGTTGGCCCACGATAGAGAGAACTTGTACAAGAAGAAATTCTGAACTACTCGCCATCTTCTTCATGGAATGAGCTGATATGAGGGCCTCACATGCATGCCTCTCCTGTCTGGTTTGTCCTATGGCCTCTTCCCTGACAGCCTCGCCTTCCTCAACCTCAGCCCCCTCATCCTTTTTGATATCCTCCTCATTGGAGGAGGGCTGCGGTTCTTCCATATTGACAGTCTGCAGGTTCCTCCCCTTTGCAGCAGCACCCTGTGCAGCACACAGAAACAGTGATCCGTGAGACACTGTGGGAGGGCGGAGGGGGGGGGGGGTCATCGGGGGTTAGAGGTGTCGGGCATTGTTGGTGAGTTGAGTGAGGTCGGTGGGAATGGAGTCGGGTTGTGTCGGGGATTTAGGTCAGGCCGGCTCCGGGACAAGGGGGTTGTCCAACTGGGTTGGGTCCAGGGGTTCAGTTCGGGTTGGGGGCAGGTCCAGCTGGGTTGGGTGAGGGGGTCAGGATGGGTCTGGGGAGTCAGGTGGGGTCAGTGGGGATGTCCTGCTGGGTCATACCAAGTGAACATAAGAACATAAGAAATAGGAGCAGGAGTAGGCCATCTAGCCCTTTGAGCCTGCCCCGCCATTCAATAAGATCATGGCTGATCTGTCGTGGCTCAGTTCCACATTCCCGCCCTCTCCCCATAACCCTTAATCCCCTCTCTTATCAAAAACCCATCAACCCGCGTCTTAAAAATATTTAGCGAGGTAGCCTCCACCACTTCAACGGGCAGAGAATTCCAGAGATTCACCACCCTTTGAGTGAAGAAGTTCCTCCTCAACTCCGTTCTAAACCGCCCCCCCTTTATCTTGAGGCTGTCCCCCTAGTCCTACTGTCCTTTCTGAGCGGGAAGAGTCTCTCCACCTCTATCCTATCCATCCCATTCATCATCTTACACGTCTCAATGAGATCTCCCCTCATGAGGTAATAGCCAGGTCAGATTGGATTGGATCAGAGTTCGCACTGGAGTTGTGGTGTTGGGAAGAAGGTTTCCACCTGGGTGAGGGTAGCAGGTCAGAAGGGCGGGGGGGGGAGGGGAAGGGTATCTAACTGGGTCGGGGAATCAGGTCGAGGGGGAGGGGACAGATCTAACTGGGTTGGATTGGATCAGAGGGTCGGGTTGCAGAGGTGTGAGGAATCCTGTGTGGACGGCTGTCAGGCGTGGGGATCACCATGGAGGTTGTTTATTGGGGTGGGGCAGGAGTTGGTGGAGTTTCCTGAGAGATAGGGATTATATGGGGAATCCCCTGTGGGGATCAGTCTGGACTTTTAAAATACTTACGCTAAAGTTAGAAATGGTTTTGTTTCTACTAACTTTTTCGAAGAAACATTAAGCACTACATTGGCAGAACGATTTGAAGTTAATGATTTAAATCACTTTATCGGATGGTCCCCAGCATGGTGCTATTATCCAGAGGAAGTTAGTGCTTCAGGACAATTGCGGTGCAAATGCTTATCTGGGAACTTCCAGAGAGGGATTCCCCAGCACATCTTTTGGGTATTCCTCAAATCTGATGCTGGGGAGCCGAGAAGTTTCACACCAAAGTTCCAGAAAAACTCAGCATCGTGGTCATTCCTGGGTTATAATTCCACTTTCCGACCTGTTTCCCATAGCCTTTGATTCCCCGAAAATCCTGAAATTTGTCTATCCCAGCCTGAAATGTAGTCAAAGATGCAGAATGCACAAGCCCCTGAGATAGCATGTTGGGGTGCAGAAAGGGTTGCCAAATTTCCAAAATTGGCCTGGAGTTTCCAAGAATTGAAAGTCAGTCCCAGAACACGGTTATATTTGCCCTGGAGAAGAATCATCAGAAGATTAAAAGATAGCCTTTTTGTCATTTTCTTTGAATACTTCTCTTTGCCGAATACAAAAATTATTGAAAATGGGGGAGGGGGGAATGGGGAAGGTACAGTCAAGCATCGTCCCATTGGGTAATCAGTCTTTTTCCTTTCTGATTGGCATAGGAAGGTAGTGCATCACTAGGATGGATATGTTGGCTGAGTATTGGCTGGAGAGTGGGGGCAACTCATGTCAGGAAGCCTCCAGGAACATATTTCATTACAGTTGGCAATCGTAGGTGTGTTCTGCAGTAGCTATCCGTAATGAAATCTTGGATAAGCAAAATACTGTGGATGCTGGAATCTGAAACAAGATTAGAGGATGCTGGATAAACCATAAAGCCTGGTAACATCTGTAGGGAGAGATCGTTTGGCACTGCATCCGACCTAAAGAGTGGGAGAAATGTGTTAAATATTCAAGTGTAATTGTGAGAGATTTTTATTCATTTGTGGGACATGGGCGTTGCTGCCTGGCCAGCGTGGTGGCACAGTGGTTAGCACTGCTTCCTCATAGCACCAGGGACCTGGGTTAGACTGCCAGATTGGGTCACTGTCTGTGCAGAGTCTGCACGTTCTCCCCGTGTCTGCGTGGGTTACCTCTGGGTGCTCCAGTTTCCTCCCACAGACCAAAAGACATGCTGGTTAGGTGCATTGGCCATGCTAAATTCACCCTCATTGTACCTGAACATGCGCCGGAGTGTGATAAATAGGGGATTTTCACTTCATTACAGTGTTAATGCAAGCCTACTTGTGACTAGTAAATAAACTTTTAAAAATATTTATTGTCCATCTCTAGTTGCCCATGGGCCCTTGAGAGTCAACCACATTGCTGTGGCTCTGAAGTCACATGTAGGCCAGATCAGGTAAGGATGGCAGATTTCCTTCCCTAAAGGGCATGAGTGAACCAAGTGGGTTCTGCCTACAATCAATGGTTTCATGGTCCTTAGTAGACTCTTTATTCTAGATTTTTTTATTGAATTCAAATTCCTCCATCTGCCTTGGTGGGATTCAAAGCTGAGGACCCAGAACATTAGCTGAGTTTCTGGATTAATAGTTCAGTGATAATCCCACAAGGCCATCGCTTCCCCCTTGCAACAAGATGCCTTGGAGTCAGGATGCCTTTGGATTGGATGTACGGCAGAGAAATATTTTAATGAAGCCAAATTACTGGAATCTGAAACACAAACAAAAAATGCTGGAAAATCTCAGCAGGTCTGATAGTATCTGTGGAGAGAGAAACAGCGTTAATGATTTGATTTGATTTGATTTATTATTGCCACATGTATTATCAGACAGTGAAAAGTATTGTTTCTTGCGCACTATACAGACAAAGCATACCTTTCATAGAGAAGGAAATGGGAAAGTGCAGAATGTAGTGTTACAGCCATAGCTAGGGTGTAGAGAAAGATCAACTTAATGCAAAGTATGCCCATTCAAAAGCCTGATGGGAAGAAGCTGTTCTTGAGTCGGTTGGTTCATGGCCTGTCTTTTGTATCATTTTCCCAATGGAAAAAGGTGGAAGAGAGAATGTCTGGGGTGTGTGGGGTCCTTAATTATGCTGGTTACTTTGCCAAGGTAGTGGGAATTGTGAACAGCCTGGGAGGAACCAACCCAGTAGGAGGCTGGTTTGCGTGATGGATTGGGCTACATTCACAACCTTTTGTACTTCCTTGCTAATTTTTGAGTCTGGGAGACCGTTTGTCAGAGCTTCAGGAGACTAATATTGAATTGCCCAAACCGATATTTAATGAAGCCAGAGGGGTTGGTGTGATGTGCTATGTAAACAACTGAGGGTGTATGGGCCAGAGGGAGAGAGAGAACCCGAGACTCCCAGGTCTGTTATATGAGGAGAGATTAAATCGGTTAGGACTATATTCACTGGAATTTAGAAGAGGGAGAGGAGATCTCAGAGTAACCTATAAAATTCTAACAGAGTTAGGCAGGGGAGATTCAGAAAGAATTTTCTATTGGTAGGGGAGTCCAGAACTGGGGTCATAGTTTGAGGATAAGGGCTGAACCTTTTAAAACTGAGGTGAGGGGAAAATTCTTCACCCAGAGGGTGGTAAATGTGCGGAATTCACTACCACAGAAAGTAGTTGGGGCCAAAATGTTGTGTGATTTCAAGAAGAAATTAGATATAACTCTTGGGACTAAAGGGACCAAGGGATATGGGGGAAGGGGGAATTGGAATATTGAATTTGATGATCAGCCGTGATCAAAATGAATGACGGAGCAAGCATGAAGGGCCAAATGGCCTCCTCCTGTTCCTAATTTCTATGTTTCTATGAGCTGGGTTTCTGGATTTGTCCAGCGATAGTATCACTGGGCCTGCATCTTCCTCTGGCAACAAGGTATCTTGGAGCCTGGTCACCTTTGGACTGGATCGAGAGCAGAGTAATATTAAATGGTAATACTGAGTAATAATATTGATATGATATTGATATAATATTGAGCAATATTGAATTGGTCCTGATGGAATGCTTCCCAGGGTACTAAAAGAGATGGCGGGAGAAATAGCAAACGCACTAGTGGTCATTTAGCAAAATTCGTTGGACTCTGGGTGGTTCCTACAGATTGGAAAACAGCAAATGTGACGCCACTGTTTAAAAAAGGAGGTAGACAAAATGTGGGTAACTATAGGCCAGTTAGCTTCCCTTCTGCAGTAGGGAAAATGCTTGAATCTATCATTAAGGAAGAAATAGTGAGACATCTGGATACAAATTGTCCCATTGGTGAGACGCAGCATGGGTTCATGAAGGGAAAGTCATGTTTGATTAATTTGGTGGAATTCTTCAAGAACATTACAAGTGCAGTGGACAGTGGGGAACCTGTGGATGTGGTGTATCTGGATTTCCAGAAGACACTTGACAAAGTGCTACACCAAAGATTGCTACATAAGATAAAAGTGCATGGTGTTATGGGTAATGTAGTAGCATGGATAGAAGATTGGTTAAATAACAGAAAGCAAAGAGTGGGGGTAAATGGGTGTTTTTCTGGTTGGCGATCAGTGGCTAGTTGTGTGCCTCAGGGATCAGTGTTGGGACCGTGATTGTTTACAATTTACATACGTGATTTGGAGTTGGGGACCAAGTGTAATGTGTCAAAATTTGCAGATGACACAAAGATGGGTGGCAGAGCAAAGAGTGCAGAGGACGCTGAAAGTCTGCAAAGTGATATAGGTAGTCAAAGTGAGTGGGTGAGGGTCTGCCAGATAGAGTACAATGTTGGTAAATGTGAGGTCATTCATTTTGATAGAAATAACAGCAAAATGGACTATTATTTAAGAGGTAAAAAATTACAGCATACTGCTATGCAGAGGGACCTGGGTGTCCTTGTGCAGGAATCTCAAGGAATTGGTTTGCAGGTGCAGCAGGTAATTAAGAAGGCAAATGGAATTTTGTCCTTTATTGTTAGAAGGATGGAGTTTAAAAACAGCAAGGTTATGTTGCAGCTGTATAAGGTGCTGGTGAGACCTCACATGGAGTACAGTGTACAGTTTTGGTCTCCTTACTTGAGAAAGGATATACTGGCACTGGAGGGGGTGCAGAGGAGATTCACTTGGTTGATTCCAGGGTTGAGAGTGTTGGTTTATGAGGAGAGACTCAGTAGACTGGGACTATACTCACTGGAATTCAGAAGAATGAGGGGAGATCTTATAGAAACATATAAGAACATGAAGGGAATAGATAAGATAGAAGCAAGGAAGTTGTTTCCACTGGCGGGTGAAACTGGAACTAGGGGGCATAGCTTCAAAGTAAGGAGAAGCAGATTTAGGATTGAGTTGAGGAGCTTCTTCACACAAAGGGTTGTAAATCTATGGAATTTCCTGCCCAGTGAAGCAGTTGAGGCTACCCCATTGAATGTTTTTATGGCAGGATAAATAAATTTTGAACAGTAAAGGAATTCAGGGTTATGGTGAGCAGGTGGGTAAGTGGACCTGAGTCCATGAAAAGATCAACCATGATCTTACTGAATGGCAGAGCAGGCTCGAGGGGTCGGATGGCCTATTCCTAAGGTAGGTCTGCTGAGGAGCAGTGGAGGATCTTTAAGGAGATCTTTCTTGGTGCTCAGCAGAAATTTATTCCGATGGTCAAAAAGGACCGTAGGAGGAGAGGTAATAAGCCGTGGATAACGAAGGAGGTGAAGGAAAGTGTTAAATTAAAAGCGGAGGCGTTTAGAGTAGCTAAGAGTAGTGGGCGAGAAGAGGATTGGGAGAGGTTTAAATGTCAACAAAGATTGACAAAGAATTTGATAAAGAAGGGTAGGAGAAACTATGAAGCTGGGCTAGCACTTAATATAAAAATGGATAGCAAGAGTTTTTATTAATATATAAAAAGGAAGAGGCTGGCTAGGGTGAACGTTGGACCCTTAGAGGATGAGAAGGGGGACTTAGTGGTAGGGGATGGGGAAATGGCTGAGGTCTTGAATAACTTTTTTGTTTCGGTCTTCACGGAGGAGGATGTGAATAATTTGCCGGGTGTTAGCGATGGAAAGGTGGTAGGACTGGAGGGTCTCAATGACATTACTGTTACTAGAGAGGCGGTGCTCGACAGACTGGAGGGACTGATTGTGGACAAGTCCCCAGGACCGGATGGAATGCATCCGAGGGTTCTGAAAGAAATGGCGGAGGTGATAGTGGATGCCTTGGTGGTTATTTTCCAAACGTCGCTGGATTTCGGGGAAGTGCCGGAAGATTGGAAAACGGCTAATGTTACGCCGTTGTTTAAGAGGGGTGCCAGGCAAAAGGCAGGGAATTATAGGCTGGTTAGTTTAACGCCTGTTGTAGGTAAAATGTTAGAATCCGTCATCAAGGAGGAAATAGCGAGGCATCTTGAGGGGAATTGCTTGATAGAGCAGACGCAGCACGGTTTCGTTAAAGGGAAGTCGTGTCTGACAAATTTACTGGAGTTCTATGAGGATGTGTCTAGGGCGGTGGATAGAGGAGAGCCGGTGGATGTGGTCTTTCTTGATTTTCAGAAGGCGTTTGACAAGGTACCTCACAAAAGGTTATTGCAGAAGGTCAGGGGACATGGAGTTGGGGGTAGGGTGTTAGCGTGGATAGAGGATTGGTTGTCAAATAGGAGGCAGAGAGTGGGGGTCAATGGGTGCTATTCGGATTGGCGGTTGGTGACTAGTGGAGTGCCCCAGGGGTCGGTGCTGGGGCCTCAGCTATTTAACATTTATATAGATGATCTGGAGGAGGGAACCGAGTGTATGATGTCGAAATTTGCTGATGACACCAAGATTGGTGGAACGGCAAATTGCGCGGAGGGTGTGGAGAGTCTACAGAAGGATCTAGGTAGGCTGGGCGAATGGGCCAGGAAATGGCAAATGGAATTTAATGTTGGCAAGTGCAAGGTGGTCCACTTTGGTAGGAATAATGGTAGGAAGGATTATTACTTACGTGGCGAAAAACTGCAGCAGGCGACGCTGCAGAGGGACCTCGGGGTCCTTGTGCATGAGTCGCAAAACCCCAGCCTGCAGGTGCAGCAGGTGGTCAGGAAGGCTAATGGGATGCTGGCCTTCATCGCGAGGGGGATTGAATATAAAAGTAGGGAGGTCTTGCTGCAGCTGTATAGGGCATTGGTGAGGCCGCAGCTGGAGTACTGTGTGCAGTTTTGGGCGCCGTACTTACGCAAGGATATTTTGGCCTTGGAGGGAGTGCAGAGGAGGTTTACTAGGCTGATGCCGGAGTTGAAGGGGTTGAGCTATGAGGAGAGGCTGAATAAACTAGGCTTGTACTCGTTAGAGTTTAGAAGAATGAGGGGAGATCTCATTGAGACATATAAGATGATGAATGGGATGGATAGGATAGAGGTGGAGAGACTCTTCCCGCTCAGAAAGGACAGTAGGACTAGGGGGCACAGACTCAAGATAAAGGGGGGGGCGGTTTAGAACGGAGTTGAGGAGGAACTTCTTCACTCAAAGGGTGGTGAATCTCTGGAATTCTCTGCCCGTTGAAGTGGTGGAGGCTACCTCGCTATATATTTTTAAGAAGCGGGTTGATGGGTATTTGATAAGAGGGGGGGTTAAGGGTTATGGGGAGAGGGCGGGAATGTGGAACTGAGCCACGACAGGTCAGCCATGATCTTATTGAATGGCGGGGCAGGCTCGAAGGGCTAGATGGCCTACTCCTGCTTCTATTTCTTATGTTCTTATTATGTTCTTATGATGATATTGGATAATAGTGAATGGCAATATTGAGTAATATTGAATGATAGTATTGAGTAATAATGATACAATATTGTAACATTGAATGGTAATATTGAGTAACATTGAATAATAATATTGAGTAATATTGAATGGTAACATTATATCAATATTAATACTCAATATTGAGTAATATTGTAATGATATAATAGAGTAATATTGAATGGCAATATTAAGTAATATTGAATGATATATGAATATTATTACTCAATATTATGTTGAGTAATATTGTTATAATGTTGATATAATTTTGAGTAATATTGTATGGTAATATTGAGTAAAAGAGTAATAATATTGATATAATGTTGAGTAATATTGAGTAATATTGAATGTTAATATTGATACAATGTTGAGTAACACTGAATGGTAATATTGAATGATAGTATTGAGTGATAATATTGATATAATATTAATATTGTATGGCAATATTGAGTGATATTGAGAAATAACATTGATATAATATTGAATGGTAATAATGTTGAGTAATATTGAATAATAATATTGATTTAATATTATTGCTATAACATTGTTAAACTGATCACTGGTGTGATGTGTTATGTAAACAGCTGGGGGTGTCACGGACCTTGATACAGAGGGAAGGTGGGGGTGGTGAGGGGTCACGTGACGTCATAAGAAGGCGCGCGGAGACGGGACCCGCCGCTACGTGCGCGATGACGTCACAAAGGGGCGGGAGCTCCGCGCGGGGGGGCGGGGTTCGGGGAGGGCTCACGTGACCGGTGTCTACGCGCAATAGAGGAGAGCGAAGATGGCGGACGGCGAGAGCGAGCAGGCCCCCGAGCCTTTCACCGAGCGGCTGCGGAGAGCCCAGGCCGAACTGCGGAGGCGAGGCCGCTCCGAGGAGTCTTCGGCGCAGTACTGCCAGCTTTTCTGCGAGGTGGGCCCTGGGCTCTTGAAGCGGCAGCGGAATGGTTTTGATTGTGAGGGGAGGGGGCGGTGTTTTGTTGGGAGGCTCGGAGAGGGAGGGAGGGACTGAGGGCATCTACTCCAGCGGTCTCTCTCTCTCTCTGCCCCTGGGCCCGAGGGGGGAGGGGGCAAATCTGTACAACAGCCTCCACCTCCCTCCCTGCCTCATTATTCCCTTTAGCTTCTCAGAGAGTATAATCACCTCACTTCAAAAAGTTAACCGTTAAAGGCAGCGCTTGTTTTCCTTTTTCCCTCAGTCTCCACACTCCATCCAGTCTCTCTAAGAGTTAAACGTGTTCTCCCGTTTCCCCCCCCCCCCCGCCAAGTGTTGCTTCAGCCCTGAACAATAGCCTGCCCGACTGAGCAACCCCTCAACAGGGGGAAAAATGGAAAGCGACAAACCATCCAGCCCCTTTTTCTTTCTCCCTGAATTATTGTCCTCCAAAGAAAAGGGCGCAATCTCAAATCTTTTTTTCTGATGGTGGAGATGAGCATTTTATAAGATCATGCAAGGAGATCCAGTAGTGCTGCAGTGACTGGATTTTTTTTTACCCTTTCTTCGACTGCAGTCTGTTTTGAGATCGACCCTGTTCACCTCCCCCATAATACTCCAAATCCTTTAAAAGTTTTGTGGCTTTTGTTTTGCATAATTGAACTTTTGAAAAGTTGGTCTCCAGTGAAGTAAAAGAAAACGCCTGAATTTTAAGGCATCGCTCTGAAAAATGAAGTAGCTGCAGTAGTTTGTTTATAGAATAATGGTGTTTAATTTAATTGGTTGTGTATATATCGTAGTTCACCCATGTGTGGGGCTTGTTTATTTAGAAACGTTGCAAGATTTTGTAAAGCACATGGAAATAAATGGGTTCTTAAATGGTAATATCATATTTAAATTTAAAAAAAGTAATGTTTAATTGGTTGCTTGAGATAGGACTTTATCTGTCTAATCTTAACATTTATTTACCAGTGCCATTTTTTTTGTTTTATGGTTTGTAATGTTTCTTCTGACATCTTACACCTAATGGATGCTTGAGTTCGCTGTAGTTTGTAAATTAATGATGGATGCAACATTGAATTTGGTTCATTGTAAACCACATCCATCCTAATGACTGGTAGAAATGGAAAGTTGCTGCTTTGACTTTACCTCATTTTAACCTATGCTTGCAAAGCATTGTCATACTAGCACTGGATATTTATGCACATGTAATGAATGTAGAAGCCATGAGTTAATTGAGTGCTACAGAATTCCAAATGCTGGATGACACATTTCTCTGTGTGTCTTAATTGCTATTGTTTTATCCTAATTTATACTTTTAAGTCAGTTGGGTGCAGCCTGGAAAGTAAACGCTTTGTGTCGAATTCTGCCGGTGGAATGTTTTAAGATTTCACTCTGATATGAAGGGAATTGTTCATTCTACTCCTGGGAACTCTAGAATTCAGAATTTACTGAGGTCACAAGGGAAGTGTTACACAAGATCTGATCTTGTCTCTGGTGAAAGTTTGAAATATCAAACGTATTGAAGGGTAATTGGCATTTTGTGATGTGCATGACATGATACTCTGGTTCATGAAAATATTGTACTACTTCCAAGGTCATGTCTGTTTGGATGTTTGAACTATAATCATCTTTCCACCCTTCCCATCGCCACCTTCAAAAGGGAATTTGTGCAACTAACATAGCTCATCTGATCCATTGATTTTTAAACTGCAGGGTTTCATTTCAGGTATGTATGTTCCACTTCTACTAGTAAGCAAACCAGACAACTGATAGAATTAATCGAGAAGTGCAATGCTGAAAATAAGACCATAAGAAATAAGAAGAGGACTAGGCCCCTTGAGCCTGCTCTGCCATTCAATAGGATTATGGGCCTGATGGACATTCTTCTGAAAAGAAAACAGAAAATGCCAGAAATACTCCAGATCAGGCAGCATCTGTGGAGGGAGAGATGAAAGGTCATAGATCTGAAATTAACTCTGTTTCTCTCCCTGGATGCAGCCTGAACTGCTGAGTATTTTCAATATCTGTCACATGTTGGGTGCTCTTAGCTCTATGTAGAAATATATTGATCTCGAGACATTAAGAAAATCTGAAATGCTTTATCGTAGAATCTGCAGTGCGGATGGAGGCCATTTGGTCCATCAAGCCTGCATTGACAACAATCCCACCCATGTCCTGTCCTACCCCTGTAACTTCACATTTACCCTCCTAACCCTCCCGACACTAAGTGGCAATTTATCATGACCAATCAACCTAACCCGCACATTTGGATTGTGGGAGGAAACTGGGGCACCCAGAGGAAACCCATGCAGACACGAGGAGATTGTGCAAACTCCGCACGGACAGAACCTGAGACCAGAATTGAACCTGTGTTCCTGGCGCTGTGAAGCGGCAGTGCTAACCACTGTGCCTCCTGTTATGGATTAAATATAGCTCTGTTAGTAAGATGCAAGTTGTAATGATTGAGTGTAATATATTTTTTCAGTGTACTGTATGATTTAAGGGAGTTAAAATTTAATGAACTTTGCATATGTATCTTTTCTGATGACAGTTTTGATGAAAAACCAAACTTGATGATCTATTCATCATTATCTGGGGTTTGAACTGGTCAGAAATGTGCCCCAGCATCCCAACATCCAGCACCCCTAAAAGTTGTCCTGCTTAAGTCAGCATGAACTGCTGCTCATTGTGCTAGTGCGTCCTGTGTGGTTTCTTAAAATTTTAATGTTGCCAAAATGCAAATAGTATCATGCTGGTGTCATGTATTACAGTGCATTGGAAGAGAAATACTTGGACTGAAGAGTTGTGGATTAGATGTTTACGTTAAATATAATGCATGGTGCTGGGGTGTATTTGGGAGTTCTGTTTTTAGCCTTTGCATTGAAAGTTGCTTCAGGATCTACATATTTCAATCTGCTTTGAAATTGTACTTTTTAACATATTGGTAACATTGACCAAAAGTACAATTTTATGTTCCTCGTATTTGCTGATGACATTCAGCTCTACTTCATCACTGTCCCTCTGCTGTCTTTGATTTGTTATGCTGCCTGTCTGACATCGTTTGGACGAGCAAAAGTTTCTTCAACTAATTACTAGGAAGACCAAAGCCACTGCCTTAAGTTCCTGCCACAGCTTCTAGTCCATGACCACCAACCCCATCCCTTTCTCTTGCCATCGTTTGAAGCCCATCCCAATAGCTCCTTCCATGGATTAACATTTAATGTTTGATCTTGTGAAGTGTCTTGCAAGTACTTTGAAGGTGCTATATAAATGCAAGTTATATTGCCATGGTAGCTGTTAATGGGTGCAGCCAAAGGCGACACAAATAAAAATGTCTGACTCACTGAGACAGGTGGTTGGCTTTAGTGAGTCTGGCAAGTGTAATCTTTGCTGCTGGCTGTTTCAGACATCTGGTTGTTGTCAGTGGTACTAAAGCAAGTGATACTTGTTTTGCTTTGAAATGACTTTGGGCTTGATAGTAAACTTACAGATTTTATATGCAGGAATAAATTGTAACATGGATGATTGGTATAAAAAGATATATAGTCAGAAAAATGCCTATAATGTGGACAGTTATGAAAAATTATCACCATATCAAGGTAGACCTTCAAGGGTTTGTCTAATGACTGTTTAAAATAACAACTATGCAAATATTAGAGTCCCTCATGTAAACATAACTAAATTTTCCTGTTTGCAATATGAACTCACCATGTGTAGCAGTTGTCGGGACTACCTTAAATAGAAATAATTCTCCTAGGAAGTGCTTTTCCTTTTCCCAACAGAGGGGAATTTTTACTATGCAACGCTGAGTAGGTAATGGTTCACTGAGCGCATGTATATTAGGTCTCTTGTGGCAACATATGGCACTTGTCGTTTAATTGTCAGAAGTTAATTGATATAGTTAAGTGAAGAGGATTGTTTGGTTCGAAGACATATAAAATGAGACACAAAATACAATTGAGCCAGCAACCTTCTGAACTTGCTGATTCCTCATTGTGGGAAGTTTATCCAGTGAGCAGGAGAGTCCTGAGTTTTGTTCCAGGAAGGTGTGAGACTCAATTTCTCAGTTTGTACTGAACTAACTCCATCTCTGTGGTCAGGATTCCTCATCCTGATCTGTTTCATCTCATCTGAAAGTGCAGGTGTCTGAATGAGAACAGCACAGTGTTGGACTTGGCAGCCGTCCCATCCATTTAGACATGGGTATGAACAGTGTCTATTTCCACACCAAGGCACTAAATTCCACTGGGATACAGACAAGTTCACATGGGCTGCCTTCCAGCATATATTCCAGGAAGTCATTCTTTGGAGATGAGCTGAGAAAGTGGACATCATAGCAAGGTTGAGCTTCTTTGATTACATCCTCACCTAATTTCTTTATACATGCATTTACTAGCAGTAATTGTCAGATGCACAAGGAAGGTCTCTCTCCTCTCTCCTCTCTCCTCTCTCCTCTCTCCTCTCTCCTCTCTCCTCTCTCCTCTCTCCTCTCTCCTCTCTCCTCTCTCCTCTCTCCTCTCTCCTCTCTCCTCTCTCTCCAGGTGCTATTCTTGAAGAGAGTGTTGTTAACCTTGGACCTCCATGTTAATCTTCCCCTGGTGGTACATTCGTTCAGTTTGTTAGAAAAGTCATTCTTTGTCCACCTCAATATTTTCCATCGTTGATCTTTTCCCCCCATCCGCATCAGACTTTCTAAATCACAAGTTATTAGTACCCATGAAATTCCTGCTGTCTCTTCCTAATTTTGGTCTCAGATTTTATTCACAGTCTTCATTGGCTGAGTGACTTGTCCAAGCTATCTTCATTATGCATCTTAAAAACCACAATCCTTTGGCCATCCTAATCGTTCGTACTTCATTGATCGTACTTTATTCCTTAGAAAATATGTTAACAACAATGTGTAACATTTTCATTTTTCACTGATCTTACACCGTGGTACAGTTTTCTTTGTTAGTAGACATTTTGTTTTCTTACAATTTATGTTGAGCCCTCCTCACTTTTATTACTTTATCCATCTTTTGCAGTTTCTCAGTCTGCGATAAGAATGATGTCATTGACATATCTTATCTTATTAAATTGTAACCTCCAACCAGTAATCCAGGAAAGTCTTCAATCTTAGAATATTTTCATTGTACAAACTGAATAAATCTGAGGAGATAACCCTCCTGTCTGATTCTTAATCTTCCTGAAATTGCTTAGATTGTTCTCTACTTTCTTGTCTGATTTGTTCCCAATAAAATCCTTATCACTCCAATATCTTTACCATCAAGGTCAAGAGACTCTAACGTGTTTGTCAGTTCTTCATATTTCATCTTATCAAATCCTGCTATAATCAATAAAGTACATGAATACATCTTTTATATCTCTGACTCTTTCTGATGGCATATGTAGCATAAAAAATAAATGAAGATTTAAAATGGATATTCTAAACTGTTTTGAAAAGCTTGAAGACTAAGGAAATCAAGCAACTGATCATAGTTTATTCACTCATGGTACCCAAATAATTCCTCCCTTCCCCCACACCACTAAACATCTATAAATTAACTTTTTTTTGCTCTTCCTTCCATTTTTGTGACTGGTGTGAAAACCCCCTGACAGCGTTGCTAAATTTGTTTTCTCACCCATTTAATCCACTGTCACCTTGTTCTGTCGTCAGGCTTTTGTTTGAAACAGTTTTTTGATGTTTCTTTAACCATTACTATTGCATATTCTCCCCTCTTTTCACCTTTTCAAGGCTGAATCTACTAAACCAGCTTTGTTTTTTCATGATATAGCAGTCTGATATTAGGGATTAGTCTTTGCAACTCTCCTTTGGACTGCCACCAGATCTGGATTCCTGTCCAGTAATAGTCTTGATATGACTAGAGTAATGTATTGTGTATTGATGGTGTTCTGTTGTTTTAACTCTTACCATTGAATTATCTGTCTGCTTTGATTGCCGGCATGCAGCAGTTCAACACGCGGAGCATTAAGTGTGCTGAAACTGAGCATCTCAACTTCATCCTTGGTTATCTTGACACTATACATGGTGTATTTATATTGTCTTCCTGTGTATAGTCTTATACTTGTCCTTTTAAGTTTAGTTGTCACTATACACTTCTGGTCACCCTACTATAGAAAGAGTGCAGAAAAGATTTATTAGGATACTACTGTACTTGATGGTTTGAGTTATAAGGAGAAGCTGGATAGACTGGGACTTTTTTCTCTGGAGTGTGGAAGGCTGAGGTGTGATCTTATAGAGGCCTATAAAATAATGAGAGGCACAGATCAGCTTGATAGTCAATATATTTTCCCAAAGGTAGGGGAGTCTAAAACTAGAAGACATAGGTTTAAGGTGAGAGGGGAGAGATACAAAAGTGTTCAGACGGACGATTTTTTCACAAGGTCGTGAATGTCTGGAACAAGCTGCCAGAGGTGGTAGTAGTAGAGGTGGGTACAATTTTGTCTTTTAAAAAGCATTTAGACAGTTACATGGGTATGATGGGTATAACGGGATATGGGCCAAATGTGGGCAGTTGGGATTAATTTAGGGGTTTTTTAAAAAAGTGGCGTGGACACGTTGCGCTGAAGGGCCTGTTTCCATGCTGTAAACCTCCTATGACTTCTGCCATTTAAAACTAGTTTGAGAAAATATATAAATCTTGTGCATCAGCTCCAATTCACATGTCCTTACTTTAGTAATGACTGAACTTAGCTAATTTGCAGTGAGTGTCTCTGGATTAAACTCTTGTTGATAACTAGAAGTGGAAGTCCCACTACCAATCTGAGGAGACCTTCACTTAGCACTTTGTTCCTCTTCCTTTCCCCTGCTTCCTCACACATCTAACCAGTACCCACTGCTTCAATCCTTCACTCAATTTATCCAGTCCCATTTTGTCATTTGACTGCTCTAATTTTTTAGATGCCCAGAATGTGGGATTTTGCTATTCCATAAATGAAGTGACTGGATGAGAGTCAGATAACATCCTGGTCCACAGTAATCTATTGTTCCAGTAGAGATTGGCTGAAGACAGACCTGCTTCCAAGCATATTATCCTGACTCTGAATTATATTTCTGTTCCTTCAGTCTTGTTGAGCCAAAAACCTGCAAATTCCTAACAGCGTTGAGTGTACCTACACTAGATGGACTGCAGCAGTTTAAGATGGTGGCTCACCATCACCTTCTCAAGGAGCATATGGGGTGGGTGGGCAACAAACCTTCCAGCAATGCTTACATCCCATGAAAGAATAATAAAATATGACTTGGAACAGCTTTTAACATATGAAATCGAAGCAAGAGTGGACTATTTGAGCTGTGGACGGTGGCAAGTGGGGAGTTTGACTGGAGCAGTACACCTGTCGCACTATAATGCAGGTGTCCTAAGATGAGCTCAGGGAGGACAGAAACCTCCTGTGGAGCAGAAGGGCTCCATAAGCTAATTTACCTCGATTCCATTATCCTGTTCGATCCCCGTATCCCTTGTTATCTACAAATCTGTGGATCTCTGACTTAAATGTGCACATCTTTTAGGCCATCACAGTATTTCCAGGCTTGAGTGTTAGATTTGCAGATAGGAAATAATTGGAAGGGAAGGAAGATGGAGGGAAGGAACCAGACTCATGGCCATCTTTTGGGAGATTAAGAGGGGTGACTGGGAGCTTGGTGAAAAACATGAGTTTTGAAGGTGTGAAGAGGCAGAGGGAGATCCAAAGAATAGATGTGAGGTTGCTGAAGGTTCTCACCATTGATGGGGTGAAAAAAATGCTGCATGACAGACCAGAGTCAAAGGGTGCTAGAAAAGATATAAGACTAGAAGAAGTTGGAGAAATAGGGTGGGAGAAATTAAGTTAAGAAAGGTTAAGGAGGGTAAGGATTTTGAACTTAATATTTGAGAAGGGAAGGGAGCCATTGTACGTTAATGAGGAAATTGAATTAATTGCCCCCAGGACTTGTATAAATGGGAGGATCACTAATCGGGGTCCGGAAAAGTTGACACTAAAGGTAACCATTTTCCTAATTTCTGTTCTCATGCTAAACACTTCAATTGGACGATAAATCCTGGCATTGAATTGTATCTAGCTCATTTGATAAGCGGATGCTTTGTTAAATCTCTATCTGCTTAGTTAGGCAGTGATAATCATCTACAGTATTTTAAAACTCAAACAGCTCACAGGATGTTAGAAAGGATATCATGACTGGTTGAGACTGGAGCTTGATCTCAAACTTGGTTTAATCTCTAACTAATGGCATGCTCATGTCAGTAAGATTTTAATTTACTTGTGAAATCATAACACTTATCTGACCCATGAAAAAAACCTGGTTGTCTAATTGTAGAACTGCCTTTCCAAAATTGATGTTAGCTGAAAACATTCTAAGCTTTCTAAAAAAAAATTCAAGTGGAGTGGGTATTGGCTTGGTCAGTGTTTATTGCCCATTCCTAATTGCTCTTGAACTGCTGCAGTCCATGCGGTGTAGGAACGTCCACAATGCTTTCAGGAAGTGAGTTCCAGGGTTTTGACCGAATGACAGTTGGGAAATATGGCAATATAATCCCAGTTTGGGTTGGTGTGTGACTTGGAGGGGAACTTGCAAGTGATGGTGTTCCCATGCATATGCCCTTCTTCCACCTAGATGGTACAGGTTTTATTATTACAAAATAACAAGAATTTGGAGCAGGAATAGACCAAATAGTCTGATCCACCATTCAGTGTGATCATGATTGATTTTGGGCATCAATTCCATTTTTTTGCCCACTCCCCGTACACCTAAATTCCTCAAGACAAACTCTATCAACCCCACCTTATGTATTCAATGAGTGACCATCCATAGTCGTCTTGGACAGATAATTCCTCAGAAAATTTTGAGTAATTTCTCCTTATCTCTGTTTTAAATGATTGGCATCTCAACATGAGATATTGCCCCTGTGTTTTAGTTGATGTGGACAAAAATTGGTAGAGTGTAAGTATCATAGAATCCCTACGGTGCAGAGAGAGGCCATTTGGTCCATCGAGTCTCTACCAACCACAATCCCCAAATCCCTACATATTTACCCGCTAATCCCTCTAACCTATGCATCTCAGGACACTAAGGGCAATTTTAGCATGGCCTATCAACCTAACCTGCACATCTTCGGACTGAGAGGATATGGGAGCAGCCGGAGGAAACCCACGAGGACGTGCAAACTCCACACACAGTGACCCAAGCTGGGAAATGAACCCAGGCCCCTGGAGCTATGAAGCAGCAATGCTAACCACTGTGCTACTGTTCTGCCCCAAATGTAAATAAAATATGAAGTTATGCAATTCGGTTGGAAAAATTGAACATTATTTAAATGAAAAAACTAAAGAAAGCCTCAGCATAGAGGGATCTTGAGGTCCTCGTACATTGAAAAAGCTAGCATGCAGGTTTAACAGGTAATAGGAAGGAAATTGGAATGTTGCCCTTTACTTCAGAGAGAATGGAGTATAAAAATAGGGAAGTCTTGCTAAAACTATACAAGGCACTAGTTATACCATGCTTGGAATGCTGAAGTTTTGATCCCTTTAACCAAGGAAGGATATACTGACATCGGAGGTAGTCCACTAGATTGATCCTGGTTATGGAGTTTGCATCATCAGAAAACATTCACGGCTGTCTTTATTCAAATCATGGGTATAGATTATAAATAGCTGAGGCCCAGCACTGATCCTTGCGGCACTCCACTATTCACTGCTTGCCAACTTGGATAAAGCATTTTTTATGCCTACGTTGCTTTGCATCTGTTAACCAATTCTCTAAACATGTATATATTAGCCCCAGGTGCCTAATAACTTTTCTGTGGCATGTTATTGACTCCTTTTTGGAAATCCAGGCGTACTATATCTTACTGGTTTCCCTTCACCTCCCTAATAAACATGCTCAACCCCAATAAATTTGTCAAACAAGATTTCCTTTCAGTAAATCCACGTTGACTTGATCTGATCATGCAGTGCTTTTCAGAGTGCTTGTTGAGACTTCCTTAATTTCCAGCAATTTTCCAACAACTTATGTTAGGCTAATTGGCCTGTGGTTTCCTATTTTCTCTCTTTCTTGCCAGCTTCCAGTGTAGTGGTACTGTTCCCAAATCCAAGGAGTTGTGCAAAATTGTAGCCAGCATTTCCATTATCTCTGCAGCTATTTCTTTTAGAACACTCGACCATTGCCCTGGGAATTTTCAGATTTTAGACTCTTAACATGTACTAATTCCATTTCTCTGTTGATATTTTAACTTCAATGTTTTTAGGGGTCTGTTTCTCGTATGAGAATTTTCTTTCACTGTGAAGACAGACAAAAGTTCGATCAATGCCTCGTGTGGTGGGCAAGTTATTAGAAGGTATTCTGAGACAGGATCTGTAGGCATTTAAAAACACAAGGACTGTTTAGGGACAGTCAGCATGGCTTTGTATGGAAAATCATGTCTCTCAAATTTGAGTTTTTTGAAGGGGTAACTAAGAAGGTAGAAGAGGCAGTGTAGTTGATGTTGTCTACATGGACTTTAGCGAGGCTTTAACAAGCTACTGCATGGTACGTTGTTGCATAAGGTTAAATTTCATGAGATCCAAGGTGAGGTAGCTAAATTGGCTTGATGACAAAAGCTAGAGGGTTGTTTTTCAAACTGGAGACCTGTGACCAGTGATATGTCTGTGATTGGTGCTGGGTTCACTGTTATTTGTCATTTATATTAATGACTGAGAATATGGGAGCCATGGTTAGTAAGTTTGCAGATGACACCAAGATTGGTGGCATAGTGGACAGTGAAGAAGGTTATCTCGGAATGCAATGAGATCATGATCAATTGGGCCAGTGGGCTGACGAGTGGCAGATGGAGTTTAATTTAGGTAAATGTGAGCTGATGCATTTTGGTAGATTGTACCAGGGCAGGACTTACTCAGTTAATGGTAGGGCACTGGGGAGTGTTACAGAACAAAGAGATCTAGGGGTACATGTTCCTAGCTCCTTGAAAGTGGAGTCACAGGTGGACAGTGTGGTGAGCAAGGCATTCAGCATGCTTGGTTTCATCAGTCAGAGTATTGAATCCAGGAGTTGGCCTGTCTTGTTGAAGTTGTACAAGAATTGGTAAGGCCACACTTGGAATACTGTGTATAGTTCTGGCCATCCTATTATAGAAAGGATATTATTAAACTAGAAAGAGTGCAGAAGAGATTTACTAGAATGCTACCGGGACTTGATGGTTTGTTATGAGGAGATGCTGGATATACTGGGACTTTTTTCCTCTGGAACAGAGAAGGCTGAGGAATAACCTTATAGAGGTCTATAAAATAATGAGCACAGATCAGCTAGACAGTCTATCTTTTCCCAAAGGTAGGGGAGATTAAAGCTAGAGGGCATAGGTTTAAGGGGAGAGATGCAAAAGGGTCCCACAGGGGCAATTTTTTCATGCAGAGGGTGGTGTGTCAGGAACAAACTACCAGAGGTAGTAGTAGAGGCGGGTACAATTGTCTTTTTAAAAAGCGTTTAGACAGTTGCATGAATAAGATGGGTATAAAGGAATATGGGCCAAATGCAGGCAATTGGAACTAGCTTAGGGGTTTAAAAAAAAGAGCACTATGGACAAGTTGAGCCGAAGGGCTTGTTTTCATGCTGTAAACTTTTATGATGCCTTGACTCTGACTATACTTACCTTTTCTTCGTTCCCCATGGTAATTTTCTCCTGTCTCTGTTTCTAAGGGACCAATGTTTACTGGCCAGTTTATTCATTCTATTTTTTTTCGCTTTTCCAACTTTTTTGCTGATTTCTAAAACATTCCCAATCCTCAGACTTGCTACTGTTTTGCATTATAAACTTCTTTTAATCTGATATTATCTTTGACTTTCTGATTAAGCCAGGGGTGGGTCGGTCTTGAGTTTTTGTTTTTCTATGAAAAGTATTTTTGTCGGACATTTTGAATTCTCTTTAATATTAGGGAAGCTGTACTAAACAAACTAGAGCTGCGGGCTAATAAATCTCCAGGTCCTGATGGATTTTGTTATGGGGCCTTAACATAGGTGGCTCATGAGATTGATGTGTTGGACTCCTCTCCATGAAGGGAAGGAGGCAGAAAACAAGAAATTAACTTGACCTTTGTTGGGAAGTGTGTTAGAATCATTAGAGGTTATGGCTGGGCACTTGGACAAACTCAAGGTAATTGGGGAGCGTTAGCATGGTTTTATGGAAAGTAAATCATGTTTAACAAATTTGCTGGAGTTCTTTAAAAGAATGACGTGCTGTGGATAGAGAGGAACCTGTAGACATACTTGGATTTCCTGAAAGTGTTTGGTACCACATCAGAGGTTATTGTAAAAAAAAAAGTTCATGACATGGGGATACCATATTAGTCTGGATTGAAGATTAGCTGATGGGCAGAAAACCAATGATGTATCAATAGATCTTTGTTTAATTGGCAAGATACAATGAGCGGAGTCCCACGGGGGCCTGCTGGGTCCTCAATTTTTTTTACAATTTATATCAATGACTTTGAGGGGAGTGAAGACACGGCAGCTAAATTTGAAGACGAGACAAAGATAGGAAGGCATGTTGTGAAGAGGACATAGTTTGCAAATGGAGAGAGGTTAAGTGAGTGGGCAGAAATCTGGAGTAAAATATGGGAAAGTATGAAGCTGTTCACTTTGGCAGCAAGAATAAAAAAACAGGGTATTACTTAACTGGAGAATGACTGACTGCAAAATGTCGAGGTGGAGAGAGATTGAGATATTCTTGTGCATGAACCATGAAGTTAGTATGCAGGTGCAGCATGTAATCAAGAAGGCTAATGGAGTGCTGGTCTTTATTACAAGAGGAATTAAACATAAGGATTTTATGCTTCAGTTATGCAGGGTGTTGGTGAGATTGTATTTTGATTACCATGTGTAGCTTTGGTTGTCTTGGAGGAAGAATGTAAATACCTGACAGGTGATCGAGGAGATTTGAGATTGATCCCTGGAATGAGCAAGTTGTTTTACGAGAATAGGTTGGAAAGACTGGACTGGTTTCCCCTGGAGTTTAGAGTGTGGGTAATTTGACTGAAGTATATAAATATTCTTAAAGGTATTGACAAAGTGGACATTGAAAGGAAAGGGAAGTCAGTTGGCTAGACTGCCTGCCTTCTCAACCTTGCTTCCTCGCCTGAGATGTCGATCCTCAGACTAAAAATGTAATGGGTTTTAAATTTTTTCAATTATTGTTTGTGATTGGAGTATGTAGCTTTCAAACTTAACATGAAATTTGGTGATGTTAGGATCACTATTTCCCAGTGGATGTTTTACTATGACAGTTAACCCTGTTTAATTCCAAAATACTATCTAAGAAAGCTTTATCCCTGGTTGGTTTCATAAATGTGCTTCCAAAAAAAGTCTCTCAAACATTGTACAAACTGTTTCCTGCAGTGACCTTTATTCACTGATGTACAATTTTTGGGGGCAGACAAAATTATGTTGAGATCAGCCATGATCTTATTGAATGGTGGAGCAAGCTTGGAGGACTGAATGGCGTACTGCTAAGTCCTAAGTTCTATGTCCCTACCTGTGCCATTCTGCTTATCTTTACTATACTGTTTCAGTACCTCAACCTTTGGATTTCTTGAATGTCCTTTCTATAGCCCTGGTTATATGACTGGACAGGACACTGGCCTGAGCCATTTCAAGTGGAGCCTATCCCATCAGGATGACTCATTCTCCAAGTACTGATGCTGGTGTCCCTTCTTTCCACACCATCTCTTGAGGCACGTATTCATTTCTCTAATCTGCTTTACTGTATGCCAGTTGGCATGAGGTTCGGGTAACAATCCAGAGATGATTACCTTTTGATGATCTGCGTTTTCATTTGACCCTAGCATTTCAAATTCTCTGAGCAGAATGTCATTCCTGGTTTTACCAATGTTTTGTTCCCACGTAGAACCAATTTCATTGCTCATATCTGCCTCACTCATATTTACACACTCTTCCTGACCTTAGACCGACTCTGCCTCATCTAAAAGGTGTGTGACTGTTGCCCAGAACGAAGTAGGTGACTTTTCCTCCCTGATGCAGCTCGCTTCCAGCTCAATTGCTCAAGCTGCAGGCACACCAATATATTTGTCTTGAGATCTCACTGTTGTCCAGGACCTCCCATATTCTGCAATTGAACAGCATTACCTGTCCTGCCACCTGAATTATGTATTAATTTATTATTTATGTTCATAAACCCTACCCAATAAGCATTACTGCTAATAAGTTTAAATTGTATCGGAGATGGAGAGTGTGAATGTGATGCAGTCAAGTTGGCTTTTTTGTCCTGGATGCACTCAACACAAGTGGAGAGCATTCCATTATGTTTCTGACTTGTGCCTTCATGGTGGACAGGTTTTGGGGAGTTAGGAGGTGAGATGTTTGCCACAGAATTTCCAGCGTCTGACTTGCTCTTAACAGTATCTGTCCAGCTGGTCCAGTTTAATTTCTGGTCAATGATGTTGCTGTATAATGGAGAAGCCCAATTATTTTTGTTTAGTTATGAGTGATGAAATTGGGAACGTGGGGAGAAAAAGATTGAAGACAAGTGGGGAATTTATAATGGAACAAAGACATGGCTGACCTATTGAATACTTTGGTCCTGTCTTCACAAAGGAGGACACAAATGTTGGAGCACCAGGTTTAGTGAGGTTATTCACTTTATAGCAAAAACAGGAAGGCAAATTAATATCTGGCCATAAATGGTGGTTGTGCACTAAGACCTAAGTGTGCTTATGCACCAGTCATTGAAGGTAAGCATGCTGGTGCAGCAGGTAGTAAAGAAGGTAAATGGTATGTTGGCCTTTGTAGCGAGGATTCGAGTTGCTGCAGTTGTACAAGGCCTTGGTGAGACCACATCATTATGGAATATTCTGTGCAGTGTTGATCTCCTTAACTGAGGAAGGATGTTCTTGCTCTAGAGGGAGTGCTTAAAGGTTTACCAGTCTGATTCCTGGAATGGCAGGACTGGTGTATGTGGATAGATTGCGTTGGTTAGGATTGTATTCGCTGGGGTTCAAAAGAATGGGGGTGGGAAGGGGGAAAATCTCCTAAAAAAAAAACCTATAAAATTCTAACAGGCTAGACAGGATAGATACAAGAAGAATGCCCCTGATTGGTGGGGGTCCAGAACCGGGGGGTCGCAGTCTAAGGATACCAGTAGATCATTTATTGCTGAGATGTAAATAGGGAAATTTCTTCACCCAGAGTGGTCAGCCTATGGAATTTGCTACCACAAAGTAGAGACCAAAACGTTGTATGTTTTCAAGAAGCATTAGGTATAGCACTTGGGGTGAATAAAATCAAAGGATATGGGGGAAGGTGGGATCAGGCTGTTGTGTTGGATGATCAACCGTGACCATAGTGGATCAAGCTTGAATGGCCACGTCCTGCTCCTGTTGCTGTTTTTATTTTTGATGCATTAAAGCTGGTTGTTCTCAAGGCAGCTATAATGGTTTGGCTTATAAAGATGCACAGTTTCAGGAAACAATGAATTATTATTTTGTTAAAGGGTTTGTTTCCATAGCTTGTAGTCTTTCATTGATTATAATCGAGGATGACATGTTTTTGATACCTACTGCTATCATGTTCCATCTTCATATGTGGTAAAGGAATGGATTTGTGTGGGCTTCAGTTTGCTTGCCGCTGCTTCTAGTTGTGGCATTCCTCATAGGTATGAGGGACTCCAAACATGACCTAACTGCATTGGTGTATTATTGCATGAGATGGGTGCAAATTTGGACTCTTTCTTTCTGATTATGCTAATAGCACCCTTGGGGACAGCATTATGTTGATTCTGTATACATACTAACTTGCCACCATGACTTTAGTTGAACAGAATTTACAGATGGGCAAAGTTGGGAATCTCTATCAGGCAGCATGATTGGTGGACTTGGAGGACTGAAGGGCCTGTTCCTGTGCTGTAGTTTTTTGTTCTTCTAATATTGAATCTGAACCTTCTTTGTGCCTTCTAGTAGATAATGCAAAGATATGTTTGAAAGGGTGATTAAAGTGATTTGCAAGAGAAGCAAATGTGATGTGAATAAAAACATTTTCACACTGAGTATGTACGGTCTGAAAGAACGTGTGGTGAAGGCAGGTTCAGTTGAGGCAATCAGAGGGCATTAGGTTGATTATGTTCAACCTTGCAGGGGAGTAGCACTAAATCATGCTTGTTTGGAGAACAGATGAGATGGGCCAAATGGTGGCCTCTTGCACATATTCATCCAAAATGAATATTTCTCATCAGTATTTGCTGTTGAGAGAAGGATGTTAGGGAACTTGGGGAAATTAATAGTGATGTCTTGAGAAGTGTACATATTACAGAGGAGGAGGTGCTGGAAGTCTTAAAGTGCATCAAGGTAGATAAATCCCCAGGACCTGATGAAGTGTATCCCAGGATAGGGAGGCTAGGGAGGAAATTGCGGGCCCCCTAGCTGAGATATTTGAATTATTGATTGTCACGGGTGAAGTGCCTGAAGGTTGGAGAGTGACAAATGTGCCTTTGTTTAAGAAGAGCTGCAGGGAAAAGACTGGGATCTACAGGTCACTGAGCCTCACATCTGTTGTGGGTAAATTTTTGGAAGGTATTGAGAGACAGGATCTATGGGCATTTAGAGACACAAGTACTGATTAGGGACAGTCAGTATGGCTTTGAGTGGAAAATCGTGTCTCAAATTTGATTAGGTTTTTGAAGGGGTAACCAAGAAGGTAGATGAGGGCAGTGCAGTTGATGTTGTCTACATAGATTTTAGCAAGGCCTTTGACAAGGTACCGCATGGTAGGTTGTTGCATGAGGTTAAATCTCACGGGACCCAGGGTGAGGTATCTAAATGGATACAAGATTGGCTTCTTGACAGAGCAAGAGGGTGGTTGTAAAGAATTGTTTTTCAAACTGGAGGCCTGTGACCAGCGTTGTGCTTCAGGGATCAGTGCTGGGTCCCCTGTTATTTGTCATTTATATGAATGATTTGGATGAGAATATAGGAGGTGTGGTTAGTAAGTTTGCAAATGACACTAAGATTGGTGGCATAGTGGACAGTGAAGAAAGTGATCTTGATCAATTGAGCCAGTGGGCTGACGAATGGCAGATGGAGTTTAGACAAATGTGAGATGATGCATCTTGGTAGCTTGAACCAGGGAAAGACTTACTCAGTTAATGGTAGGGCTTTGGGAAGAGGTACAGAACAAAGAAATCGAGGGGTACATATTGATAGCTTCTTGAAAGTGGAGTCACAGGTGGACAGTGGTTAAAGCATGTGGCATGTTTGGTTTCATCGGTCAGAACATTGAATGCAGGAGTTGGAATGTCTTGTTGGGGTTGTACAAGACATTGGTAAGGCCGCACTTGGAATACTGTGTGCAATTCTGGTCACCCTATTATAGAAAGGATATTATTAAACTAGAAAGAGTGCAGAACAGATGTACTAGGATGCTATCGGGATTTGATGGATTGAGTTATAAGGAGAGGCTGGATCGACTGGGACTTTATTCTCTGGAGCGTTGGAGGCTGAGGGGTGATTTTAGAGGTCTACAAAATAATGAGGGGCACAGATCAGCTAATAGTTAATATCTTTACCCAAAGGTAGGGGAGTCTAAAATTAGCGTGCATAGGTTTAAGGGGAGGGATACAAGAGTGTTCCGAGGGGCAATTTTTTCACACACAGGGTGGAGAGAGTCTGGAACAAGCTGCCAGAGGTGGTAGCAGAGGCTTTTGTCTTTTAAAAAGCATTTTGATAGTTACATGGGTACGATGAGTCTAGAGAGATATGGGCCAAATGCAGGCAATTGGGATTAACTTAGGGGCTTAAAAGAAAGGGGGGCATGGACAAGTTGGGTCGAAGGGCCTGTTTCCGTGCTGTAAACCTATGACTTTGATTCTGATTCTGTGTGATATTAAAGGAGACTGCTTCTGAATCTGTTTGTATGTAGAGGAAGAGTATGGTTAGATATTAGTCACTTCAGTGCTTCATTAGCTGTGTGTTGAGCGGTGAAAATCACCAGGCATTGCAGATAGCTTCCAAGTATCAGTATTATCTGGAATGAAATTTTTCTTCATGTTGCTGAAATTATAGCTTATTGATTTGGGATTTTAAGCTACACTAAGTTGGTAGTTTTGTTTTGGGACTACCTGTGTTGATAACCCAGTGCACTTTACTAATGTGCATCTTTCTGTGAAGGTGCATTTTGTCCTCCTTCAAGGGAGTGTGTGAACAGTATTTGAAGGTGGCATGGCAAATTGCGATTTGGACCTTTTGCCTTTGATTAGTGGCATGGAGTACAAAAGTAGATAATCATTTATCAATCACTGGACACTGATGTGGAGCATTATAACTACTTCCAAACACCACACTTTGGGAGGAATGTCAAGACATTGGAAAGGGTGCAGTGGACGTTTACTAGAAAGACACCAGGGGTGAAAGAATTCAGTTACATCTTGTAACTAGGAAAATAGGAAGTGTTCTTGGACCAGAAAAGGTTAAATGGGCATTTTTTTATATATTTGAGTTCTTGTGTGATTGCTTTAAGATCTGATCACATGATTCGGGATGTTTCGGAGACATCTGCTTTTAGTTTCAGTTTCTTCTTTGTACCGAGCCCCAAGAATAAACTTTTGTTCATTTGAATTTGTGCGTGCAAACCACTTTTTTGTTTAAAACCCACAACCCTTGACATAGTATATTATAGAATGAAAATTGGCGACCAGTCTAGACTTTCTATGGAGAAATGATCCTAGCTAAGGGGGAAAAAATTAGGTGTCCTCGCTTTTGAATGTTAGGAGGCTGGGAGCACTGACAACAGAATTAAAAATTAAAGTGCCAGTGAAGGAAGGCCAAGTAAGAAAAGGACTCTGTGGTTTTAAAATAGGTGATTTTTCACGACCAGAGAAGGGTGAAATTCCAGGCAGTACGTGGCATATTTGAAAAGAAGGGATGCTCTGCCATACAGCTGGGGTCATTTGAAAAACAAATAGTCAACGGTCTCCAGGGTAAAAAGGGGAACACTGGGAAGGAAGTAAATAAAAATATACTGAGCAGTCTCCAGTTGCTTATGCCTGGAAGAGAAATGACAAGTCTGTTAGGATCCATGAGCCCTTTCAACAAAGAAAATGAATCTTGGAGTTTCAATGCAGAGTGTTTTCAGTACTTCAGTACGAGCAAATAAAATTGAAGTGAGTTGCTTGCACCGGCTTTTGTCAGTACAGTAAAACTTGCAATTTTCTCTGGAGCTTGGTTTATCCAGCCAAGAACAACCACCTATGATGGCTTGGCAAAAATCCTGGAAGAGCGTTACTCCAAAGCTATTGATCGTCGCAGAGCTGTTCAGGTTCCACCAAAGGTGTCAGTTGGAAGGCGAAGCATTGCTCGGTTTGTGGCAACCTTAAAAGGTCTGGCACAACATTGAGTTTGGTGAGAGAAGATACTTAGATTGCTTGTGGCCTCAAATGAAGATGTCCAAAGAAGATTGCATACTGAACTTGTTTTAACTTTAAAGACATCAATAGAAATTGCAATGTTGATGGAACTGACTGCTAAAGACTTAACAATTTGGTGCAGGGATGAAGATCCACAGGTTGGGAACTGCCCATAAGTCAAAACAGGACCAAGCATGTCACAAATGCGTCAAAATGGGCCATTCACTAAGTAAATGCTAAAGCATTGATAGTCAATGCAAGATTATGGCAAAATGGATCACATTGCAAAAGCTTATTGGGCTAGACCAACTTCCACTGAAGAATATTCATAAGAATCTGGGTACCTTCAAGAAGAAAACAGACTGCGTTCTACAAAATAATTTATAGCATGGAAGGAAATCAGGACTGTGTAGAACGGAAATCTGGAAATATGATCGAGCTCTAACTCAACATCTTATCTATACCAGAGTGCGTCACACTGATTTTGGGTGATTCCAAAGTTAGGATGGTGCTGCTGTTTTTTTAATTCCTGAGACTACATACCAACAAAAGCTGAAGCATCTTCCTTTAAAGCAAGCTGATGTGATTTTTAAGACATACGTGGAAGAGATCATGTCATTAAAAGATTACATCATGGTCAATGTAGAGGTGAGTGGACAAACAGCGGAGTCGCCTCCTTTGGTCTGTAGTAATTTTCGAACTGTGTTTGGGAGATCACGGTTAGAGAAGATTAAGCTCAACTGGAGTGCTGCCAACAGATTGACCAATGCCAAAACAGTCCTTTAGCGCCTTCTGGATAAATACAGAAGTGTATTTGAAGAGACACTGGGCTCAATGAAGGGAGTTCAAGTGAAATTCAAGATTAAGTCTAAACCAAAAAGTCTCAATAAGAGCAGTGCCATAGCGACTAAGGTCGAAGTAAAAATTGTACGACTTGTTAACCGGTGTGCTAGAACTTGTTGCAATGAATGACTGGATTACTATACTTGTAGTGATCTTATAGCAACCATAAAAACACTATTGTGGGCTGATCAACATCCGCTTCCTATAATTGAAGATTTGTTTGCTGGGTTATCAGGTGGGCATAAATTCAGAAAGATTGATCATAAGTATATTTAGAGATGAACAAAGCTGCTGAATCTCAACATTGCTTACTGCTGTTGCTCATTTAAAGTATTGTTGTTATAAATTGTCTTTTGGAGTAACATCCACATGTGCCCTAGTCCAAAGATCGATGGAGCAGATTTGAAGTGATCTCCCGGCACAATATTACCTGGATGACATGCTGATTACAAAGTCCAGGGAACGAGTGCACTTGGATAATTTGGAAGCAACATTGGAATGTCTTCAAACACAGTCTGGTATCAAGAAAGTGAGATGTTTTCCCAGGAGTCAGTTCAGTATTTGGGTCTTGTTATTGATAGCGAAGGTCTACATCGAGCACCTCAAGGATGGACACTATTTAAGAAGCACCACATGTGACAAATTTTGACGCAATTGAGGTCCTCTCTAGGATTGGTAAATTATTATGACAAATTTGTTTCTAATTTAGCTATATTATTGAAGCCGTTATATAACTTAGTGTGAAACAGTCAAGGGACTGGACAAAGTGTGAGAAAGCATACAAGGATGTCACGGATACTTCAGACTTCTGCAAAGCATCAGTTCGTTTTAGTTTGAAGCTGCCATTACTGCTTTTTTGCGAAGCTTCATCTTATGGATAAGGGGCGGTTGTTTCTGGTGCCTTTGGGAGAAGAGTGACCAATAGCTTTTGCTTCATGTACCCTGACTAGTCTTGAATCTAACGTTTGCTCTGCTAGACAAAGAAGCATTGAGTATAATTTTTGGGATGAGTGAAGTTTTCATCTATATCGTTGTCATTTCACATTGACCATCAACCCTTTGACTATTTTTGGGCTCTATAAAGGCATACTGTCATTAGCTGCTAGCTGGTTGCAAAGATTGCCACCGATCTTGTCTGCACACACCTGTGATATAAAGTATCATCCGTCAGAGTGCCATGCTAACGCTGATGCATTGTCACACTTATCTTTACCTATTGAGCAGATGCCACCGACTGGTTTTGCTAATATTCTTTATTTTTCGCTAGTAGATCATTTGCCTGTGACAGCTTCTCAAGTTCAGAGACGTACCAGTAATGCTCCCGTGATGGGGAAGGTGACGGATATGGTATTGAAAGGAACGATAACTGGAACGGATCACCTGCATCCTGATTTTAAACCATATGTGTCAAAGCTTGAGTTGACTGTCTAAGGTGGGTGTCTATTATGAGGAATCTAAGTGTTTATTCCTCCCAGTCTGCATGGAAGAGTTCTTGAGCAACTACTTGAAGGACATCCTGGTGTAGTCTGAATAAAGGAATTAGCACTTGGTTATTTTTGGTGGCCAGGTGTGGATCCTCTGAAGAAAAAGTGGGACAGTGTCAATTCTGTGCATGAGTAAGAAATGCACCACCATTGTTTCCTTTACACCCTTGGGCATGGTCTGAAATGCCATGGCAGTGATTATATGTAAATTTTGCAGGTCTGCTTGAGTTGCATGTTCTTGGTCATAATGGATGTATGTTGAAAATGGCGAGAAGTTATGCGATCTGCAACTGAACAAACCCTTGAAAAATTTGACAAAAACCTTGCAAGATCTGGTAAAATGGAACAGATTGTTAGCAGTAATGATTCACTGTTTACTTCAGGAGTTTATCACATCATGTGAGCTGCTTTTTGGCATCTTATAGAAACATTACTTGTGTAACTATCCAAAGTTCGCCTGCATTACTACTCTTAAAGAGAAAGTTAAGAACTATTTTTGATTTATTACGTCCAGAAACTTCAGATAGTAGAACGTCAACGTCAATCTAGAGTTGCTAGCCGAGAAGTGAGGGCAAAACAGTTTCAGTAAGGAGATTGAATGAATGTTAGCGTGTCACTTCTGCCACAAGTGAGAAGTGGGTGTACCAGCCATAGCTTTAACATGAACAGATCAACTTTCTCAAACTGAAGGTGAATGAGTTTGGCTTGCGGTGCTGATCAATTGTCATCTTGAAATTACTTCTCGATCCTCTAGAAGTACCAAATTCTTTACTTCCTAGTGTTGTGAATACTAACATGGAAGACTTAGTTGAATCTGAGTTACCTGATTGTGTCTGTGTTACTATACCACGTGACAATGATGCAGAATTAGTTCCATGTGAAGAAGTGAATACTGAAGTTCCAAATCGTACCTCCAGGGTAAAAGTCAGCCAAATTCCAGAATGTCGTATATAAGAAGAATAGATGTCCTCCTGATAACTTTTTAATTGACTGTGTATAATGAATAATGGTACCATAGTACTGTGTCGAATATTATTGATCCTGTATAACATTGTTGTAATTTGTCATGACCACAGAAATAAAGGGTGGGGGCAGGTGGTGCTGGGATGTTATATTAAATTGTTGCATGAGAGCAGGTCACAGTTTGGTGATGTCATTGGGTTGTTTGAGGGTCTTGCTTTTAGTTTGTTTCTTCTCTGTACAGATGAGCTCCTTGAATAACCTGTTGATAGTTTGAAGCTGTGTGCTCAAACCACTTTTTCTTTTGAATTAGAAGCTACAATCCCTAACATAGTTGAGGTATTACAGAATTTATGAAGTCGTTCAATATTGAGGGGGTTTAATTGAGTTAAGGGGAAACTTTCCACTGGTGAAATGTTGGTAACAAGAAGTCAAGGTAATTGTGAAAAGAAGCAGAGGCCAAAAGAAAAATGTTTTTATGCAGTGGGTTGCCTGAAAGAATGGTGACAGCTGATTCAATAAATTTCATGGGCATTGAATAAATATTGAATATTTGAAGGGGAAACATTTCCAGTGTAGGAATGAGAATATTTGGATAGCCCTTGCTGAGAAGGTGGACTGGCTATGTTCTTTGCTTCGTTGAGATTTTACTAATTGCTGTGTCCAGAGCAAAGCAGTGTTACGTTAGCAGTTGTTCTACTTGAGTCTCCCTATCTGCCTAAGTAATGTTTGTGGGCTGTGTTCTAAAGTCCCATCCTTCAGGGCCACCTCCTGCTTTATAAGGATTGTGAGATTACATGCAACAGCTGAAATGTACTTTGCAAAATGGTTCCATTTTGACATTTCAGTAAGCGGGCGTTACTTTTGAAAATTAATTTGAAACAAGATGTATTTATTTTGGTTACATTGGCTAGTGTGTAGTTTTTAACATTGATTCCCCATAGTGGCTTACTGAAGCATTACTGTAGCCAGATCTTCATTTGATGCCAGTACCCTGCTACAAGAAATTTGTGAATGTGTTGGATCACTTCCAGTTAGTAACGCCCCAACACCTGTCTTTGTTTATCAACAAGAACAATTTCCAACACTGGGCTTGTACAAAGTTCAGCAAAAGGACTTTGCTGTTAATTATGTCTTGTCACTGAGTCTATTTAAGCTCAAATGGTTGCTATGTAACTTTTTGTCATACTCTGGGAGGTTTTATTGGAGAGTAGTCTGTGGGTTTTAAAAGTTCATGATAAAATGTTTCTTCTGTGTAGAACTTAAATTCATTTCTAAGCAAAGTTACTAGTTTGATTTTAACTTGTGCTTTCTCATGAGCTCATATTTCTTGCACTTAAGCAGTCGTGCATGTGAGATTGTGAACTTCAAACTTTGGCTGACTTGCCTTATCCTGCTTGGTATATGATCAGATATCTGATTATGCTAAAATCGGTATCTGAGTTTTAATTACCTTGAGAAGTCGTAGTGTCAGTTTTACCAAGGCTATGGAGGTCAAATCATTGTTTGAAATTGGAAAGGTAAATTTTTGGGCTCAAAGGAAACTGAGGGTTATGAGGGTAGGGCAGGAAAGTGGAATGATTGGTAGAACCACCATAATTTGATTAGCATTGCATGTGCGAGAGCTATGTGACTTCCTATTTTTTATTACATGTGATACTGACAGTGGGCAGAGATATAGTGTTTTTGCCCGTTTGCCTGTAGACAATATATCTCAAAAACTAAGACTAATTCCAATGGAATATGGTACAGAGGTAGGCTGTGGCTCAAGGAAGTACTGATTAATTCTAGAATCTGCACCTTTGCCAAAACTAACGTTCTGTTAACATTGGGAGACAGGAAAGAGGTTACTCAGTAATGTACATGGCTCTGCAACATTGTTAACTTATTACAATTGTCAGCTCTTCAAGTCTAGGCTTTCCTCTGCATGGGTATGATCATCTAACTACAAAGCTTTAAAAAATTACATAAATTGGCTCCTTCCCGATCTATATAACTCAGCTGACCAGACACAAACCAAGTCACAGCGGTGCCTGAACTTTTTAGTAGAGCATGTATTCATTTTATTTGTGTATTTGAAATTTGCCAGTGGGTTCTAACTTATTTATGCTACCTGAGTTGCATTCACCTCTGATTTGGCTCTATAGTGTGAAAATAAAAGTTGGAGTGAGTTTAAGTAAATTGATCTGTGGATCAAGTGAATGTCAGTTGCAGTTGCATCCTGGTTAGTGTTTTCTTTTTGACAGTTGTCTTGTGTTGGAAGGAAATTAATTAAGTGTAAAATTTACTTATTAGTCAAAAATAGAGTAGTATTAACATTGCAATGAACTTACTATGAAAATCCTCTAGTCGCTACACTCTGGTGCCTGTTTTGGATACACTGAGCGAGAATTTAGCACAGCCAATGCACCTAAGCACGTTTTTCGGACTGTGGGAGAAAACTGGAGCACCTGGAGGAAACCGACGCAGACATGGAGAAGGTGCAGAGTCTGCACAGTGACCCAAGCCAGGATTCAAACCTGGGTCCTTGGAGGCAATGCTAACCACTGTCACAGTGGCAGTCTTCATATTGTGTCTTCATCCAGAAATCCATAGTCATAGTGAGAATTAGATACTTTTCACTAAGTTCTGATTGTTAAGAATGCTGATCTCCATACGCTGGTTATAAAGATAAATTGTGGCAGTGATGACTCAAGATAATGTATTTTAAATGGCTGAACTGGATTGAGCTGTAAAACTGAAATCTTACTGGGGTAAAGCTAACTCTTTGGTTAACATCAGAATAGCCTTTTCTTGCTGCTTTTTTTAATAGCTGTCTTCTATAAGCCCCATCAATTCATTCAGTTTCGTATTAATAGGGAAGGAATTTATTTATACTGCTTAACAAAACGTATCTACACTCATTCAGTGCTTTACTTTCACCTGAACAGCATGAACAAACTCTTCCCATTTGTATGAAAGATAATAGCAACCACGCTCGTAAACTCCAGAGCTATAAGCCTAGGGTTAATGAGCCAACTATCGACTATGCTGACTAAAATATAAATAATACGCTGTTTAGGAACTATAAAGGTAGCTGTTCTCATGATTATCAAATGAGATATATTAAACTTAGAATCAAAGCATTCATTACAAGATTGGTCGGGGGGGGGGAGGAATACAGCATCTTGGGTATTTATCCCCTAACCTGTTAGATATTTATGACGTTTATAAACCCCTCTCATGGAACATGTGGAAAATTACACTTGCTAAGAATGGCAACCTAAGCAATCTAAAACTAAATGGGCTCAAGTATATATCTGGAGTTGAGGACCACTGGCTCCAGGAGGAAATACAATTGTATTGTAATGGCTCACCTAATAGATTCAAATGTTGCAGCAATAACTAATTACAATAGATATTGTATGCATGAAGAAGAATCCATTTGAACTAATTACATCCTAATGACAAAATGGCACAATGCACTAAATAGGGTTTAGAATTGTTCAGAATGAGAACAAAGCATTTAAAAATACCCAGATAGAATAGTAAGTAAACAGTCAAAAAAAGTGAAATCCAATGCATTTTTGTTTGGATTTCTGGTTCTTAACAGCAAATAGTTTGAGTAGTTTTATGGATTAGTTGAAGTCTTCAAGATCCTCAATATTTCCGATACTGAGCCGGATGCTGAAACCGCAGAGATGGGGATATCTGATAAGTAGCAGTTGTGCTTGTGTGTTTGTGGTTTTCTTTTTGCTTTCTGTTCTGTGTGGGTGTTTGTTTTCAAAATGAAACAGTGATATGGAGGAGATGCCCATTGCAGTGCATTTAAGTGCTTCCTATTAGGTGCGTTTGTCCTCTGAAAATTGTTTTGTAAGATGTAACCATCAGAATGTTTGTCTTTTAGCTCACAGTGCAAGTCTTGCTTTTGAGGCCTGAAATTGTTGGCAGTTATGTTTTATGTGCTATAATGACCTTGCCTTATTGGATGTGAAGCATCAGTTGTAGGTGATGCACATGGTATTCATTTTACAAAGTGTCTGGAGCAGGTTGCTAGCCTTGCAGCTGTACAAGAGACTTACTCCATTATAGACACTTGTTAACGGTGATGTCAAACACAATCTACGCAACCTTGTCACTAATATGGTGACCGTTTATCCTTGATATATATTCCTACTTTCTGATTAATGTATACATTACTAAAATAGTTTGTAGATCAGTGAATTAAGCTATATGGACAGCTTGGCTATCAAAGGTTATGTTTGGAATGTAAGGATTCCTGATGTGAACTGGTGTGTAGAAAGAAGAGCTAAGACTGCCTAACTGTTGACTGACTAAGCTTAACTCTATCCATGCAGTGTCTCATGTAGTTTGTTACTTTGACATTAAGTTACTCAGATTTTACTTGTGAATTACAATTGACTTAGTGATACCTCCTTGCTTAACATGTTAGGACATCTCTTTATACTTGGGTAAAACAGTGACATTTCCTGGCTGGGGGGCAGAATCATAATACTGATGGTTCATAATCAACCAGTGTGGTTTTAAAAAAAAATTGAAGCAGCCCTTATTTGACCTGCCATTGTGAATGTGGGTGGGCTGAATGGATTGTATCGGCACATCCCCACCCACCTGCCATCTTGGGTGCTTTCACAGATGCCTTTGCGACGGTGCTGTTGGTTCATGCAACATGGTGATTGATGCAGCTCTAGTGCAGTTAAACCTGTTAATTTCTGTACTCAATGCACCAGAACTATAATGTAGTGATGCACATAATGTGGAGGTAAGTTAATAAGGACATAAGAACTAAGCAAGAGTAGGCCATTTGGTCCCTCGAGCCTGCTTTGTCATTCAATATGATCATGGCTGGTCTTTTTGTGGATTCAGCTCCACTTATCTGCCTGCTCATCATAACCCTTAATTCCTTTACTGTTCAAACACCTATCTATCTTAAAAATATTTAACGAAGTAGCCTCAACTGCTTCTCTGGACAGGGAATTCCACAGGTTCATAACGCTTTGGGTGAAGTTCCCTGACCTAGTCCTAAATCTGCTCCCCCTTATTTTGAGGCTATGCCCCCTGGTTCTGGTTTTGCCCACCAGTGGAAACAATCTCCCTGCTTCTATATCTGTTCCCCTCATAGTTTTATGTTTCTGTAAGATCTCCCTCATTTTTCTAAATTCTGATGAGTATAGTCCCAGTCTATTCAGTCTCTCCAAGTCTCTCCAACTTCCTTAACTACTAAATCAACCTAGAATCTCCCCTAAATTCTGGGGCAGCATGCAGGTGTTAACTATTTAAGGGACTACATCAGTATTGGTTTTATTTGTAAAATCTCCTAGGTTGGAAATTGTATTTTTAAGAACCCATTGGTTTAACTGTGAGCTGAATTTAGTAGTGCGGCGTCCTTGGTCTGGAGCAAGTAATCTTTATATTTGTCACAATTCTCCAATCTCCGCTACAAGGACTGTTGGTTTGATCCATGTATCTCAGTCTTTGCTGAAAAATGGTGGTTATTACTGTTATCTAAACTGGCTTCTTTGCAGCTCAAAGGCTCAGTAGAAGGAACCACCTCCCACACGTTTCTTGCAAACAGCAGCAAGTTGTTGGCAGGAACTCGCATTCTGGATTTCTGTCCATATTATTTACATTGATGGCCATCACGGCATCTCACACAATTCTAATACCAACTTGTATAAACTAATGCTAATACTGACATGATAGTAAATGTTGCATCCAAGTTGGTATTGTAGCACTGAACCTGAAGATGTCACATTGAACTTTCAGATCAGTGTATGGTTTTCCAAATAGACCAGGGTTATAATATGCTAATAAGGGGCATTCAACTGTAAATTCACTTTTTTGCTTCTCCATCTTTTGTTCAGTAAATTTCTAGTTTAGAAAACTACATAGTGGTGTGATGTTTTGTTTCTTGAAGATGGAAAAAGGTCTCTGGAGGTCTGAATGTATGGTCTGTGGCATGTGACTGAAAATCTACTTGGATGTTATGGTCATATTCTCATGGCCATAAAGCGCTTAGGTAGGGAGGTTAGGACTGACCCAAAAGTGGGATTAATGATGGGATGTCATGGAGTTCACGCTGTCCACTAGTGAAATCTAAAGCAAGTAGAGTATTTACAGATTGAATGGGTACAAAGAAAAGTTGGCTTGTGTAATTGTGTTGGGTGCAAGGATATGAGTTTCAATTAAGTGCTAAAATTGCAATTTTATAATTGATTCTGTATTGGCAAAGCACAGGAAGTGAACAAGCGTTCTGAAATGATCATTTCATTGTTGAATGTTAACATGCTTTTCAGCTTTGTCTTCAATCTGGTGGACAGTGTGAACAATGAAACTGTAAACTTATTAATTTTTTGATGTCTGAAGCAAATGTGTAGAAATGGAAGAAAATTTCAATACTTTTATTGAATTAGCTAACAAAAACCTGCATTTATGTGGTGTCTGTAGGATGGAGAAAAATGCTAAAGTGATTCACAGGAGTTTAACTTACAAAATATGGAAAATTTAGAATTATGGCCATAAGAACGATTGGCTAGAAATTCAAGACTCTGAAGCATTTAGGTAAATGGTTTGTTAACGTGTGCCAGGATGCCAGTAGTCAGATTTCTTCCCACAAGTTAGCTGGGGAGGAGTGCCATCAACTGGCATGCATCCAGAACCTTGAGGGCATTGTTGTATGGCCTAGTGAGGAGCCAAGTGTGACACCAGAGGGCGTGGCAGTGGCATTGGAATCAATGTATTGTGCGTTGCATTTCAGTGGGGAGTTGGCTGTCAAATTCCTGCCATGAGAAGTGAGGCTGCAGGGATGCCAGGGATATGGCATCATTCCACCATCTACCTTAGTTGCTCTGAAGCACTCGTACACAAGTATATAATAGAGCAGGAGTAGACCTTTTAACACTGAAGTGGAACCAAAAGTGTTGCCATCTAAATGCATTGTAGACCTACTGTGGAGATTCAGTAATGGCAGCCCATGGTATCACTCTTGCAGACCAGCAGAGGGTTAACATCAACGAAATGTGCCGCCACCACCACGTGGTACGATAGCTGTGCTTCTGTGCTGCTCCTTTGGGCAGCACAGTGGTTAGCACTGCTGCTTCACAGCTCCAGGGACCTGGGTTCAATTCCCGGCTTGGGTCACTGTGGAGCTTTCTCATTCTGCTTGTGTCTGCGTGGCTTTCCTCCGGTTTCCTCCCACAGTCCAAAGATGTGCAGGTCAGGTTGATTGGCCATGCTAAAATTGCCCGTTAGTGTCCTGAGATGCATAAGTTAGAGAGATTAGTGTGTAAATGTGTAGGGATATGGGGGTACAGCCTGGATGGGATTGTGATTGGTGCAGACTCAATGGGCCACTTGGCCTCTTTCTGCGCTGTAGGGATTCTGTGATTCTATGAAATAGTAAGGTTTTACAGCACTTTACATTGTACCAGTATGATTAAGTATGTGGCAGAATTTTGTGGGATGGCAGAATGTGTCAATCTGGCAAATGCAAGAAGTTCCACTGCAACTGTAACCCGTTGTTAATGAAACTTTCAAAATCTACACACACCTGACTGGAATCAGTTGAAAAGATGCATCTTGCAGTTGAAAAGGTGACATCAGTATCAGAGATCTTTTCATGCATTTTATGCAAATGGATTGGAGGGGAGTTTCCCTAACATGCAGACTTCAGTGTTGCAATCATGTAAAGCAGGTGCCTGTGGGTGAACTTTCGCTATATTTAAAATGGCCTAAAATCCAACAGATATACTGGATTCTCAGTGTTGAAGGTGAGAGAGCTGAATACATGGTCTATTAACATTGTTCTGAAAATGACCATAACATTTATTTAAGTAGAAGAATGTTCTAGTTTGGCTAGTGTTGCACTAATATCTAGACTAGCTAGCTCTGAAAGATATTAGGTACCCAGTGCATGTCTTAAATACTAAATCCACCACATGAGTATGTGTTAATGCCCTATCCCTCATAAGAATTAGGCTTTTGTACACTCACTCCCTGCACAAGAGAGATGGCATGCACATCTTACTAGAGAGCAAAATTAATTCCTTAGATGAGGTTACTCCAACTTCTCAATTCTCTCCCACTTGAAAATGATGAGCTAAACTATTGGTGTTAATTTTAAAATGAATTAAGGAAAAGCATGCTAGAATTCTGAAACAAAATCAAAAAATTTTGAAACCGCAGTGGACTGGTAAGTCTGCTTAGCATGCTAACTGTGTTTCCATGCTGCCAGACCTGCTGAGTATTTATAGCATTCCCCTTTTTTTGGTTTTATTTTTAGTTGCTTTCTGCCAAACTAGACTAAGCAAAGCTGTTTTATCTAAGATTATCAAGGGCAATTAAATGCACCTCATGCTGAACAATGCAAGGGAATACACTAATGAAACTGCTGGAGATACTGGATCAGGGAATGATATCGCTTGTTACTTGTGTTGGTTTCCAAGATTACCTAATCCACATAATATCCTTAGATGACTATTCTAATTTTTGGCAGAGGCTGCCATTTGTCCAACTTCTTGCATAGCAAGGAATTTGGAGAAATTGAGTGTTTCCTGTGTGTAAATTGGCAAACGGTTGGCAGATGCCAATTAGTGTAGTGAGTCAATGATTCTGCACATTTGTCAGATCATTTACAGTCATGAATTTTGGATTCCATTCTAATGGGATTGTGCCATGGCAAGCTTTGCCAGCTTTGGTTAGTCATAGGAGCACCCATTTAAGTTGAGCTAGGACAGTTAAGGCTGAGGTATTCTATTGGGGTGATTAGTGCATGAGGATGTGGGACTAGGGTACGATAATATAGATATGAACAGACAAAAATGGATTATCATGGCTTGTGTCTGCTCTATCTGTAACAAACTAGTTCAGATTGATCAGCTATTGTAGATTTATTCATCATAAGAGTAACATATCCATGTCATTAACTGATCTTGTGAAGATGACACCTGGTCTTGAACTTATGGGGAGTTATGAGGGTAACAAAGATCCTGAAAGGAACCTGATTCCCACGTAAGGGCCTATTTATCTGTGATAGAGGTAAATGGTAAAGATGTTGTTTAGTTTAGAGAAATTTCTGTATAGGATAAAATGTCTGTTAAATAAGCTTGATTGTTCTAATGATTGTATGGTGTTTTGTTAATCGATTACTGCATACTCATTGGGCCAAGTTTATACATCGATTAACAGCAGCAATCTTGTTCTTTCTGCTAAATTCTTTAAATGTTGCCTAGCCTAGTGCCAGATTTATGCAACATGCTATTGTAGATGTCATGGTGAAGGCACAAGTTAAACATATTCTGATCATCAAATGTTCAAGGCTATTAATTTCAGCATTTTGTGTGAACCTTTAGGTCTTGTTTCAAAGTAAAACCTTTCTGGGAATCTAATAGAAGTAACAATTGAAGGCTGTCTTTTGTCTGAACTTAGAAATAATGGATGTGATGAAAGCTACCGGGGACAGTACCTCTTTTGAAGCTTTCAGTCAGAAAAATGTGAACAACCTTCAGCGGAATTCAAGGTGATTCTGCAGATAAGAGAATAGATTGCACTCTCTTGAGCCTGATGTCGAAAAGTCAGGATGGTTATTTGAGTTTGCCTTAAAATTGTGAAATGGATTCCAGGTCTTGACTTTAAACTCCATGCACGGAAGTTCTATTTAAGTGTATTGAATATATATTGTCTTTGTTGGAGATTTTTAGTGAAGTAATAGCGAAAGTTTGAGTGACTTATTTGCTTATCTCCATCTGTAACAAAATACAAGCAGCCCACATAGTAAGGCTGACCTTAATTCCTAATAAACTAATATACACTGGAAGGATGGGCGGCGGTGGGGGGGGGGGGGGACACAGCTTGTAGTCTTCTAAACCCCACTGGTGTTTGCTGCAGGTGACATTTGAGCATTTTTATGCTCAAGAAGCTAGCAGTTGTGCAGCAGCAACAGTTTTGATTTGCTGGGTGCAGGCAAATTAAGCTGAATGTGTGGATATGATCTGATGACTAGTCTATTCTCGCAGAACTTAGCTTAGAAAAAGGATATGATCCATGTGCATTGATTTCCCAAACTGTCTTTGTTCATGGTAGCTTGTTTTCACTCTGGAATCTTATCTCTGACTGCTCAGAGTCCATTCTCAACAGTTGTCAAAACCTTTGAAATGGTTGATCTGAAAAGGACTCCAAAGCAGCAATGGCAGCTATCAAACCTCCTGCAATTCTCATGATTCAAAATTATTTTTCCTTAGTTTCCCTGAAAGTACATTCAACATGGTTCAGAATTTCAGCCGATTCAATGAAGTTTGTGTTAACCCCCAGTCCAGTAAATGATGTTTGATCTGAATATTGGACATAATTCTTGTGTTGCTTGCTTGTCTGCATTTCCTCTGTCACTCCTTGAATGGATCAGGTTTTCAAGTGGGACGACAGTGTCACAGTGGTTAGCACTGCTGCCCCTCAGCCTCAGTGACTTGCATTTGATTCCCGACTTGGATACTGTCTGTGTGGAGTTTGCTCATTCTCCATGTCTGTGTGGGTTCCTCCCTCAGAATAAAGATGTGCGGGTTAAGTTGATTGGCCGTTATAAATTGCCCCTTAGTGTTCCAGGATGCACAGGTTAGAGGGATTAGTGGGGTAGATATCTGGAGTTCCGGGGATAGCGTCTGGATGGGATTGTGGTCGTTGCAAACTCAATTAGCCCAATGGCCGCCTCCTCCACTGTAGGGTTTCTGTGATTTCTAAATGGATATGGAGTACTTTGACTTGTACCACGTGGAATATTTTTGCAAATGTAAAAAGTGGGAAGAGAAAGGCCCAAAAAGGTAATGGAAAAATTAGAATGGACAAAAATATAATTATTCATCATACCTACATGTTGCAGAACTTTTGAACACATTTACAACTGCCCACCTGAGCCATACTTTGGAGAGAGAAAAACTAAATTGAGAATTCAAGGTTTAGTTATTATGAATGTGGCTGCTGCCTGACCCTGTTTTGAGTTTAAATTTACCTTCTGAGCATCTCCAAGATGTCTCCTTGATGTTGAAATTACTGAAGTTTGAATACCATAGCTGTAAGTTTGTGAAAAGAATGCTTTGAATAATAAATGTAATATGAATACTATTAGGGCAATATATATTTTAAGCACTTTTGAATTTGTTAGTACTAACTCCAGATTTCATGGTTTCTAAGATTCTCTGGCTGCTATTTCACAGGGCTAGTAATGGCTGTGAGGAGGTTTCCTTGAGTGCTGCAGCATTTCTAGTTTGGCTTACATTTGGAACAGCGATGCAATGTTTGGATCAGTGATTATTCCTGAGCATAGAAATGCCATGTAGAATCCTCTTGTGGAATTTGTGCCAGTCGTGCTGTTTGAGAGACTTGATGTGGGTCAAACAGAATTATACTGTACTGAGGCAAAAGAGTCTTTCGTCACCTGTGCTGGGACCAATACGTTTAAATGAAATATATTAACTGTGATTTGGTGTTATAAGCTTTCTATCGATATTAATTTAGATCATTTACATTATCATTAGATTAATTTGCAGATCAGGAAGTCACTGGCTGAATCATATATGCTGCAGTCCTAGTATAATGTGCTTTTGAATGAGTTTGAGAATTATTTCAGTAGGAATCGTGCAATTTTTCGTGATCTGATCCATATTTGACTTTTTGATTGCAATGCATTTATATAAATATGAACATTCTCCTTTTTAACATTTCGAATATTCTGCATCCAGTATTATTGTCCAGGCAGAGAAGCGTCAACATGCTGTCTCAGTGCTAGGGACCCAGGTTCAGTTCTGACCTTGGATGGCTCTGTGACTGCATGTGTTTCCTCCAGGTGCTCTGGTTTCCTCCAACACTGCAAAGATGAGCAGGTTAGGTGGATTGGTCATGCTAAATTGCCTTTTAGTGTCCCAAGATGTGTAGGTTATGGAGATTAATGGGGTAGAAACATGGGTTACAGAGATAAGGCCTGGGTAAGATGCTCCGTTGGAGAGTCAGTGTAGACTCAAAGGGCCAAATGGCTGCCTTCTACACTTTAGGGATTCTTTGATTTTTGATTTGATGTAAAATTTGATTCATGTAAGTTTGCGGATGACAGAAAGACTGCTGGACTTGCAAATCAGTAAGTCAGCCAATGACTTAATTAATCTAATAATGCAAATGATCCAAATGAATATCGATAGAAAGCTTAACACCATTCACTGTCAGAGAATACAGCAGGATATAGGCTGGAAAATTGGACGGAGAAATGGCAGATGGAATTTAATCCAGATAAATGCAAAGTGATGCATTTTGGTAGATCTAATGTTGCGGGGAGCTACACAATAAATGGCAGACCATCAGGAGTATAGTCACACAAAGGGACCTGGGGGTGCAAGTCCACAGATCCCTAAAGGTGGCAGCACAGGTGGAGAGGGTGGTGAAGAAGGCACATGGCATGCTTGCCTTTATTGGACAGGGCAGAGTGTATAAAATTGGGCATATGGTATTGCAGCTATATAGAACGTTGGTTAGGCCACATTTGGAATACTGTGTCCAATTCTGGGCACCACATTAACAGCAGGAC